>NW_027478171.1:3971500-4277000 GCF_051020975.1 Osmia lignaria lignaria
GAAACTTAATTCTCTACAAAAAAGGTCTCTTAACATTTTGCCATAGCTCGCTTCGTTTCCGAGATATTTGCAGATTCAGCTCAAAGGAACGGGCCTGACGGACATATTTCGAGATATTTCTTCTTCTTGTTGTTCTTCTTCTGCACAGCTAAGCTGGAAGTGGCATTTGCAGCTCGCAATAGTGCAGAGTTATCTCAAAGAAAGGGGCCACGGTGTTTCTGTATCTCTATTATGTTGGTGCGGCTTCGGAACTTTTAAATATCTTGATATATCTCGAGAACTACGCATCTGATCAAAAAATATCAGAACACAAAACGTAGGAAACTTAATTCTCTACAAAAAAGGTCTCTTAACATTTTGCCATAGCTCGCTTCGTTTCCGAGATATTTGCAGATTTATCTCAAGGGAAGGGGCCTGACGGACATATTTCGAGATATTTCTTCTTCTTGTTGTTCTTCTTCTGCACAGCTAAGCTGGAAGTGGCATTTGCAGCTCGCAATAGTGCAGAGTTATCTCAAAGAAAGGGGCCACGGTGTTTCTGTATCTCTATTATGTTGGTGCGGCTTCGGAACTTTTAAATATCTCGATATATCTCGAAAACTACGCTTCTGATCAAAAAATATCATAGAACATAAATTGTAGGAAACATAATTCTCTACAAAAAAGGTCTCTTAACATTTTGCCATAGCTCGCTTCGTTTCCGAGATATTTGCAGATTTATCTCAAGGGAAGGGGCCTGACGGACATATTTCGAGATATTTCTTCTTCTTGTTGTTCTTCTCCTGCACAGCTAAGCTGGAAGTGGCATTTGCCGTTCGCAATAGTGCAGAGTTATCTCAAAGAAATGGGCCACGGTGTTTCTGTACCTCTATTATGTTGGTGCGGCTTCGGAACTTTTAAATATCTTGATATATCTCGAGAGCTACGCATCTGATCAAAAAATATCATAGAACATAAAACGTAGGAAACCTAATTCTCTACAAAAAAGGTCTCTTAACATTTTGCCATAGCTCGCTTCGTTTCCGAGATATTTGCCGATTTATCTCAAGGGAAGGGGCCTGACGGACATATTTCGAGATATTTCTTCCTCTTGTTGTTCTTCTTATGCACAGCTAAGCTGGAAGTGGCATTTGCAGATCGCAATAGTGCAGAGTTATCTCAAAGAAAGGGGCCACGGTGTTTCTGTATTTCTATTATGTTGGTGCGGCTTCGGAACTTTTAAATATCTTGATATATCTCGAGAACTACGCATCTGATCAAAAAATATCATAGAACATAAAAAGTAGGAAACTTAATTCTCTACAAAAAAGGTCTCTTAACATTTTGCCATAGCTCGCTTCGTTTCCGAGATATTTGCAGATTTATCTCAAGGGAAGGGGCCTGACGGACATATTTCGAGATATTTCTTCTTCTTGTTGTTCTTCCTCTGCACAGCTAAACTGGAAGTGGCATTTCCAGCTCGCAATAGTGCAGAGTTATCTCAAAGAAAGGGGCCACGGTGTTTCTGTATCTCTATTATGTTGGTGCGGCTTCGGAACTTTTAAATATCTCGATATATCTCGAAAACTACGCGTCTGATCAAAAAATATCATAGAACTTAAATTGTAGGAAACATAATTCTCTACAAAAAATGTCTCTTAACATTTTGCCATAGCTCGCTTCGTTTCCGAGATATTTGCAGATTTATCTCAAGGGAAGGGGCCTGACGGACATATTTCGAGATATTTCTTCTTCTTGTTGTTCTTCTCCTGCACAGCTAAGCTGGAAGTGGCATTTGCCGTTCGCAATAGTGCAGAGTTATCTCAAAGAAAGGGGCCACGGTGTTTCTGTACCTCTATTATGTTGGTGCGGCTTCGGAACTTTTAAATATCTTGATATATCTCGAGAGCTACGCATCTGCTCAAAAAATATCATAGAACATAAAACGTAGGAAACCTAATTCTCTACAAAAAAGGTCTCTTAACATTTTGCCATAGCTCGCTTCGTTTCCGAGATATTTGCCGATTTATCTCAAGGGAAGGGGCCTGACGGACATATTTCGAGATATTTCTTCTTCTTGTTGTTCTTCTTCTGCACAGCTAAGCTGGAAGTGGCATTTGCAGATCGCAATAGTGCAGAGTTATCTCAAAGAAAGGGGCCACGGTGTTTCTGTATTTCTATTATGTTGGTGCGGCTTCGGAACTTTTAAATATCTTGATATATCTCGAGAACTACGCATCTGATCAAAAAATATCATAGAACATAAAAAGTAGGAAACTTAATTCTCTACAAAAAAGGTCTCTTAACATTTTGCCATAGCTCGCTTCGTTTCCGAGATATTTGCAGATTTATCTCAAGGGAAGGGGCCTGACGGACATATTTCGAGATATTTCTTCTTCTTGTTGTTCTTCTTCTGCACAGCTAAGCTGGAAGTGGCATTTGCAGCTCGCAATAGTGCAGAGTTATCTCAAAGAAAGGGGCCACGGTGTTTCTGTATCTCTATTATGTTGGTGCGGCTTCGGAACTTTTAAATATCTCGATATATCTCGAAAACTACGCTTCTGATCAAAAAATATCATAGAACATAAATTGTAGGAAACATAATTCTCTACAAAAAAGGTCTCTTAACATTTTGCCATAGCTCGCTTCGTTTCCGAGATATTTGCAGATTTATCTCAAGGGAAGGGGCCTGACGGACATATTTCGAGATATTTCTTCTTCTTGTTGTTCTTCTCCTGCACAGCTAAGCTGGAAGTGGCATTTGCCGTTCGCAATAGTGCAGAGTTATCTCAAAGAAATGGGCCACGGTGTTTCTGTACCTCTATTATGTTGGTGCGGCTTCGGAACTTTTAAATATCTTGATATATCTCGAGAGCTACGCATCTGATCAAAAAATATCATAGAACATAAAACGTAGGAAACCTAATTCTCTACAAAAAAGGTCTCTTAACATTTTGCCATAGCTCGCTTCGTTTCCGAGATATTTGCCGATTTATCTCAAGGGAAGGGGCCTGACGGACATATTTCGAGAAATTTCTTCTTCTTGTTGTTCTTCTTATGCACAGCTAAGCTGGAAGTGGCATTTGCAGATCGCAATAGTGCAGAGTTATCTCAAAGAAAGGGGCCACGGTGTTTCTGTATTTCTATTATGTTGGTGCGGCTTCGGAACTTTTAAATATCTTGATATATCTCGAGAACTACGCATCTGATCAAAAAATATCATAGAACATAAAAAGTAGGAAACTTAATTCTCTACAAAAAAGGTCTCTTAACATTTTGCCATAGCTCGCTTCGTTTCCGAGATATTTGCAGATTTATCTCAAGGGGAGGGGCCTGACGGACATATTTCGAGATATTTCTTCTTCTTGTTGTTCTTCCTCTGCACAGCTAAACTGGAAGTGGCATTTCCAGCTCGCAATAGTGCAGAGTTATCTCAAAGAAAGGGGCCACGGTGTTTCTGTATCTCTATTATGTTGGTGCGGCTTCGGAACTTTTAAATATCTCGATATATCTCGAAAACTACGCGTCTGATCAAAAAATATCATAGAACTTAAATTGTAGGAAACATAATTCTCTACAAAAAAGGTCTCTTAACATTTTGCCATAGCTCGCTTCGTTTCCGAGATATTTGCAGATTTATCTCAAGGGAAGGGGCCTGACGGACATATTTCGAGATATTTCTTCTTCTTGTTGTTCTTCTCCTGCACAGCTAAGCTGGAAGTGGCATTTGCCGTTCGCAATAGTGCAGAGTTATCTCAAAGAAATGGGCCACGGTGTTTCTGTACCTCTATTATGTTGGTGCGGCTTCGGAACTTTTAAATATCTTGATATATCTCGAGAGCTACGCATCTGATCAAAAAATATCATAGAACATAAAACGTAGGAAACCTAATTCTCTACAAAAAAGGTCTCTTAACATTTTGCCATAGCTCGCTTCGTTTCCGAGATATTTGCCGATTTATCTCAAGGGAAGGGGCCTGACGGACATATTTCGAGATATTTCTTCTTCTTGTTGTTCTTCTTATGCACAGCTAAGCTGGAAGTGGCATTTGCAGATCGCAATAGTGCAGAGTTATCTCAAAGAAAGGGGCCACGGTGTTTCTGTATTTCTATTATGTTGGTGCGGCTTCGGAACTTTTAAATATCTTGATATATCTCGAGAACTACGCATCTGATCAAAAAATATCATAGAACATAAAAAGTAGGAAACTTAATTCTCTACAAAAAAGGTCTCTTAACATTTTGCCATAGCTCGCTTCGTTTCCGAGATATTTGCAGATTTATCTCAAGGGAAGGGGCCTGACGGACATATTTCGAGATATTTCTTCTTCTTGTTGTTCTTCTCCTGCACAGCTAAGCTGGAAGTGGCATTTGCCGTTCGCAATAGTGCAGAGTTATCTCAAAGAAAGGGGCCACGGTGTTTCTGTACCTCTATTATGTTGGTGCGGCTTCGGAACTTTTAAATATCTTGATATATCTCGAGAGCTACGCATCTGCTCAAAAAATATCATAGAACATAAAACGTAGGAAACCTAATTCTCTACAAAAAAGGTCTCTTAACATTTTGCCATAGCTCGCTTCGTTTCCGAGATATTTGCCGATTTATCTCAAGGGAAGGGGCCTGACGGACATATTTCGAGATATTTCTTCTTCTTGTTGTTCTTCTTATGCACAGCTAAGCTGGAAGTGGCATTTGCAGATCGCAATAGTGCAGAGTTATCTCAAAGAAAGGGGCCACGGTGTTTCTGTATTTCTATTATGTTGGTGCGGCTTCGGAACTTTTAAATATCTTGATATATCTCGAGAACTACGCATCTGATCAAAAAATATCATAGAACATAAAAAGTAGGAAACTTAATTCTCTACAAAAAAGGTCTCTTAACATTTTGCCATAGCTCGCTTCGTTTCCGAGATATTTGCAGATTTATCTCAAGGGGAGGGGCCTGACGGACATATTTCGAGATATTTCTTCTTCTTGTTGTTCTTCCTCTGCACAGCTAAACTGGAAGTGGCATTTCCAGCTCGCAATAGTGCAGAGTTATCTCAAAGAAAGGGGCCACGGTGTTTCTGTATCTCTATTATGTTGGTGCGGCTTCGGAACTTTTAAATATCTCGATATATCTCGAAAACTACGCGTCTGATCAAAAAATATCATAGAACTTAAATTGTAGGAAACATAATTCTCTACAAAAAAGGTCTCTTAACATTTTGCCATAGCTCGCTTCGTTTCCGAGATATTTGCAGATTTATCTCAAGGGAAGGGGCCTGACGGACATATTTCGAGATATTTCTTCTTCTTGTTGTTCTTCTCCTGCACAGCTAAGCTGGAAGTGGCATTTGCCGTTCGCAATAGTGCAGAGTTATCTCAAAGAAATGGGCCACGGTGTTTCTGTACCTCTATTATGTTGGTGCGGCTTCGGAACTTTTAAATATCTTGATATATCTCGAGAGCTACGCATCTGATCAAAAAATATCATAGAACATAAAACGTAGGAAACCTAATTCTCTACAAAAAAGGTCTCTTAACATTTTGCCATAGCTCGCTTCGTTTCCGAGATATTTGCCGATTTATCTCAAGGGAAGGGGCCTGACGGACATATTTCGAGATATTTCTTCTTCTTGTTGTTCTTCTTATGCACAGCTAAGCTGGAAGTGGCATTTGCAGATCGCAATAGTGCAGAGTTATCTCAAAGAAAGGGGCCACGGTGTTTCTGTATTTCTATTATGTTGGTGCGGCTTCGGAACTTTTAAATATCTTGATATATCTCGAGAACTACGCATCTGATCAAAAAATATCATAGAACATAAAAAGTAGGAAACTTAATTCTCTACAAAAAAGGTCTCTTAACATTTTGCCATAGCTCGCTTCGTTTCCGAGATATTTGCAGATTTATCTCAAGGGAAGGGGCCTGACGGACATATTTCGAGATATTTCTTCTTCTTGTTGTTCTTCCTCTGCACAGCTAAACTGGAAGTGGCATTTCCAGCTCGCAATAGTGCAGAGTTATCTCAAAGAAAGGGGCCACGGTGTTTCTGTATCTCTATTATGTTGGTGCGGCTTCGGAACTTTTAAATATCTCGATATATCTCGAAAACTACGCGTCTGATCAAAAAATATCATAGAACTTAAATTGTAGGAAACATAATTCTCTACAAAAAAGGTCTCTTAACATTTTGCCATAGCTCGCTTCGTTTCCGAGATATTTGCAGATATATCTCAAGGGAAGGGGCCTGACGGACATATTTCGAGATGCTTCTTCTTCTTGTTGTTCTCCTTCTGCACAGCTAAGCTGGAAGTGGCATTTGCGGCTCGCACTAGTGCAGAGTTATCTCAAAGAAAGGGGCCACGGTGTTTCTGTATCTCTATTATGTTGGTGCGGCTTCGGAACTTTTAAATATCTCGATATATCTCGAAAACTACGCTTCTGATCAGAAAATATCGTAGAACATAAATTGTAGGAAACATAATTCTCTACAAAAAATGTCTCTTAACATTTTGCCATAGCTCGCTTCGTTTCCGAGATATTTGCAGATTTATCTCAAGGGAAGGGGCCTGACGGACATATTTCGAGATATTTCTTCTTCTTGTTGTTCTTCTCCTGCACAGCTAAGCTGGAAGTGGCATTTGCCGTTCGCAATAGTGCAGAGTTATCTCAAAGAAAGGGGCCACGGTGTTTCTGTACCTCTATTATGTTGGTGCGGCTTCGGAACTTTTAAATATCTTGATATATCTCGAGAGCTACGCATCTGCTCAAAAAATATCATAGAACATAAAACGTAGGAAACCTAATTCTCTACAAAAAAGGTCTCTTAACATTTTGCCATAGCTCGCTTCGTTTCCGAGATATTTGCCGATTTATCTCAAGGGAAGGGGCCTGACGGACATATTTCGAGATATTTCTTCTTCTTGTTGTTCTTCTTCTGCACAGCTAAGCTGGAAGTGGCATTTGCGGCTCGCACTAGTGCAGAGTTATCTCAAAGAAAGGGGCCACGGTGTTTCTGTATCTCTATTATGTTGGTGCGGCTTCGGAACTTTTAAATATCTCGATATATCTCGAAAACTACGCGTCTGATCAAAAAATATCATAGAACATAAATTGTTGGAAACATAATTCTCTACAAAAAAGGTCTCTTAACATTTTGCCATAGCTCGCTTGGTTTCCGAGATATTTGCAGATATATCTCAAGGGAAGGGGCCTGACGGACATATTTCGAGATGCTTCTTCTTCTTGTTGTTCTCCTTCTGCACAGCCAAGCTGGAAGTGGCATTTGCGGCTCGCACTAGTGCAGAGTTATCTCAAAGAAAGGGGCCACGGTGTTTCTGTATCTCTATTATGTGAGTGCGGCTTCGGAACTTTTAAATATCTCGATATATCTCGAAAACTACGCTTCTGATCAGAAAATATCGTAGAACATAAATTGTAGGAAACATAATTCTCTACAAAAAATGTCTCTTAACATTTTGCCATAGCTCGCTTCGTTTCCGAGATATTTGCAGATTTATCTCAAGGGAAGGGGCCTGACGGACATATTTCGAGATATTTCTTCTTCTTGTTGTTCTTCTCCTGCACAGCTAAGCTGGAAGTGGCATTTGCCGTTCGCAATAGTGCAGAGTTATCTCAAAGAAAGGGGCCACGGTGTTTCTGTACCTCTATTATGTTGGTGCGGCTTCGGAACTTTTAAATATCTTGATATATCTCGAGAGCTACGCATCTGCTCAAAAAATATCATAGAACATAAAACGTAGGAAACCTAATTCTCTACAAAAAAGGTCTCTTAACATTTTGCCATAGCTCGCTTCGTTTCCGAGATATTTGCCGATTTATCTCAAGGGAAGGGGCCTGACGGACATATTTCGAGATATTTCTTCTTCTTGCTGTTCTTCTTCTGCACAGCTAAGCTGGAAGTGGCATTTGCGGGTCGCACTAGTGCAGAGTTATCTCAAAGAAAGGGGCCACGGTGTTTCTGTATCTCTATTATGTTGGTGCGGCTTCGGAACTTTTAAATATCTTGATATATCTCGAGAACTACGCATCTGATCAAAAAATATCATAGAACATAAAAAGTAGGAAACTTAATTCTCTACAAAAAAGGTCTCTTAACATTTTGCCATAGCTCGCTTCGTTTCCGAGATATTTGCAGATTTATCTCAAGGGAAGGGGCCTGACGGACATATTTCGAGATATTTCTTCTTCTTGTTGTTCTTCCTCTGCACAGCTAAACTGGAAGTGGCATTTCCAGCTCGCAATAGTGCAGAGTTATCTCAAAGAAAGGGGCCACGGTGTTTCTGTATCTCTATTATGTTGGTGCGGCTTCGGAACTTTTAAATATCTCGATATATCTCGAAAACTACGCGTCTGATCAAAAAATATCATAGAACTTAAATTGTAGGAAACATAATTCTCTACAAAAAAGGTCTCTTAACATTTTGCCATAGCTCGCTTCGTTTCCGAGATATTTGCAGATATATCTCAAGGGAAGGGGCCTGACGGACATATTTCGAGATGCTTCTTCTTCTTGTTGTTCTCCTTCTGCACAGCTAAGCTGGAAGTGGCATTTGCGGCTCGCACTAGTGCAGAGTTATCTCAAAGAAAGGGGCCACGGTGTTTCTGTATCTCTATTATGTTGGTGCGGCTTCGGAACTTTTAAATATCTCGATATATCTCGAAAACTACGCTTCTGATCAGAAAATATCGTAGAACATAAATTGTAGGAAACATAATTCTCTACAAAAAATGTCTCTTAACATTTTGCCATAGCTCGCTTCGTTTCCGAGATATTTGCAGATTTATCTCAAGGGAAGGGGCCTGACGGACATATTTCGAGATATTTCTTCTTCTTGTTGTTCTTCTCCTGCACAGCTAAGCTGGAAGTGGCATTTGCCGTTCGCAATAGTGCAGAGTTATCTCAAAGAAAGGGGCCACGGTGTTTCTGTACCTCTATTATGTTGGTGCGGCTTCGGAACTTTTAAATATCTTGATATATCTCGAGAGCTACGCATCTGCTCAAAAAATATCATAGAACATAAAACGTAGGAAACCTAATTCTCTACAAAAAAGGTCTCTTAACATTTTGCCATAGCTCGCTTCGTTTCCGAGATATTTGCCGATTTATCTCAAGGGAAGGGGCCTGACGGACATATTTCGAGATATTTCTTCTTCTTGTTGTTCTTCTTCTGCACAGCTAAGCTGGAAGTGGCATTTGCGGCTCGCACTAGTGCAGAGTTATCTCAAAGAAAGGGGCCACGGTGTTTCTGTATCTCTATTATGTTGGTGCGGCTTCGGAACTTTTAAATATCTCGATATATCTCGAAAACTACGCGTCTGATCAAAAAATATCATAGAACATAAATTGTAGGAAACATAATTCTCTACAAAAAAGGTCTCTTAACATTTTGCCATAGCTCGCTTGGTTTCCGAGATATTTGCAGATATATCTCAAGGGAAGGGGCCTGACGGACATATTTCGAGATGCTTCTTCTTCTTGTTGTTCTCCTTCTGCACAGCCAAGCTGGAAGTGGCATTTGCGGCTCGCACTAGTGCAGAGTTATCTCAAAGAAAGGGGCCACGGTGTTTCTGTATCTCTATTATGTTGGTGCGGCTTCGGAACTTTTAAATATCTCGATATATCTCGAAAACTACGCTTCTGATCAGAAAATATCGTAGAACATAAATTGTAGGAAACATAATTCTCTACAAAAAATGTCTCTTAACATTTTGCCATAGCTCGCTTCGTTTCCGAGATATTTGCAGATTTATCTCAAGGGAAGGGGCCTGACGGACATATTTCGAGATATTTCTTCTTCTTGTTGTTCTTCTCCTGCACAGCTAAGCTGGAAGTGGCATTTGCCGTTCGCAATAGTGCAGAGTTATCTCAAAGAAAGGGGCCACGGTGTTTCTGTACCTCTATTATGTTGGTGCGGCTTCGGAACTTTTAAATATCTTGATATATCTCGAGAGCTACGCATCTGCTCAAAAAATATCATAGAACATAAAACGTAGGAAACCTAATTCTCTACAAAAAAGGTCTCTTAACATTTTGCCATAGCTCGCTTCGTTTCCGAGATATTTGCCGATTTATCTCAAGGGAAGGGGCCTGACGGACATATTTCGAGATATTTCTTCTTCTTGTTGTTCTTCTTCTGCACAGCTAAGCTGGAAGTGGCATTTGCGGCTCGCACTAGTGCAGAGTTATCTCAAAGAAAGGGGCCACGGTGTTTCTGTATCTCTATTATGTTGGTGCGGCTTCGGAACTTTTAAATATCTCGATATATCTCGAAAACTACGCGTCTGATCAAAAAATATCATAGAACATAAATTGTAGGAAACATAATTCTCTACAAAAAAGGTCTCTTAACATTTTGCCATAGCTCGCTTGGTTTCCGAGATATTTGCAGATATATCTCAAGGGAAGGGGCCTGACGGACATATTTCGAGATATTTCTTCTTCTTGTTGTTCTTCTTCTGCACAGCTAAGCTGGAAGTGGCATTTGCGGCTCGCACTAGTGCAGAGTTATCTCAAAGAAAGGGGCCACGGTGTTTCTGTATCTCTATTATGTTGGTGCGGCTTCGGAACTTTTAAATATCTCGATATATCTCGAAAACTACGCTTCTGATCAAAGAATATCGTAGAACATAAATTGTAGGAAACATAATTCTCTACAAAAAATGTCTCTTAACATTTTGCCATAGCTCGCTTCGTTTCCGAGATATTTGCAGATTTATCTCAAGGGAAGGGGCCTGACGGACATATTTCGAGATATTTCTTCTTCTTGTTGTTCTTCTCCTGCACAGCTAAGCTGGAAGTGGCATTTGCAGCTCGCAATAGTGCAGAGTTATCTCAAAGAAAGGGGCCACGGTGTTTCTGTATCTCTGTTATGTTGGTGCGGCTTCGGAACTTTTAAATATCTTGATATATCTTTGGGAACTACGCATCTGATCAAAAAATATCATAGAACATAAAAAGTAGGAAACTTAGTCCTCTACAAAAAAGGTCTCTTAACATTTTGCCATAGCTCGCTTCGTTTCCGAGATATTTGCAGATATATCTCAAGGGAAGGGGCCTGACGGACATATTTCGAGATGCTTCTTCTTCTTGTTGTTCTCCTTCTGCACAGCTAAGCTGGAAGTGGCATTTGCCGTTCGCAATAGTGCAGAGTTATCTCAAAGAAAGGGGCCACGGTGTTTCTGTACCTCTATTATGTTGGTGCGGCTTCGGAACTTTTAAATATCTTGATATATCTCGAGAGCTACGCATCTGCTCAAAAAATATCATAGAACATAAAACGTAGGAAACATAATTCTCTACAAAAAATGTCTCTTAACATTTTGCCATAGCTCGCTTCGTTTCCGAGATATTTGCCGATTTATCTCAAGGGAAGGGGCCTGACGGACATATTTCGAGATATTTCTTCTTCTTGTTGTTCTTCTTCTGCACAGCTAAGCTGGAAGTGGCATTTGCGGCTCGCACTAGTGCAGAGTTATCTCAAAGAAAGGGGCCACGGTGTTTCTGTATCTCTATTATGTTGGTGCGGCTTCGGAACTTTTAAATATCTCGATATATCTCGAAAACTACGCTTCTGATCAAAGAATATCGTAGAACATAAATTGTAGGAAACATAATTCTCTACAAAAAATGTCTCTTAACATTTTGCCATAGCTCGCTTCGTTTCCGAGATATTTGCAGATTTATCTCAAGGGAAGGGGCCTGACGGACATATTTCGAGATATTTCTTCTTCTTGTTGTTCTTCTCCTGCACAGCTAAGCTGGAAGTGGCATTTGCAGCTCGCAATAGTGCAGAGTTATCTCAAAGAAAGGGGCCACGGTGTTTCTGTATCTCTGTTATGTTGGTGCGGCTTCGGAACTTTTAAATATCTTGATATATCTTTGGGAACTACGCATCTGATCAAAAAATATCATAGAACATAAAAAGTAGGAAACTTAGTCCTCTACAAAAAAGGTCTCTTAACATTTTGCCATAGCTCGCTTCGTTTCCGAGATATTTGCAGATATATCTCAAGGGAAGGGGCCTGACGGACATATTTCGAGATGCTTCTTCTTCTTGTTGTTCTCCTTCTGCACAGCTAAGCTGGAAGTGGCATTTGCCGTTCGCAATAGTGCAGAGTTATCTCAAAGAAAGGGGCCACGGTGTTTCTGTACCTCTATTATGTTGGTGCGGCTTCGGAACTTTTAAATATCTTGATATATCTCGAGAGCTACGCATCTGCTCAAAAAATATCATAGAACATAAAACGTAGGAAACATAATTCTCTACAAAAAATGTCTCTTAACATTTTGCCATAGCTCGCTTCGTTTCCGAGATATTTGCCGATTTATCTCAAGGGAAGGGGCCTGACGGACATATTTCGAGATATTTCTTCTTCTTGTTGTTCTTCTTCTGCACAGCTAAGCTGGAAGTGGCATTTGCGGCTCGCACTAGTGCAGAGTTATCTCAAAGAAAGGGGCCACGGTGTTTCTGTATCTCTATTATGTTGGTGCGGCTTCGGAACTTTTAAATATCTCGATATATCTCGAAAACTACGCGTCTGATCAAAAAATATCATAGAACATAAATTGTAGGAAACATAATTCTCTACAAAAAAGGTCTCTTAACATTTTGCCATAGCTCGCTTGGTTTCCGAGATATTTGCAGATATATCTCAAGGGAAGGGGCCTGACGGACATATTTCGAGATATTTCTTCTTCTTGTTGTTCTTCTTCTGCACAGCTAAGCTGGAAGTGGCATTTGCGGCTCGCACTAGTGCAGAGTTATCTCAAAGAAAGGGGCCACGGTGTTTCTGTATCTCTATTATGTTGGTGCGGCTTCGGAACTTTTAAATATCTCGATATATCTCGAAAACTACGCTTCTGATCAAAGAATATCGTAGAACATAAATTGTAGGAAACATAATTCTCTACAAAAAATGTCTCTTAACATTTTGCCATAGCTCGCTTCGTTTCCGAGATATTTGCAGATTTATCTCAAGGGAAGGGGCCTGACGGACATATTTCGAGATATTTCTTCTTCTTGTTGTTCTTCTCCTGCACAGCTAAGCTGGAAGTGGCATTTGCAGCTCGCAATAGTGCAGAGTTATCTCAAAGAAAGGGGCCACGGTGTTTCTGTATCTCTGTTATGTTGGTGCGGCTTCGGAACTTTTAAATATCTTGATATATCTCGAGAACTACGCATCTGATCAAAAAATATCATAGAACATAAAAAGTAGGAAACTTAGTCCTCTACAAAAAAGGTCTCTTAACATTTTGCCATAGCTCGCTTCGTTTCCGAGATATTTGCAGATATATCTCAAGGGAAGGGGCCTGACGGACATATTTCGAGATATTTCTTCTTCTTGTTGTTCTTCTTCTGCACAGCTAAGCTGGACGTGGCATGTGCGGCTCGCACTAGTGCAGAGTTATCTCAAAGAAAGGGGCCACGGTGTTTCTGTACCTCTATTATGTTGGTGCGGCTTCGGAACTTTTAAATATCTCGATATATCTCGAAAACTACGCTTCGGATCAAAAAATATCGTAGAACATAAATTGTAGGAAACATAATTCTCTACAAAAAATGTCTCTTAACATTTTGCCATAGCTCGCTTCGTTTCCGAGATATTTGCAGATTTATCTCAAGGGAAGGGGCCTGACGGACATATTTCGACATATTTCTTCTTCTTGTTGTTCTTCTCCTGCACAGCTAAGCTGGAAGCGGCATTTGCGGCTCGCGCTAGTGCAGAGTTATCTCAAAGAAAGGGGCCACGGTGTTTCTGTACCTCTATTATGTTGGTGCGGCTTCGGAACTTTTAAATATCTCGATATATCTCGAAAACTACGCAGCTGATCAAAGAATATCGTAGAACATAAATTGTAGGAAACATAATTCTCTACAAAAAATGTCTCTTAACATTTTGCCATAGCTCGCTTCGTTTCCGAGATATTTGCAGATTTATCTCAAGGGAAGGGGCCTGACGGACATATTTCGAGATATTTCTTCTTCTTGTTGTTCTTCTCCTGCACAGCTAAGCTGGAAGTGGCATTTGCAGCTCGCAATAGTGCAGAGTTATCTCAAAGAAAGGGGCCACGGTGTTTCTGTACCTCTATTATGTTGGTGCGGCTTCGGAACTTTTAAATATCTCGATATATCTCGAAAACTACGCTTCTGATCAAAGAATATCGTAGAACATAAATTGTAGGAAACATAATTCTCTACAAAAAATGTCGCTTAACATTTTGCCATAGCTCGCTTCGTTTCCGAGATATTTGCAGATATATCTCAAGGGAAGGGGCCTGATGGACATATTTCGAGATATTTCTTCTTCTTGTTGTTCTTCTTCTGCACAGCTAAGCTGGAAGTGGCATTTGCGGCTCGCACTAGTGCAGAGTTATCTCAAAGAAAGGGGCCACGGTGTTTCTGTATCTCTATTATGTTGGTGCGGCTTCGGAACTTTTAAATATCTCGATATATCTCGAAAACTACGCGTCTGATCAAAAAATATCATAGAACATAAATTGTAGGAAACATAATTCTCTACCAAAAAGGTCTCTTAACATTTTGCCATAGCTCGCTTCGTTTCCGAGATATTTGCAGATATATCTCAAGGGAAGGGGCCTGACGGACATATTTCGAGATATTTCTTCTTCTTGTTGTTCTTCTTCTGCACAGCTAAGCTGGAAGTGGCATTTGCGGCTCGCACTAGTGCAGAGTTATCTCAAAGAAAGGGGCCACGGTGTTTCTGTATCTCTATTATGTTGGTGCGGCTTCGGAACTTTTAAATATCTCGATATATCTCGAAAACTACGCTTCTGATCAAAGAATATCGTAGAACATAAATTGTAGGAAACATAATTCTCTACAAAAAATGTCTCTTAACATTTTGCCATAGCTCGCTTCGTTTCCGAGATATTTGCAGATTTATCTCAAGGGAAGGGGCCTGACGGACATATTTCGAGATATTTCTTCTTCTTGTTGTTCTTCTCCTGCACAGCTAAGCTGGAAGTGGCATTTGCAGCTCGCAATAGTGCAGAGTTATCTCAAAGAAAGGGGCCACGGTGTTTCTGTATCTCTGTTATGTTGGTGCGGCTTCGGAACTATTAAATATCTTGATATATCTCGAGAACTACGCTTCGGATCAAAAAATATCGTAGAACATAAAAAGTAGGAAACTTAATCCTCTACAAAAAAGGTCTCTTAACATTTTGCCATAGCTCGCTTCGTTTCCGAGATATTTGCAGATATATCTCAAGGGAAGGGGCCTGACGGACATATTTCCAGATATTTCTTCTTCTTGTTGTTCTTCTTCTGCACAGCTAAGCTGGAAGTGGCATTTGCGGCTCGCACTAGTGCAGAGTTATCTCAAAGAAAGGGGCCACGGTGTTTCTGTACCTCTATTATGTTGGTGCGGCTTCGGAACTTTTAAATATCTTGATATATCTCGAGAACTACGCATCTGATCAAAAAATATCAGAACATAAAACGTAGGAAACTTAATTCTCTACAAAAAAGGTCTCTTAACATTTTGCCATAGCTCGCTTCGTTTCCGAGATATTTGCAGATTTATCTCAAGGGAAGGGGCCTGACGGACATATTTCGAGATATTTCTTCTTCTTGTTGTTCTTCTTCTGCACAGCTAAGCTGGAAGTGGCATTTGCGGCTCGCACTAGTGCAGAGTTATCTCAAAGAAAGGGGCCACGGTGTTTCTGTATCTCTATTATGTTGGTGCGGCTTCGGAACTTTTAAATATCTTGATATATCTCGAGAACTACGCATCTGATCAAGAAATATCATACAACATAAAACGTAGGAAACTTAATTCTCTACAAAAAAGGTCTCTTAACATTTTGCCATAGCTCGCTTCGTTTCCGAGATATTTGCAGATTTATCTCAAGGGAAGGGGCCTGACGGACATATTTCGAGATATTTCTGCTTCTTGTTGTTCTTCTTCTGCACAGCTAAGCTGGAAGTGGCATTTGCGGCTCGCACTAGTGCAGAGTTATCTCAAAGAAAGGGGCCACGGTGTTTCTGTACCTCTATTATGTTGGTGCGGCTTCGGAACTTTTAAATATCTCGATATATCTCGAAAACTACGCTGCTGATCAAAAAATATCATAGAACATAAATTGCAGGAAACATAATTCTCTACAAAAAACGTCTCTTAACATTTTGCCATAGCTCGCTTCGTTTCCGAGATATTTGCAGATATATCTCAAGGGAAGGGGCCTGACGGACATATTTCGAGACATTTCTTCTTCTTGTTGTTCTTCTTCTGCACAGCTAAGCTGGAAGTGGCATTTGCGGCTCGCACTAGTGCAGAGTTATCTCAAAGAAAGGGGCCACGGTGTTTCTGTATCTCTATTATGTTGGTGCGGCTTCGGAACTTTTAAATATCTCGATATATCTCGAAAACTACGCTTCTGATCAAAGAATATCGTAGAACATAAATTGTAGGAAACATAATTCTCTACAAAAAATGTCTCTTAACATTTTGCCATAGCTCGCTTCGTTTCCGAGATATTTGCAGATTTATCTCAAGGGAAGGGGCCTGACGGACATATTTCGAGATATTTCTTCTTCTTGTTGTTCTTCTCCTGCACAGCTAAGCTGGAAGTGGCATTTGCAGCTCGCAATAGTGCAGAGTTATCTCAAAGAAAGGGGCCACGGTGTTTCTGTATCTCTGTTATGTTGGTGCGGCTTCGGAACTATTAAATATCTTGATATATCTCGAGAACTACGCTTCGGATCAAAAAATATCGTAGAACATAAAAAGTAGGAAACTTAATCCTCTACAAAAAAGGTCTCTTAACATTTTGCCATAGCTCGCTTCGTTTCCGAGATATTTGCAGATATATCTCAAGGGAAGGGGCCTGACGGACATATTTCCAGATATTTCTTCTTCTTGTTGTTCTTCTTCTGCACAGCTAAGCTGGAAGTGGCATTTGCGGCTCGCACTAGTGCAGAGTTATCTCAAAGAAAGGGGCCACGGTGTTTCTGTACCTCTATTATGTTGGTGCGGCTTCGGAACTTTTAAATATCTTGATATATCTCGAGAACTACGCATCTGATCAAAAAATATCAGAACATAAAACGTAGGAAACTTAATTCTCTACAAAAAAGGTCTCTTAACATTTTGCCATAGCTCGCTTCGTTTCCGAGATATTTGCAGATTTATCTCAAGGGAAGGGGCCTGACGGACATATTTCGAGATATTTCTTCTTCTTGTTGTTCTTCTTCTGCACAGCTAAGCTGGAAGTGGCATTTGCGGCTCGCACTAGTGCAGAGTTATCTCAAAGAAAGGGGCCACGGTGTTTCTGTATCTCTATTATGTTGGTGCGGCTTCGGAACTTTTAAATATCTTGATATATCTCGAGAACTACGCATCTGATCAAGAAATATCATACAACATAAAACGTAGGAAACTTAATTCTCTACAAAAAAGGTCTCTTAACATTTTGCCATAGCTCGCTTCGTTTCCGAGATATTTGCAGATTTATCTCAAGGGAAGGGGCCTGACGGACATATTTCGAGATATTTCTGCTTCTTGTTGTTCTTCTTCTGCACAGCTAAGCTGGAAGTGGCATTTGCGGCTCGCACTAGTGCAGAGTTATCTCAAAGAAAGGGGCCACGGTGTTTCTGTACCTCTATTATGTTGGTGCGGCTTCGGAACTTTTAAATATCTCGATATATCTCGAAAACCACGCTGCTGATCAAAAAATATCATAGAACATAAATTGCAGGAAACATAATTCTCTACAAAAAACGTCTCTTAACATTTTGCCATAGCTCGCTTCGTTTCCGAGATATTTGCAGATATATCTCAAGGGAAGGGGCCTGACGGACATATTTCGAGACATTTCTTCTTCTTGTTGTTCTTCTTCTGCACAGCTAAGCTGGAAGTGGCATTTGCGGCTCGCACTAGTGCAGAGTTATCTCAAAGAAAGGGGCCACGGTGTTTCTGTATCTCTATTATGTTGGTGCGGCTTCGGAACTTTTAAATATCTCGATATATCTCGAAAACTACGCTTCTGATCAAAGAATATCGTAGAACATAAATTGTAGGAAACATAATTCTCTACAAAAAATGTCTCTTAACATTTTGCCATAGCTCGCTTCGTTTCCGAGATATTTGCAGATTTATCTCAAGGGAAGGGGCCTGACGGACATATTTCGAGATATTTCTTCTTCTTGTTGTTCTTCTCCTGCACAGCTAAGCTGGAAGTGGCATTTGCAGCTCGCAATAGTGCAGAGTTATCTCAAAGAAAGGGGCCACGGTGTTTCTGTATCTCTGTTATGTTGGTGCGGCTTCGGAACTTTTAAATATCTTGATATATCTCGAGAACTACGCATCTGATCAAAAAATATCATAGAACATAAAAAGTAGGAAACTTAATCCTCTACAAAAAAGGTCTCTTAACATTTTGCCATAGCTCGCTTCGTTTCCGAGATATTTGCAGATATATCTCAAGGGAAGGGGCCTGACGGACATATTTCGAGATATTTCTTCTTCTTGTTGTTCTTCTTCTGCACAGCTAAGCTGGAAGTGGCATTTGCGGCTCGCACTAGTGCAGAGTTATCTCAAAGAAAGGGGCCACGGTGTTTCTGTACCTCTATTATGTTGGTGCGGCTTCGGAACTTTTAAATATCTTGATATATCTCGAGAACTACGCATCTGATCAAAAAATATCAGACCATAAAACGTAGGAAACTTAATTCTCTACAAAAAAGGTCTCTTAACATTTTGCCATAGCTCGCTTCGTTTCCGAGATATTTGCAGATTTATCTCAAGGGAAGGGGCCTGACGGACATATTTCGAGATATTTCTTCTTCTTGTTGTTCTTCTTCTGCACAGCTAAGCTGGAAGTGGCATTTGCGGCTCGCACTAGTGCAGAGTTATCTCAAAGAAAGGGGCCACGGTGTTTCTGTATCTCTATTATGTTGGTGCGGCTTCGGAACTTTTAAATATCTTGATATATCTCGAGAACTACGCATCTGATCAAGAAATATCATACAACATAAAACGTAGGAAACTTAATTCTCTACAAAAAAGGTCTCTTAACATTTTGCCATAGCTCGCTTCGTTTCCGAGATATTTGCAGATTTATCTCAAGGGAAGGGGCCTGACGGACATATTTCGAGATATTTCTGCTTCTTGTTGTTCTTCTTCTGCACAGCTAAGCTGGAAGTGGCATTTGCGGCTCGCACTAGTGCAGAGTTATCTCAAAGAAAGGGGCCACGGTGTTTCTGTACCTCTATTATGTTGGTGCGGCTTCGGAACTTTTAAATATCTCGATATATCTCGAAAACTACGCTGCTGATCAAAAAATATCATAGAACATAAATTGCAGGAAACATAATTCTCTACAAAAAACGTCTCTTAACATTTTGCCATAGCTCGCTTCGTTTCCGAGATATTTGCAGATATATCTCAAGGGAAGGGGCCTGACGGACATATTTCGAGACATTTCTTCTTCTTGTTGTTCTTCTTCTGCACAGCTAAGCTGGAAGTGGCATTTGCGGCTCGCACTAGTGCAGAGTTATCTCAAAGAAAGGGGCCACGGTGTTTCTGTATCTCTATTATGTTGGTGCGGCTTCGGAACTGTTAAATATCTTGATATATCTCGAGAACTACGCATCTGATCAAAAAATGTCATAGAACATAAAAAGTAGAAAACTTAATTCTCTACAAAAAAGGTCTCTTAACATTTTGCCATAGCTCGGTTCGTTTCCGAGATATTTGCAGATATATCTCAAGGGACGGGGCCTGACGGACATATTTCGAGATATTTCTTCTTCTTGTTGTTCTTCTTCTGCACAGCTAAGCTGGAAGTGGCATTTGCAGCTCGCAATAGTGCAGAGTTATCACAAAGAAAGGGGCCACGGTGTTTCTGTATCTCTATTATGTTGGTGCGGCTTCGGAACTTTTAAATATCTTGATATATCTCGAGAACTACGCATCTGATCAAAAAATATCATAGAACATAAAAAGTAGGAAACTTAATTCTCTACAAAAAAGGTCTCTTAACATTTTGCCATAGCTGGCTTCGTTTCCGAGATATTTGCAGATTTATCTCAAGGGAAGGGGCCTGACGGACATGTTTCGAGATATTTCTTCTTCTTGTTGTTCTTCTTCTGCACAGCTAAGCTGGAAGTGGCATTTGCGGCTCGCACTAGTGCAGAGTTATCTCAAAGAAAGGGGCCACGGTGTTTCTGTACCTCTATTATGTTGGTGCGGCTTCGGAACTTTTAAATATCTCGATATATCTCGAAAACTACGCTGCTGATCAAAAAATATCATAGAACATAAATTGCAGGAAACATAATTCTCTACAAAAAACGTCTCTTAACATTTTGCCATAGCTCGCTTCGTTTCCGAGATATTTGCAGATATATCTCAAGGGAAGGGGCCTGACGGACATATTTCGAGACATTTCTTCTTCTTGTTGTTCTTCTTCTGCACAGCTAAGCTGGAAGTGGCATTTGCGGCTCGCACTAGTGCAGAGTTATCTCAAAGAAAGGGGCCACGGTGTTTCTGTATCTCTATTATGTTGGTGCGGCTTCGGAACTGTTAAATATCTTGATATATCTCGAGAACTACGCATCTGATCAAAAAATGTCATAGAACATAAAAAGTAGAAAACTTAATTCTCTACAAAAAAGGTCTCTTAACATTTTGCCATAGCTCGGTTCGTTTCCGAGATATTTGCAGATATATCTCAAGGGACGGGGCCTGACGGACATATTTCGAGATATTTCTTCTTCTTGTTGTTCTTCTTCTGCACAGCTAAGCTGGAAGTGGCATTTGCAGCTCGCAATAGTGCAGAGTTATCTCAAAGAAAGGGGCCACGGTGTTTCTGTATCTCTATTATGTTGGTGCGGCTTCGGAACTTTTAAATATCTTGATATATCTCGAGAACTACGCATCTGATCAAAAAATATCATAGAACATAAAAAGTAGGAAACTTAATTCTCTACAAAAAAGGTCTCTTAACATTTTGCCATAGCTGGCTTCGTTTCCGAGATATTTGCAGATTTATCTCAAGGGAAGGGGCCTGACGGACATGTTTCGAGATATTTCTTCTTCTTGTTGTTCTTCTTCTGCACAGCTAAGCTGGAAGTGGCATTTGCGGCTCGCACTAGTGCAGAGTTATCTCAAAGAAAGGGGCCACGGTGTTTCTGTACCTCTATTATGTTGGTGCGGCTTCGGAACTTTTAAATATCTCGATATATCTCGAAAACTACGCTTCTGATCAAAAAATATCATAGAACATAAATTGTAGGAAACATAATTCCCTACAAAAAAGGTCTCTTAACATTTTGCCATAGCTCGCTTCGTTTCCGAGACATTTGCAGATATATCTCAAGGGAAGGGGCCTGACGGACATATTTCGAGATATTTCTTCTTCTTGTTGTTCTTCTTCTGCACAGCTAAGCTGGAAGTGGCATTTGCAGCTCGCAATAGTGCAGAGTTATCTGAAAGAAAGGGGCCACGGTGTTTCTGTATCTCTATTATGTTGGTGCGGCTTCGGAACTTTTAAATATCTCGATATATCTCAAAAACTACGCTTCTGATCAAAAAATATCATAGAACATAAATTGTAGGAAACATAATTCTCTACAAAAAAGGTCTCTTAACATTTTGCCATAGCTCGCTTCGTTTCCGAGATATTTGCAGATATATCTCAAGGGAAAGGGCCTGACGGACATATTTCGAGATATTTCTTCTTCTTGTTGTTCTTCTTCTGCACAGCTAAGCTGGAAGTGGCATTTGCGGCTCGCACTAGTGCAGAGTTATCTCAAAGAAAGGGGCCACGGTGTTTCTGTACCTCTATTATGTTGGTGCGGCTTCGGAACTTTTAAATATCTCGATATATCTGGAAAACTACGCTTCTGATCAAAAAATATCATAGAACATAAATTGTAGGAAACATAATTCTCTACAAAAAAGGTCTCTTAACATTTTGCCATAGCTCGCTTCGTTTCCGAGATATTTGCAGATTTATCTCAAGGGAAGGGGCCTGACGGACATATTTCGAGATATTTCTTCTTCTTGTTGTTCTTCTTCTGCACAGCTAAGCTGGAAGTGGCATTTGTCGCTCGCAATAGTGCAGAGTTATCTCAAAGAAAGGGGCCACGGTGTTTCTGTATCTCTATTATGTTGGTGCGGCTTCGGAACTTTTAAATATCTTGATATATCTCGAGAACTACGCATCTGATCAAAAAATATCATAGAACATAAAAAGTAGGAAACTTAATTCTCTACAAAAAACGTCTCTTAACATTTTGCCATAGCTCGCTTCGTTTCCGAGATATTTGCAGATTTATCTCAAGGGAAGGGGCCTGACGGACATGTTTCGAGATATTTCTTCTTCTTGTTGTTCTTCTTCTGCACAGCTAAGCTGGAAGTGGCATTTGCGGCTCGCACTAGTGCAGAGTTATCTCAAAGAAAGGGGCCACGGTGTTTCTGTACCTCTATTATGTTGGTGCGGCTTCGGAACTTTTAAATATCTCGATATATCTCGAAAACTACGCTTCTGATCAAAAAATATCATAGAACATAAATTGTAGGAAACATAATTCTCTACAAAAAAGGTCTCTTAACATTTTGCCATAGCTCGCTTCGTTTCCGAGACATTTGCAGATATATCTCAAGGGAAGGGGCCTGACGGACATATTTCGAGATATTTCTTCTTCTTGTTGTTCTTCTTCTGCACAGCTAAGCTGGAAGTGGCATTTGCGGCTCGCACTAGTGCAGAGTTATCTCAAAGAAAGGGGCCACGGTGTTTCTGTACCTCTATTATGTTGGTGCGGCTTCGGAACTTTTAAATATCTCGATATATCTCGAAAACTACGCTTCTGATCAAAAAATATCATAGAACATAAATTGTAGGAAACATAATTCTCTACAAAAAAGGTCTCTTAACATTTTGCCATAGCTCGCTTCGTTTCCGAGATATTTGCAGATATATCTCGAGGGAAGGGGCCTGACGGACATATTTCGAGATATTTCTTCTTCTTGTTGTTCTTCTTCTGCACAGCTAAGCTGGAAGTGGCATTTGCGGCTCGCACTAGTGCAGAGTTATCTCAAAGAAAGGGGCCACGGTGTTTCTGTATCTCTATTATGTTGGTGCGGTTTCGGAACTTTTAAATATCTTGATATATCTCGAGAACTACGCATCTGATCAAAAAATATCATAGAACATAAAAAGTAGGAAACTTAATTCTCTACAAAAAAGGTCTCTTAACATTTGGCCATAGCTCGCTTCGTTTCCGAGATATTTGCAGATTTATCTCAAGGGAAGGGGCCTGACGGACATATTTCGAGATATTTCTTCTTCTTGTTGTTCTTCTTCTGCACAGCTAAGCTGGAAGTGGCATTTGCGGCTCTCACTAGTGCAGAGTTATCTCAAAGAAAGGGGCCACGGTGTTTCTGTATCACAATTATGTTGGTGCGGCTTCGGAACTTTTAAATATCTCGATATATCTCGATAACTACGCTTCTGATCAAACAATATCATAGATCATAAATTGTAGGAAACATAATTCTCTACAAAAAAGGTCTCTTAACATTTTGCCATAGCTCGCTTCGTTTCCGAGATATTTGCAGATATATCTCAAGGGAAGGGGCCTGACGGACATATTTCGAGATATTTCTTCTTCTTGTTGTTCTTCTTCTGCACAGCTAAGCTGGAAGTGGCATTTGCGGCTCGCACTAGTGCAGAGTTATCTCAAAGAAAGGGGCCACGGTGTTTCTGTATCTCTATTATGTTGGTGCGGCTTCGGAACTTTTAAATATCTCGATATATCTGGAAAACTACGCTTCTGATCAAAAAATATCATAGAACATAAATTGTAGGAAACATAATTCTCTACAAAAAAGGTCTCTTAACATTTTGCCATAGCTCGCTTCGTTTCCGAGATATTTGCAGATATATCTCGATGGAAGGGGCCTGACGGACATATTTCGAGATATTTCTTCTTCTTGTTGTTCTTCTTCTGCACAGCTAAGCTGGAAGTGGCATTTGCAGCTCGCAATAGTGCAGAGTTATCTGAAAGAAAGGGGCCACGGTGTTTCTGTATCTCTATTATGTTGGTGCGGCTTCGGAACTTTTAAATATCTTGATATATCTCGAGAACTACGCATCTGATCAAAAAATATCATAGAACATAAAAAGTAGGAAACTTAATTCTCTACAAAAAAGGTCTCTTAACATTTTGCCATAGCTCGCTTCGTTTCCGAGATATTTCCAGATTTATCTCAAGGGAAGGGGCCTGACGGACATGTTTCGAGATATTTCTTCTTCTTGTTGTTCTTCTTCTGCACAGCTAAGCTGGAAGTGGCATTTGCAGCTCGCAATAGTGCAGAGTTATCTCAAAGAAAGGGGCCACGGTGTTTCTGTATTTCTATTATGTTGGTGCGGCTTCGGAACTTTTAAATATCTCGATATATCTCGAGAACTACGCATCTGATCAAAAAATATCATAGAACATAAAAAGTAGGAAACTTAATTCTCTACAAAAAAGGTCTCTCAACATTCTGCCATAGCTCGCTTCGTTTCCGAGATATTTGCAGATTTAACTCAAGGGAAGGGGCCTGACGGACATGTTTCGAGATATTTCTTCTTCTTGTTGTTCTTCTTCTGCACAGCTAAGCTGGAAGTGGCATTTGCGGCTCGCACTAGTGCAGAGTTATCTCAAAGAAAGGGGCCACGGTGTTTCTGTATCTCTATTATGTTGGTGCGGCTTCGGAACTTTTAAATATCTCGATATATCTCGAAAACTACGGTTCTGATCAAAAAATATCGTAGAACATAAATTGTAGGAAACATAATTCTCTACAAAAAAGGTCTCTTAACATTTTGCCATAGCTCGCTTCGTTTCCGAGATATTTGCAGATTTATCTCAAGGGAAGGGGCCTGACGGACATATTTCGAGATATTTCTTCTTCTTGTTGTTCTTCTTCTGCACAGCTAAGCTGGAAGTGGCATTTGCAGCTCGCAATAGTGCAGAGTTATCTCAAAGAAAGGGGCCACGGTGTTTCTGTATCTCTATTATGTTGGTGCGGCTTCGGAACTTTTAAATATCTTGATATATCTCGAGAACTACGCATCTGATCAAAAAATATCATAGAACATAAAAAGTAGGAAACTTAATTCTCTACAAAAAAGGTCTCTTAACATTTTGCCATAGCTCGCTTCGTTTCCGAGATATTTGCAGATTTAACTCAAGGGAAGGGGCCTGACGGACATGTTTCGAGATATTTCTTCTTCTTGTTGTTCTTCTTCTGCACAGCTAAGCTGGAAGTGGCATTTGCGGCTCGCACTAGTGCAGAGTTATCTCAAAGAAAGGGGCCACGGTGTTTCTGTACCTCTATTATGTTGGTGCGGCTTCGGAACTTTTAAATATCTCGATATATCTCGAAAACTACGCTTCTGATCAAAAAATATCATAGAACATAAATTGTAGGAAACATAATTCTCTACAAAAAAGGTCTCTTAACATTTTGCCATAGCTCGCTTCGTTTCCGAGATATTTGCAGATATATCTCAAGGGAAGGGGCCTGACGGACATATTTCGAGATATTTCTTCTTCTTGTTGTTCTTCTTCTGCACAGCTAAGCTGGAAGTGGCATTTGCAGCTCGCAATAGTGCAGAGTTATCTGAAAGAAAGGGGCCACGGTGTTTCTGTATCTCTATTATGTTGGTGCGGCTTCGGAACTTTTAAATATCTTGATATATCTCGAGAACTACGCATCTGATCAAAAAATATCATAGAACATAAAAAGTAGGAAACTTAATTCTCTACAAAAAAGGTCTCTCAACATTTTGCCATAGCTCGCTTCGTTTCCGAGATATTTGCAGATATATCTCGAGGGGAGGGGCCTGACGGACATATTTCGAGATATTTCTTCTTCTTGTTGTTCTTCTTCTGCACAGCTAAGCTGGAAGTGGCATTTGCAGCTCGCAATAGTGCAGAGTTATCTGAAAGAAAGGGGCCACGGTGTTTCTGTATCTCTATTATGTTGGTGCGGCTTCGGAACTTTTAAATATCTTGATATATCTCGAGAACTACGCATCTGATCAAAAAATATCATAGAACATAAAAAGTAGGAAACTTAATTCTCTACAAAAAAGGTCTCTTAACATTTTGCCATAGCTCGCTTCGTTTCCGAGATATTTCCAGATTTATCTCAAGGGAAGGGGCCTGACGGACATGTTTCGAGATATTTCTTCTTCTTGTTGTTCTTCTTCTGCACAGCTAAGCTGGAAGTGGCATTTGCAGCTCGCAATAGTGCAGAGTTATCTCAAAGAAAGGGGCCACGGTGTTTCTGTATTTCTATTATGTTGGTGCGGCTTCGGAACTCTTAAATATCTCGATATATCTCGAAAACTACGCTTCTGATCAAAAAATATCATAGAACATAAATTGTAGGAAACATAATTCTCTACAAAAAAGGTCTCTTAACATTTTGCCATAGCTCGCTTCGTTTCCGAGATATTTGCAGATATATCTCAAGGGAAAGGGCCTGACGGACATATTTCGAGATATTTCTTCTTCTTGTTGTTCTTCTTCTGCACAGCTAAGCTGGAAGTGGCATTTGCGGCTCGCACTAGTGCAGAGTTATCTCAAAGAAAGGGGCCACGGTGTTTCTGTATCTCTATTATGTTGGTGCGGCTTCGGAACTTCTAAATATCTCGATATATCTCGAAAACTACGCTTCTGATCAAAAAATATCATAGAACATAAATTGTAGGAAACATAATTCTCTACAAAAAAGGTCTTTTAACATTTTGCCATAGCTCGCTTCGTTTCCGAGATATTTGCAGATATATCTCAAGGGAAGGGGCGTGACGGACATATTTCGAGACATTTCTTCTTCTTGTTGTTCTTCTTCTGCACAGCTAAGCTGGAAGTGGCATTTGTGGCTCGCACTAGTGCAGAGTTATCTCAAAGAAAGGGGCCACGGTGTTTCTGTATCTCTATTATGTTGGTGCGGCTTCGGAACTTTTAAATATCTCGATATATCTCGAAAACTACGGTTCTGATCAAAAAATATCGTAGAACATAAATTGTAGGAAACATAATTCTCTACAAAAAAGGTCTCTTAACATTTTGCCATAGCTCGCTTCGTTTCCGAGATATTTGCAGATTTATCTCAAGGGAAGGGGCCTGACGGACATATTTCGAGATATTTCTTCTTCTTGTTGTTCTTCTTCTGCACAGCTAAGCTGGAAGTGGCATTTGCAGCTCGCAATAGTGCAGAGTTATCTCAAAGAAAGGGGCCACGGTGTTTCTGTATCTCTATTATGTTGGTGCGGCTTCGGAACTTTTAATTATCTTGATATATCTCGAGAACTACGCATCTGATCAAAAAATATCATAGAACATAAAAAGTAGGAAACTTAATTCTCTACAAAAAAGGTCTCTTAACATTTTGCCATAGCTCGCTTCGTTTCCGAGATATTTGCAGATTTAACTCAAGGGAAGGGGCCTGACGGACATGTTTCGAGATATTTCTTCTTCTTGTTGTTCTTCTTCTGCACAGCTAAGCTGGAAGTGGCATTTGCGGCTCGCACTAGTGCAGAGTTATCTCAAAGAAAGGGGCCACGGTGTTTCTGTACCTCTATTATGTTGGTGCGGCTTCGGAACTTTTAAATATCTCGATATATCTCGAAAACTACGCTTCTGATCAAAAAATATCATAGAACATAAATTGTAGGAAACATAATTCTCTACAAAAAAGGTCTCTTAACATTTTGCCATAGCTCGCTTCGTTTCCGAGATATTTGCAGATATATCTCAAGGGAAGGGGCCTGACGGACATATTTCGAGATATTTCTTCTTCTTGTTGTTCTTCTTCTGCACAGCTAAGCTGGAAGTGGCATTTGCAGCTCGCAATAGTGCAGAGTTATCTGAAAGAAAGGGGCCACGGTGTTTCTGTATCTCTATTATGTTGGTGCGGCTTCGGAACTTTTAAATATCTTGATATATCTCGAGAACTACGCATCTGATCAAAAAATATCATAGAACATAAAAAGTAGGAAACTTAATTCTCTACAAAAAAGGTCTCTTAACATTTTGCCATACCTCGCTTCGTTTCCGAGATATTTGCAGATTTATCTCAAGGGAAGGGGCCTGACGGACATATTTCGAGATATTTCTTCTTCTTGTTGTTCTTCTTCTGCACAGCTAAGCTGGAAGTGGCATGTGCAGCTCGCAATAGTGGAGAGTTATCTCAAAGAAAGGGGCCACGGTGTTTCTGTATCTCTATTATGTTGGTGCGGCTTCGGAACTTTTAAATATCTTGATATATCTCGAGAACTACGCATCTGATCAAAAAATATCATAGAACATAAAAAGTAGGAAACTTAATTCTCTACAAAAAAGGTCTCTTAACATTTTGCCATAGCTCGCTTCGTTTCCGAGATATTTGCAGATTTATCTCATGGGAAGGGCCTGACGGACATATTTCGAGATATTCCTTCTTCTTGTTGTTCTTCTTCTGCACAGCTAAGCTGGAAGTGGCATTTGCAGCTCGCAATAGTGCAGAGTTATCTCATAGAAAGAGACCACGGTGTTTCTGTATCTCTATTATGTTGGTGCGGCTTCAGAACTTTTAAATATCTCGATATATCTCGATAACTACGCTTCTGATCAAAAAATATCATAGAACATAAATTGTAGGAAACATAATTCTCTACAAAAAAGGTCTCTTAACATTTTGCCATAGCTCGCTTCGTTTCCGAGATATTTGCAGATATATCTCAAGGGAAGGGGCCTGACGGACATATTTCGAGATATTTCTTCTTCTTGTTGTTCTTCTTCTGCACAGCTAAGCTGGAAGTGGCATTTGCGGCTCGCACTAGTGCAGAGTTATCTCAAAGAAAGGGGCCACGGTGTTTCTGTATCTCTATTATGTTGGTGCGGCTTCGGAACTTTTAAATATCTTGATATATCTCGAGAACTACGCATCTGATCAAAGAATATCATACAACATAAAAAGTAGGAAACTTAATTCTCTACAAAAAAGGTCTCTTAAAATTTTGCCATACCTCGCTTCGTTTCCGAGATATTTGCAGATTTATCTCAAGGGAAGGGGCCTGACGGACATATTTCGAGATATTTCTTCTTCTTGTTGTTCTTCTTCTGCACAGCTAAGCTGGAAGTGGCATGTGCAGCTCGCAATAGTGCAGAGTTATCTCAAAGAAAGGGGCCACGGTGTTTCTGTATCTCTATTATGTTGGTGCGGCTTCGGAACTTCTAAATATCTTGATATATCTCGAGAACTACGCATCTGATCAAAAAATATCATAGAACATAAAAAGTAGGAAACTTAATTCTCTACAAAAAAGGTCTCTTAACATTTTGCCATAGCTCGCTTCGTTTCCGAGATATTTGCAGATTTATCTCAAGGGAAGGGCCTGACGGACATATTTCGAGATATTCCTTCTTCTTGTTGTTCTTCTTCTGCACAGCTAAGCTGGAAGTGGCATTTGCAGCTCGCAATAGTGCAGAGTTATCTCAAAGAAAGGGGCCACGGTGTTTCTGTATCTCTATTATGTTGGTGCGGCTTCGGAACTTTTAAATATCTTGATATATCTCGAGAACTACGCATCTGATCAAAAAATATCATAGAACATAAAAAGTAGGAAACTTAATTCTCTACAAAAAAGGTCTCTTAACATTTTGCCATAGCTCGCTTCGTTTCCGAGATATTTGCAGATTTATCTCAAGGGAAGGGCCTGACGGACATATTTCGAGATATTCCTTCTTCTTGTTGTTCTTCTTCTGCACAGCTAAGCTGGAAGTGGCATTTGCGGCTCGCACTAGTGCAGAGTTATCTCAAAGAAAGGGGCCACGGTGTTTCTGTATCTCTATTATGTTGGTGCGGCTTCGGAACTTTTAAATATCTCGATATATCTCGAAAACTACGCTTCTGATCAAAAAATATCGTAGAACATAAATTGTAGGAAACATAATTCTCTACAAAAAACGTCTCTCAACGTTTTGCCATAGCTCGCTTCGTTTCCGAGATATTTGCAGATGTATCTCAAGGGAAGGGGCCTGACGGACATATTTCGAGATATTTCTTCTTCTTGTTGTTCTTCTTCCGCACAGCTAAGCCGGAAGTGGCATTTACAGCTCGCAATAGTGCAGAGTTATCTCAAAGAAAGGGGCCACGGTGTTTCTGTATCTCTATTATGTTGGTGCGGCTTCGGAACTTTTAAATATCTCGATATATCTCGAAAACTACGCTTCTGATCAAAAAATATCGTAGAACATAAATTGTAGGAAACATAATTCTCTACAAAAAACGTCTCTCAACGTTTTGCCATAGCTCGCTTCGTTTCCGAGATATTTGCAGATGTATCTCAAGGGAAGGGGCCTGACGGACATATTTCGAGATATTTCTTCTTCTTGTTGTTCTTCTTCTGCACAGCTAAGCTGGAAGTGGCATGTGCAGCTCGCAATAGTGCAGAGTTATCTCAAAGAAAGGGGCCACGGTGTTTCTGTATCTCTATTATGTTGGTGCGGCTTCGGAACTTTTAAATATCTTGATATATCTCGAGAACTACGCATCTGATCAAAGAATATCATACAACATAAAAAGTAGGAAACTTAATTCTCTACAAAAAAGGTCTCTTAACATTTTGCCATACCTCGCTTCGTTTCCGAGATATTTGCAGATTTATCTCAAGGGAAGGGGCCTGACGGACATATTTCGAGATATTTCTTCTTCTTGTTGTTCTTCTTCTGCACAGCTAAGCTGGAAGTGGCATTTGCAGCTCGCAATAGTGCAGAGTTATCTCAAAGAAAGGGGCCACGGTGTTTCTGTATCTCTATTATGTTGGTGCGGCTTCGGGACTTTTAAATATCTTGATATATCTCGAGAACTACGCATCTGATCAAAAAATATCATAGAACATAAAAAGTAGGAAACTTAATCCTCTACAAAAAAGGTCTCTTTACATTTTGCCATAGCTCGCTTCGTTTCCGAGATATTTGCAGATTTATCTCAAGGGAAGGGGCCTGACGGACATATTTCGAGATATTTCTTCTTCTTGTTGTTCTTCTTCTGCACAGCTAAGCTGGAAGTGGTATGTGCAGCTCGCAATAGTGCAGAGTTATCTCAAAGGAAGGGACCACGGTGTTTCTGTATCTCTATTATGTTGGTGCGGCTTCGGAACTTTTAAATATCTTGATATATCTCGAGAACTACGCATCTGATCAAAAAATATCATACAACATAAAAAGTAGGAAACTTAATTCTCTACAAAAAAGGTCTCTTAACATTTTGCCATAGCTCGCTTCGTTTCCGAGATATTTGCAGATATATCTCAAGGGAAGGGGCCTGACGGACATATTTCGAGATATTTCTTCTTCTTGTTGTTCTTCTTCTGCACAGCTAAACTGGAAGTGGCATTTCCAGCTCGCAATAGTGCAGAGTTATCTCAAAGAAAGGGGCCACGGTGTTTCTGTATCTCTATTATGTTGGTGCGGCTTCGGAACTTTTAAATATCTTGATATATCTCGAGAACTACGCATCTGATCAAAAAATATCATAGAGCATAAAAAGTAGGAAACTTAATTCTCTACAAAAAAGGTCTCTTAACATTTTGCCATAGCTCGCTTCGTTTCCGAGATATTTGCAGATTTATCTCAAGGGAAGGGGCCTGACGGACATATTTCGAGATATTTCTTCTTCTTGTTGTTCTTCTTCTGCACAGCTAAGCTGGAAGTGGCATTTGCAGCTCGCAATAGTGCAGAGTTATCTCAAAGAAAGGGGCCACGGTGTTTCTGTACCTCTATTATGTTGGTGCGGCTTCGGAACTTTTAAATATCTCGATATATCTCGAAAACTACGCTTCTGATCAAAAAATATCATAGAACATGAATTGTAGGAAACATAATTCTCTACAAAAAAGGTCTGTTAACATTTTGCCATAGCTCGCTTCGTTTCCGAGATATTTGCAGATTTATCTCAAGGGAAGGGGCCTGACGGACATATTTCGAGATATTTCTTCTTCTTGTTGTTCTTCTTCTGCACAGCTAAGCTGGAAGTGGTATGTGCAGCTCGCAATAGTGCAGAGTTATCTCAAAGAAAGGGGCCACGGTGTTTCTGTATCTCTATTATGTTGGTGCGGCTTCGGAACTTTTAAATATCTTGATATATCTCGAGAACTACGCATCTGATCAAAAAATATCATAGAACATAAAAAGTAGGAAACTTAATTCTCTACAAAAAAGGTCTCTTAACATTTTGCCATAGCTCGCTTCGTTTCCGAGATATTTGCAGATTTATCTCAAGGGAAGGGCCTGACGGACATATTTCGAGATATTCCTTCTTCTTGTTGTTCTTCTTCTGCACAGCTAAGCTGGAAGTAGCATTTGCAGCTCGCAATAGTGCAGAGTTATCTCAAAGAAAGGGACCACGGTGTTTCTGTATCTCTATTATGTTGGTGCGGCTTCAGAACTTTTAAATATCTTGATATATCTCGAGAACTACGCATCTGATCAAAAAATATCATAGAACATAAAAAGTAGGAAACTTAATTCTCTACAAAAAAGGTCTGTTAACATTTTGCCATAGCTCGCTTCGTTTCCGAGATATTTGCAGATTTATCTCAAGGGAAGGGGCCTGACGGACATATTTCGAGATATTTCTTCTTCTTGTTGTTCTTCTTCTCCACAGCTAAGCTGGAAGTGGCATTTGCAGCTCGCAATAGTGCAGAGTTATCTCAAAGAAAGGGGCCACGGTGTTTCTGTATCTCTATTATGTTGGTGCGGCTTCGGAACTTTTAAATATCTTGATATATCTCGAGAACTACGCATCTGATCAAAAAATATCATAGAACATAAAACGTAGGAAACTTAATTCTCTACAAAAAAGGTCTCTTAACATTTTGCCATAGCTCGCTTCGTTTCCGAGATATTTGCAGATTTATCTCAAGGGAAGGGGCCTGACGGACATATTTCGAGATATTTCTTCTTCTTGTTGTTCTTCTTCTGCACAGCTAAGCTGGAAGTGGCATGTGCAGCTCGCAATAGTGCAGAGTTATCTCAAAGAAAGGGGCCACGGTGTTTCTGTATCTCCATTATGTTGGTGCGGCTTCGGAACTTTTAAATATCTTGATATATCTCGAGAACTACGCATCTGATCAAAAAATATCATAGAACATAAAAAGTAGGAAACTTAATTCTCTACAAAAAAGGTCTCTTAACATTTTGCCATAGCTCGCTTCGTTTCCGAGATATTTGCAGATTTATCTCAAGGGAAGGGCCTGACGGACATATTTCGAGATATTCCTTCTTCTTGTTGTTCTTCTTCTGCACAGCTAAGCTGGAAGTGGCATTTGCAGCTCGCAATAGTGCAGAGTTATCTCAAAGAAAGGGACCACGGTGTTTCTGTATCTCTATTATGTTGGTGCGGCTTCAGAACTTTTAAATATCTTGATATATCTCGAGAACTACGCATCTGATCAAAAAATATCATAGAACATAAAAAGTAGGAAACTTAATTCTCTACAAAAAAGGTCTGTTAACATTTTGCCATAGCTCGCTGCGTTTCCGAGATATTTGCAGATTTATCTCAAGGGAAGGGGCCTGACGGACATATTTCGAGATATTTCTTCTTCTGGTTGTTCTTCTTCTGCACAGCTAAGCCGGAAGTGGCATTTACAGCTCGCAATAGTGCAGAGTTATCTCAAAGAAAGGGGCCACGGTGTTTCTGTATCTCTATTATGTTGGTGCGGCTTCGGAGCTTTTAAATATCTTGATATATCTCGAGAACTACGCATCTGATCTAAAAATATCATAGAACATAAAAAGTAGGAAACTTAATTCTCTACAAAAAAGGTCTCTTAACATTTTGCCATAGCTCGCTTCGTTTCCGAGATATTTGCAGATTTATCTCAAGGGAAGGGGCCTGACGGTCATATTTCGAGATATTCCTTCTTCTTGTTGTTCTTCTTCTGCACAGCTAAGCCGGAAGTGGCATTTACAGCTCGCAATAGTGCAGAGTTATCTCAAAGAAAGGGGCCACGGTGTTTCTGTATCTCTATTATGTTGGTGCGGCTTCGGAACTTTTAAATATCTTGATATATCTCGAGAACTACGCATCTGATCAAAAAATATCATAGAACATAAAAAGTAGGAAACTTAATTCTCTACAAAAAAGGTCTCTTAACATTTTGCCATAGCTCGCTTCGTTTCCGAGATATTTGCAGATATATCTCAAGGGAAGGGGCCTGACGGACATATTTCGAGATATTTCTTCTTCTTGTTGTTCTTCTTCTGCACAGCTAAACTGGAAGTGGCATTTCCAGCTCGCAATAGTGCAGAGTTATCTCAAAGAAAGGGGCCACGGTGTTTCTGTATCTCTATTATGTTGGTGCGGCTTCGGAACTTTTAAATATCTTGATATATCTCGAGAACTACGCATCTGATCAAAAAATATCATAGAACATAAAAAGTAGGAATCTTAATTCTCTACAAAAAAGGTCTCTTAACATTTTGCCATAGCTCGCTTCGATTCCGAGATATTTGCAGATTTATCTCAAGGGAAGGGGCCTGACGGACATATTTCGAGATATTTCTTCTTCTTGTTGTTCTTCTTCTGCACCGCTAAGCTGGAAGTGGCATTTGCAGCTCGCAATAGTGCAGAGTTATCTCAAAGAAAGGGGCCACGGTGTTTCTGTATCTCTATTATGTTGGTGCGGCTTCGGAACTTTTAAATATCTTGATATATCTCGAGAACTACGCATCTGATCAAAGAATATCATAGAACACAAAAAGTAGGAAACTTAATTCTCTACAAAAAAGGTCTCTTAACATTTTGCCATACCTCGCTTCGTTTCCGAGATATTTGCAGATTTATCTCAAGGGAAGGGGCCTGACGGACATATTTCGAGATATTTCTTCTTCTTGTTGTTCTTCTTCTGCACAGCTAAGCTGGAAGTGGTATGTGCAGCTCGCAATAGTGCAGAGTTATCTCAAAGGAAGGGACCACGGTGTTTCTGTATCTCTATTATGTTGGTGCGGCTTCGGAACTTTTAAATATCTTGATATATCTCGAGAACTACGCATCTGATCAAAAAATATCATACAACATAAAAAGTAGGAAACTTAATTCTCTACAAAAAAGGTCTCTTAACATTTTGCCATAGCTCGCTTCGTTTCCGAGATATTTGCAGATATATCTCAAGGGAAGGGGCCTGACGGACATATTTCGAGATATTTCTTCTTCTTGTTGTTCTTCTTCTGCACAGCTAAACTGGAAGTGGCATTTCCAGCTCGCAATAGTGCAGAGTTATCTCAAAGAAAGGGGCCACGGTGTTTCTGTATCTCTATTATGTTGGTGCGGCTTCGGAACTTTTAAATATCTTGATATATCTCGAGAACTACGCATCTGATCAAAAAATATCATAGAGCATAAAAAGTAGGAAACTTAATTCTCTACAAAAAAGGTCTCTTAACATTTTGCCATAGCTCGCTTCGTTTCCGAGATATTTGCAGATTTATCTCAAGGGAAGGGGCCTGACGGACATATTTCGAGATATTTCTTCTTCTTGTTGTTCTTCTTCTGCACAGCTAAGCTGGAAGTGGCATTTGCAGCTCGCAATAGTGCAGAGTTATCTCAAAGAAAGGGGCCACGGTGTTTCTGTACCTCTATTATGTTGGTGCGGCTTCGGAACTTTTAAATATCTCGATATATCTCGAAAACTACGCTTCTGATCAAAAAATATCATAGAACATGAATTGTAGGAAACATAATTCTCTACAAAAAAGGTCTGTTAACATTTTGCCATAGCTCGCTTCGTTTCCGAGATATTTGCAGATTTATCTCAAGGGAAGGGGCCTGACGGACATATTTCGAGATATTTCTTCTTCTTGTTGTTCTTCTTCTGCACAGCTAAGCTGGAAGTGGTATGTGCAGCTCGCAATAGTGCAGAGTTATCTCAAAGAAAGGGGCCACGGTGTTTCTGTATCTCTATTATGTTGGTGCGGCTTCGGAACTTTTAAATATCTTGATATATCTCGAGAACTACGCATCTGATCAAAAAATATCATAGAACATAAAAAGTAGGAAACTTAATTCTCTACAAAAAAGGTCTCTTAACATTTTGCCATAGCTCGCTTCGTTTCCGAGATATTTGCAGATTTATCTCAAGGGAAGGGCCTGACGGACATATTTCGAGATATTCCTTCTTCTTGTTGTTCTTCTTCTGCACAGCTAAGCTGGAAGTAGCATTTGCAGCTCGCAATAGTGCAGAGTTATCTCAAAGAAAGGGACCACGGTGTTTCTGTATCTCTATTATGTTGATGCGGCTTCACAACTTTTAAATATCTTGATATATCTCGAGAACTACGCATCTGATCAAAAAATATCATAGAACATAAAAAGTAGGAAACTTAATTCTCTACAAAAAAGGTCTGTTAACATTTTGCCATAGCTCGCTTCGTTTCCGAGATATTTGCAGATTTATCTCAAGGGAAGGGGCCTGACGGACATATTTCGAGATATTTCTTCTTCTTGTTGTTCTTCTTCTCCACAGCTAAGCTGGAAGTGGCATTTGCAGCTCGCAATAGTGCAGAGTTATCTCAAAGAAAGGGGCCACGGTGTTTCTGTATCTCTATTATGTTGGTGCGGCTTCGGAACTTTTAAATATCTTGATATATCTCGAGAACTACGCATCTGATCAAAAAATATCATAGAACATAAAACGTAGGAAACTTAATTCTCTACAAAAAAGGTCTCTTAACATTTTGCCATAGCTCGCTTCGTTTCCGAGATATTTGCAGATTTATCTCAAGGGAAGGGGCCTGACGGACATATTTCGAGATATTTCTTCTTCTTGTTGTTCTTCTTCTGCACAGCTAAGCTGGAAGTGGCATGTGCAGCTCGCAATAGTGCAGAGTTATCTCAAAGAAAGGGGCCACGGTGTTTCTGTATCTCCATTATGTTGGTGCGGCTTCGGAACTTTTAAATATCTTGATATATCTCGAGAACTACGCATCTGATCAAAAAATATCATAGAACATAAAAAGTAGGAAACTTAATTCTCTACAAAAAAGGTCTCTTAACATTTTGCCATAGCTCGCTTCGTTTCCGAGATATTTGCAGATTTATCTCAAGGGAAGGGCCTGACGGACATATTTCGAGATATTCCTTCTTCTTGTTGTTCTTCTTCTGCACAGCTAAGCTGGAAGTGGCATTTGCAGCTCGCAATAGTGCAGAGTTATCTCAAAGAAAGGGACCACGGTGTTTCTGTATCTCTATTATGTTGGTGCGGCTTCAGAACTTTTAAATATCTTGATATATCTCGAGAACTACGCATCTGATCAAAAAATATCATAGAACATAAAAAGTAGGAAACTTAATTCTCTACAAAAAAGGTCTGTTAACATTTTGCCATAGCTCGCTTCGTTTCCGAGATATTTGCAGATTTATCTCAAGGGAAGGGGCCTGACGGACATATTTCGAGATATTTCTTCTTCTGGTTGTTCTTCTTCTGCACAGCTAAGCCGGAAGTGGCATTTACAGCTCGCAATAGTGCAGAGTTATCTCAAAGAAAGGGGCCACGGTGTTTCTGTATCTCTATTATGTTGGTGCGGCTTCGGAACTTTTAAATATCTTGATATATCTCGAGAACTACGCATCTGATCTAAAAATATCATAGAACATAAAAAGTAGGAAACTTAATTCTCTACAAAAAAGGTCTCTTAACATTTTGCCATAGCTCGCTTCGTTTCCGAGATATTTGCAGATTTATCTCAAGGGAAGGGGCCTGACGGACATATTTCGAGATATTTCTTCTTCTTGTTGTTCTTCTTCTGCACAGCTAAGCTGGAAGTGGCATGTGCAGCTCGCAATAGTGCAGAGTTATCTCAAAGAAAGGGGCCACGGTGTTTCTGTATCTCTATTATGTTGGTGCGGCTTCGGAACTTTTAAATATCATGATATATCTCGAGAACTACGCATCTGATCAAAAAATATCATAGAACATAAAAAGTAGGAAACTTAATTCTCTACAAAAAAGGTCTCTTAACATTTTGCCATAGCTCGCTTCGTTTCCGAGATATTTGCAGATTTATCTCAAGGGAAGGGCCTGACGGACATATTTCGAGATATTCCTTCTTCTTGTTGTTCTTCTTCTGCACAGCTAAGCTGGAAGTGGCATTTGCGGCTCTCATTAGTGCAGAGTTATCTCAAAGAAAGGGGCCACGGTGTTTCTGTATCTCTATTATGTTGGTGCGGCTTCGGAACTTTTAAATATCTTGATATATCTCGAGAACTACGCATCTGATCTAAAAATATCATAGAACATAAAAAGTAGGAAACTTAATTCTCTACAAAAAAGGTCTCTTAACATTTTGCCATAGCTCGCTTCGTTTCCGAGATATTTGCAGATTTATCTCAAGGGAAGGGGCCTGACGGTCATATTTCGAGATATTCCTTCTTCTTGTTGTTCTTCTTCTGCACAGCTAAGCCGGAAGTGGCATTTACAGCTCGCAATAGTGCAGAGTTATCTCAAAGAAAGGGGCCACGGTGTTTCTGTATCTCTATTATGTTGGTGCGGCTTCGGAACTTTTAAATATCTTGATATATCTCGAGAACTACGCATCTGATCAAAAAATATCATAGAACATAAAAAGTAGGAAACTTAATTCTCTACAAAAAAGGTCTCTTAACATTTTGCCATAGCTCGCTTCGTTTCCGAGATATTTGCAGATATATCTCAAGGGAAGGGGCCTGACGGACATATTTCGAGATATTTCTTCTTCTTGTTGTTCTTCTTCTGCACAGCTAAACTGGAAGTGGCATTTCCAGCTCGCAATAGTGCAGAGTTATCTCAAAGAAAGGGGCCACGGTGTTTCTGTATCTCTATTATGTTGGTGCGGCTTCGGAACTTTTAAATATCTTGATATATCTCGAGAACTACGCATCTGATCAAAAAATATCATAGAACATAAAAAGTAGGAATCTTAATTCTCTACAAAAAAGGTCTCTTAACATTTTGCCATAGCTCGCTTCGATTCCGAGATATTTGCAGATTTATCTCAAGGGAAGGGGCCTGACGGACATATTTCGAGATATTTCTTCTTCTTGTTGTTCTTCTTCTGCACAGCTAAGCTGGAAGTGGCATTTGCAGCTCGCAATAGTGCAGAGTTATCTCAAAGAAAGGGGCCACGGTGTTTCTGTATCTCTATTATGTTGGTGCGGCTTCGGAACTTTTAAATATCTTGATATATCTCGAGAACTACGCATCTGATCAAAGAATATCATAGAACACAAAAAGTAGGAAACTTAATTCTCTACAAAAAAGGTCTCTTAACATTTTGCCATAGCTCGCTTCGATTCCGAGATATTTGCAGATTTATCTCAAGGGAAGGGGCCTGACGGACATATTTCGAGATATTTCTTCTTCTTGTTGTTCTTCTTCTGCACAGCTAAGCTGGAAGTGGCATTTGCAGCTCGCAATAGTGCAGAGTTATCTCAAAGAAAGGGGCCACGGTGTTTCTGTATCTCTATTATGTTGGTGCGGCTTCGGAACTTTTAAATATCTTGATATATCTCGAGAACTACGCATCTGATCAAAAAATATCATAAAACATAAAAAGTAGCAAACTTAATTCTCTACAAAAAAGGTCTCTTAACATTTTGCCATAGCTCGCTTCGTTTCCGAGATATTTGCAGATTTATCTCAAGGGAAGGGGCCTGACGGACATATTTCGAGATATTTCTTCTTCTTGTTGTTCTTCTTCTGCACAGCTAAGCTGGAAGTGGCATTTGCGGCTCTCATTAGTGCAGAGTTATCTCAAAGAAAGGGGCCACGGTGTTTCTGTATCTCTATTATGTTGGTGCGGCTTCGGAACTTTTAAATATCTTGATATATCTCGAGAACTACGCATCTGATCAAAAAATATCATACAACATAAAAAGTAGGAAACTTAATTCTCTACAAAAAAGGTCTCTCAACATTTTGCCATAGCTCGCTTCGTTTCCGAGATATTTGCAGATTTATCTCAAGGGAAGGGGCCTGACGGACATATTTCGAGATATTTCTTCTTCTTGTTGTTCTTCTTCTGCACAGCTAAGCTGGAAGTGGGATTTGCGGCTCGCATTAGTGCAGAGTTATCTCAAAGAAAGGGGCCACGGTGTTTCTGTATCTCTATTATGTTGGTGCGGCTTCGGAACTTTTAAATATCTTGATATATCTCGAGAACTACGCATCTGATCAAAAAATATCATAGAACATAAAACGTAGGAAACTTAATTCTCTACAAAAAAGGTCTCTTAACATTTTGCCATAGCTCGCTTCGTTTCCGAGATATTTGCAGATTTATCTCAAGGGAAGGGGCCTGACGGACATATTTCGAGATATTTCTTCTTCTTGTTGTTCTTCTTCTGCACAGCTAAGCTGGAAGTGGCATGTGCAGCTCGCAATAGTGCAGAGTTATCTCAAAGAAAGGGGCCACGGTGTTTCTGTATCTCTATTATGTTGGTGCGGCTTCGGAACTTTTAAATATCATGATATATCTCGAGAACTACGCATCTGATCAAAAAATATCATAGAACATAAAAAGTAGGAAACTTAATTCTCTACAAAAAAGGTCTCTTAACATTTTGCCATAGCTCGCTTCGTTTCCGAGATATTTGCAGATTTATCTCAAGGGAAGGGCCTGACGGACATATTTCGAGATATTCCTTCTTCTTGTTGTTCTTCTTCTGCACAGCTAAGCTGGAAGTGGCATTTGCAGCTCGCAATAGTGCAGAGTTATCTCAAAGAAAGGGACCACGGTGTTTCTGTATCTCTATTATGTTGGTGCGGCTTCAGAACTTTTAAATATCTTGATATATCTCGAGAACTAGGCATCTGATCAAAAAATATCATAGAACATAAAAAGTAGGAAACTTAATTCTCTACAAAAAAGGTCTGTTAACATTTTGCCATAGCTCGCTTCGTTTCCGAGATATTTGCAGATTTATCTCAAGGGAAGGGGCCTGACGGACATATTTCGAGATATTTCTTCTTCTTGTTGTTCTTCTTCTGCACAGCTAAGCTGGAAGTGGCATTTGCACCTCGCAATAGTGCAGAGTTATCTCAAAGAAAGGGGCCACGGTGTTTCTGTATCTCTATTATGTTGGTGCGGCTTCGGAACTTTTAAATATCTTGATATATCTCGAGAACTACGCATCTGATCAAAAAATATCATAAAACATAAAAAGTAGGAAACTTAATTCTCTACAAAAAAGGTCTCTTAACATTTTGCCATAGCTCGCTTCGTTTCCGAGATATTTGCAGATTTATCTCAAGGGAAGGGGCCTGACGGACATATCTCGAGATATTTCTTCTTCTTGTTGTTCTTCTTCTGCACAGCTAAGCTGGAAGTGGCATTTGCGGCTCCCATTAGTGCAGAGTTATCTCAAAGAAAGGGGCCACGGTGTTTCTGCATCTCTATTATGTTGGTGCGGCTTCGGAACTTTTAAATATCTTGATATATCTCGAGAACTACGCATCTGATCAAAAAATATCATAGAACATAAAAAGTAGGAAACTTAATTCTCTACAAAAAAGCTCTCTTAACATTTTGCCATAGCTCGCTTCGTTTCCGAGATATTTGCAGATTTATCTCAAGGGAAGGGGCCTGACGGACATATTTCGAGATATTTCTTCTTCTTGTTGTTCTTCTTCTGCACAGCTAAGCTGGAAGTGGCATTTGCAGCTCGCAATAGTGCAGAGTTATCTCAAAGAAAGGGGCCACGGTGTTTCTGTATCTCTATTATGTTGGTGCGGCTTCGGAACTTTTAAATATCTTGATATATCTCGAGAACTACGCATCTGATCAAAAAATATCATAGAACATAAAACGTAGGAAACTTAATTCTCTACAAAAAAGGTCTCTTAACATTTTGCCATAGCTCGCTTCGTTTCCGAGATATTTGCAGATTTATCTCAAGGGAAGGGGCCTGACGGACATATTTCGAGATATTTCTTCTTCTTGTTGTTCTTCTTCTGCACAGCTAAGCTGGAAGTGGCATGTGCAGCTCGCAATAGTGCAGAGTTATCTCAAAGAAAGGGGCCACGGTGTTTCTGTATCTCTATTATGTTGGTGCGGCTTCGGAACTTTTAAATATCTTGATATATCTCGAGAACTACGCAATCTGATCAAAAAATATCATAGAACATAAAAAGTAGGAAACTTAATTCTCTACAAAAAAGGTCTGTTAACATTTTGCCATAGCTCGCTTCGTTTCCGAGATATTTGCAGATTTATCTCAAGGTAAGGGGCCTGACGGACATAGTTCGAGATATTTCTTCTTCTTGTTGTTCTTCTTCTGCACAGCTAAGCTGGAAGTGGCATTTGCAGCTCGCAATAGTGCAGAGTTATCTCAAAGAAAGGGGCCACGGTGTTTCTGTATCTCTATTATGTTGGTGCGGCTTCGGAACTTTTAAATATCTTGATATATCTCGAGAACTACGCATCTGATCAAAAAATATCATAGAGCATAAAAAGTAGGAAACTTAATTCTCTACAAAAAAGGTCTCTTAACATTTTGCCATAGCTCGCTTCGTTTCCGACATATTTGCAGATATATCTCAAGGGAAGGGGCCTGACGGACATATTTCGAGATATTTCTTCTTGTTGCTGTTCTTCTTCTGCACAGCTAAGCTGGAAGTGGCATTTGCAGCTCGCAATAGTGCAGAGTTATCTCAAAGAAAGGGGCCACGGTGTTTCTGTATCTCTATTATGTTGGTGCGGCTTCGGAACTTTTAAATATCTTGATATATCTCGAGAACTACGCATCTGATCAAAAAATATCATAGAACATAAAAAGTAGGAAACTTAATTCTCTACAAAAAAGGTCTCTTAACATTTTGCCATAGCTCGCTTCGTTTCCGAGATATTTGCAGATTTATCTCAAGGGAAGGGGCCTGACGGTCATATTTCGAGATATTCCTTCTTCTTGTTGTTCTTCTTCTGCACAGCTAAGCCGGAAGTGGCATTTACAGCTCGCAATAGTGCAGAGTTATCTCAAAGAAAGGGGCCACGGTGTTTCTGTATCTCTATTATGTTGGTGCGGCTTCGGAACTTTTAAATATCTTGATATATCTCGAGAACTACGCATCTGATCAAAAAATATCATAGAACATAAAAAGTAGGAAACTTAATTCTCTACAAAAAAGGTCTGTTAACATTTTGCCATAGCTCGCTTCGTTTCCGAGATATTTGCAGATATATCTCAAGGGAAGGGGCCTGACGGACATATTTCGAGATATTTCTTCTTCTTGTTGTTCTTCTTCTGCACAGCTAAACTGGAAGTGGCATTTCCAGCTCGCAATAGTGCAGAGTTATCTCAAAGAAAGGGGCCACGGTGTTTCTGTATCTCTATTATGTTGGTGCGGCTTCGGAACTTTTAAATATCTTGATATATCTCGAGAACTACGCATCTGATCAAAAAATATCATAGAACATAAAAAGTAGGAAACTTAATTCTCTACAAAAAAGGTCTCTTAACATTTTGCCATAGCTCGCTTCGTTTCCGAGATATTTGCAGATATATCTCAAGGGAAGGGGCCTGACGGACATATTTCGAGATATTTCTTCTTCTTGTTGTTCTTCTTCTGCACAGCTAAACTGGAAGTGGCATTTCCAGCTCGCAATAGTGCAGAGTTATCTCAAAGAAAGGGGCCACGGTGTTTCTGTATCTCTATTATGTTGGTGCGGCTTCGGAACTTTTAAATATCTTGATATATCTCGAGAACTACGCATCTGATCAAAAAATATCATAGAACATAAAAAGTAGGAAACTTAATTCTCTACAAAAAAGGTCTCTTAACATTTTGCCATAGCTCGCTTCGTTTCCGAGATATTTGCAGATTTATCTCAAGGGAAGGGGCCTGACGGTCATATTTCGAGATATTCCTTCTTCTTGTTGTTCTTCTTCTGCACAGCTAAGCCGGAAGTGGCATTTACAGCTCGCAATAGTGCAGAGTTATCTCAAAGAAAGGGGCCACGGTGTTTCTGTATCTCTATTATGTTGGTGCGGCTTCGGAACTTTTAAATATCTTGATATATCTCGAGAACTACGCATCTGATCAAAAAATATCATAGAACATAAAAAGTAGGAAACTTAATTGTCTACAAAAAAGGTCTCTTAACATTTTGCCATAGCTCGCTTCGTTTCCGAGATATTTGCAGATATATCTCAAGGGAAGGGGCCTGACGGACATATTTCGAGATATTTCTTCTTCTTGTTGTTCTTCTTCTGCACAGCTAAACTGGAAGTGGCATTTCCAGCTCGCAATAGTGCAGAGTTATCTCAAAGAAAGGGGCCACGGTGTTTCTGTATCTCTATTATGTTGGTGCGGCTTCGGAACTTTTAAATATCTTGATATATCTCGAGAACTACGCATCTGATCAAAAAATATCATAGAACATAAAAAGTAGGAAACTTAATTCTCTACAAAAAAGGTCTCTTAACATTTTGCCATAGCTCGCTTCGTTTCCGAGATATTTGCAGATATATCTCAAGGGAAGGGGCCTGACGGACATATTTCGAGATATTTCTTCTTCTTGTTGTTCTTCTTCTGCACAGCTAAGCTGGAAGTGGCATTTGCAGCTCGCAATAGTGCAGAGTTATCTCAAAGACAGGGGCCACGGTGTTTCTGTATCTCTATTATGTTAGTGCGGCTTCGGAACTTTTAAATATCTTGATATATCTCGAGAACTACGCATCTGATCAAAGAATATCATAGAACACAAAAAGTAGGAAACTTAATTCTCTACAAAAAAGGTCTCTTAACATTTTGCCATACCTCGCTTCGTTTCCGAGATATTTGCAGATTTATCTCAAGGGAAGGGGCCTGACGGACATATTTCGAGATATTTCTTCTTCTTGTTGTTCTTCTTCTGCACAGCTAAGCTGGAAGTGGCATTTGCAGCTCGCAATAGTGCAGAGTTATCTCAAAGAAAGGGGCCACGGTGTTTCTGTATCTCTATTATGTTGGTGCGGCTTCGGAACTTTTAAATATCTTGATATATCTCGAGAACTACGCATCTGATCAAAAAATATCATAAAACATAAAAAGTAGGAAACTTAATTGTCTACAAAAAAGGTCTCTTAACATTTTGCCATAGCTCGCTTCGTTTCCGAGATATTTGCAGATATATCTCAAGGGAAGGGGCCTGACGGACATATTTCGAGATATTTCTTCTTCTTGTTGTTCTTCTTCTGCACAGCTAAGCTGGAAGTGGCATTTGCAGCTCGCAATAGTGCAGAGTTATCTCAAAGAAAGGGGCCACGGTGTTTCTGTATCTCTATTATGTTAGTGCGGCTTCGGAACTTTTAAATATCTTGATATATCTCGAGAACTACGCATCTGATCAAAGAATATCATAGAACACAAAAAGTAGGAAACTTAATTCTCTACAAAAAAGGTCTCTTAACATTTTGCCATACCTCGCTTCGTTTCCGAGATATTTGCAGATTTATCTCAAGGGAAGGGGCCTGACGGACATATTTCGAGATATTTCTTCTTCTTGTTGTTCTTCTTCTGCACAGCTAAGCTGGAAGTGGCATTTGCAGCTCGCAATAGTGCAGAGTTATCTCAAAGAAAGGGGCCACGGTGTTTCTGTATCTCTATTATGTTGGTGCGGCTTCGGAACTTTTAAATATCTTGATATATCTCGAGAACTACGCATCTGATCAAAAAATATCATAAAACATAAAAAGTAGGAAACTTAATTGTCTACAAAAAAGGTCTCTTAACATTTTGCCATAGCTCGCTTCGTTTCCGAGATATTTGCAGATTTATCTCAAGGGAAGGGGCCTGACGGACATATTTCGAGATATTTCTTCTTCTTGTTGTTCTTCTTCTGCACAGCTAAGCTGGAAGTGGCATTTGCGGCTCCCATTAGTGCAGAGTTATCTCAAAGAAAGGGGCCACGGTGTTTCTGTATCTCTATTATGTTGGTGCGGCTTCGGAACTTTTAAATATCTTGATATATCTCGAGAACTACGCATCTGATCAAAAAATATCATAGAACATAAAAAGTAGGAAACTTAATTCTCTACAAAAAAGGTCTCTTAACATTTTGCCATAGCTCGCTTCGTTTCCGAGATATTTGCAGATTTATCTCAAGGGAAGGGGCCTGACGGACATATTTCGAGATATTTCTTCTTCTTGTTGTTCTTCTTCTGCACAGCTAAGCTGGAAGTGGCATGTGCAGCTCGCAATAGTGCAGAGTTATCTCAAAGAAAGGGGCCACGGTGTTTCTGTATCTCTATTATGTTGGTGCGGCTTCGGAACTTTTAAATATCTTGATATATCTCGAGAACTACGCAATCTGATCAAAAAATATCATAGAACATAAAAAGTAGGAAACTTAATTCTCTACAAAAAAGGTCTGTTAACATTTTGCCATAGCTCGCTTCGTTTCCGAGATATTTGCAGATTTATCTCAAGGTAAGGGGCCTGACGGACATAGTTCGAGATATTTCTTCTTCTTGTTGTTCTTCTTCTGCACAGCTAAGCTGGAAGTGGCATTTGCAGCTCGCAATAGTGCAGAGTTATCTCAAAGAAAGGGGCCACGGTGTTTCTGTATCTCTATTATGTTGGTGCGGCTTCGGAACTTTTAAATATCTTGATATATCTCGAGAACTACGCATCTGATCAAAAAATATCATAGAGCATAAAAAGTAGGAAACTTAATTCTCTACAAAAAAGGTCTCTTAACATTTTGCCATAGCTCGCTTCGTTTCCGACATATTTGCAGATATATCTGAAGGGAAGGGGCCTGACGGACATATTTCGAGATATTTCTTCTTGTTGTTGTTCTTCTTCTGCACAGCTAAGCTGGAAGTGGCATTTGCAGCTCGCAATAGTGCAGAGTTATCTCAAAGAAAGGGGCCACGGTGTTTCTGTATCTCTATTATGTTGGTGCGGCTTCGGAACTTTTAAATATCTTGATATATCTCGAGAACTACGCATCTGATCAAAAAATATCATAGAACATAAAAAGTAGGAAACTTAATTCTCTACAAAAAAGGTCTCTTAACATTTTGCCATAGCTCGCTTCGTTTCCGAGATATTTGCAGATTTATCTCAAGGGAAGGGGCCTGACGGTCATATTTCGAGATATTCCTTCTTCTTGTTGTTCTTCTTCTGCACAGCTAAGCCGGAAGTGGCATTTACAGCTCGCAATAGTGCAGAGTTATCTCAAAGAAAGGGGCCACGGTGTTTCTGTATCTCTATTATGTTGGTGCGGCTTCGGAACTTTTAAATATCTTGATATATCTCGAGAACTACGCATCTGATCAAAAAATATCATAGAACATAAAAAGTAGGAAACTTAATTCTCTACAAAAAAGGTCTCTTAACATTTTGCCATAGCTCGCTTCGTTTCCGAGATATTTGCAGATATATCTCAAGGGAAGGGGCCTGACGGACATATTTCGAGATATTTCTTCTTCTTGTTGTTCTTCTTCTGCACAGCTAAACTGGAAGTGGCATTTCCAGCTCGCAATAGTGCAGAGTTATCTCAAAGAAAGGGGCCACGGTGTTTCTGTATCTCTATTATGTTGGTGCGGCTTCGGAACTTTTAAATATCTTGATATATCTCGAGAACTACGCATCTGATCAAAAAATATCATAGAACATAAAAAGTAGGAAACTTAATTCTCTACAAAAAAGGTCTCTTAACATTTTGCCATACCTCGCTTCGTTTCCGAGATATTTGCAGATGTATCTCAAGGGAAGGGGCCTGACGGACATATTTCGAGATATTTCTTCTTCTTGTTGTTCTTCTTCTGCACAGCTAAGCTGGAAGTGGCATTTGCAGCTCGCAATAGTGCAGAGTTATCTCAAAGAAAGGGGCCACGGTGTTTCTGTATCTCTATTATGTTGGTGCGGATTCGGAACTTTTAAATATCTTGATATATCTCGAGAACTACGCATCTGATCAAAAAATATCATAGAACATGAAAAGTAGGAAACTTAATTCTCTACAAAAAAGGTCTCTTATCATTTTGCCATAGCTCGCTTCGTTTCCGAGATATTTGCAGATTTATCTCAAGGGAAGGGGCCTGACGGACATATTTCGAGATATTTCTTCTTCTTGTTGTTCTTCTTCTGCACAGCTAAGCTGGAAGTGGCATTTGCGGCTCTCATTAGGGCAGAGTTATCTCAAAGAAAGGGGCCACGGTGTTTCTGTATCTCTATTATGTTGGTGCGGCTTCGGAACTTTTAAATATCTTGATATATCTCGAGAACTACGCATCTGATCAAAAAATATCATAGAGCATAAAAAGTAGGAAACTTAATTCTCTACAAAAAAGGTCTCTTAACATTTTGCCATAGCTCGCTTCGTTTCCGAGATATTTGCAGATATATCTCAAGGGAAGGGGCCTGACGGACATATTTCGAGATATTTCTTCTTCTTGTTGTTCTTCTTCTGCACAGCTAAGCTGGAAGTGGCATTTGCAGCTCGCAATAGTGCAGAGTTATCTCAAAGAAAGGGGCCACGGTGTTTCTGTATCTCTATTATGTTGGTGCGGCTTCGGAACTTTTAAATATCTTGATATATCTCGAGAACTACGCATCTGATCAAAAAATATCATAGAACATAAGAAGTAGGAAACTTAATTCTCTACAAAAAAGGTCTCTTAACATTTTGCCATAGCTCGCTTCGTTTCCGAGATATTTGCAGATATATCTCAAGGGAAGGGGCCTGACGGACATATTTCGAGATATTTCTTCTTCTTGTTGTTCTTCTTCTGCACAGCTAAACTGGAAGTGGCATTTCCAGCTCGCAATAGTGCAGAGTTATCTCAAAGAAAGGGGCCACGGTGTTTCTGTATCTCTATTATGTTGGTGCGGCTTCGGAACTTTTAAATATCTTGATATATCTCGAGAACTACGCATCTGATCAAAAAATATCATAGAGCATAAAAAGTAGGAAACTTAATTCTCTACAAAAAAGGTCTCTTAACATTTTGCCATAGCTCGCTTCGTTTCCGAGATATTTGCAGATATATCTCAAGGGAAGGGGCCTGACGGACATATTTCGAGATATTTCTTCTTCTTGTTGTTCTTCTTCTGCACAGCTAAGCTGGAAGTGGCATTTGCAGCTCGCAATAGTGCAGAGTTATCTCAAAGAAAGGGCCCACGGTGTTTCTGTATCTCTATTATGTTGGTGCGGCTTCGGAACTTTTAAATATCTTGATATATCTCGAGAACTACGCATCTGATCAAAAAATATCATAGAACATAAGAAGTAGGAAACTTAATTCTCTACAAAAAAGGTCTCTTAACATTTTGCCATAGCTCGCTTCGTTTCCGAGATATTTGCAGATATATCTCAAGGGAAGGGGCCTGACGGACATATTTCGAGATATTTCTTCTTCTTGTTGTTCTTCTTCTGCACAGCTAAACTGGAAGTGGCATTTCCAGCTCGCAATAGTGCAGAGTTATCTCAAAGAAAGGGGCCACGGTGTTTCTGTATCTCTATTATGTTGGTGCGGCTTCGGAACTTTTAAATATCTTGATATATCTCGAGAACTACGCATCTGATCAAAAAATATCATAAAACATAAAAAGTAGGAAACTTAATTCTCTACAAAAAAGGTCTCTTAACATTTTGCCATAGCTCGCTTCGTTTCCGAGATATTTGCAGATTTATCTCAAGGGAAGGGGCCTGACGGACATATTTCGAGATATTTCTTCTTCTTGTTGTTCTTCTTCTGCACAGCTAAGCCGGAAGTGGCATTTACAGCTCGCAATAGTGCAGAGTTATCTCAAAGAAAGGGGCCACGGTGTTTCAGTATCTCTATTATGTTGGTGCGGCTTCGGAACTTTTAAACATCTTGATATATCTCGAGAACTACGCATCTGATCAAAAAATATCATAGAACATAAAAAGTAGGAAACTTAATTCTCTACAAAAAAGGTCTCTTAACATTTTGCCATAGCTCGCTTCGTTTCCGAGATATTTGCAGATATATCTCAAGGGAAGGGGCCTGACGGACATATTTCGAGATATTTCTTCTTCTTGTTGTTCTTCTTCTGCACAGCTAAACTGGAAGTGGCATTTCCAGCTCGCAATAGTGCAGAGTTATCTCAAAGAAAGGGGCCACGGTGTTTCTGTATCTCTATTATGTTGGTGCAGCTTCGGAACTTTTAAATATCTCGATATATCTCGAAAACTACGCGTCTGATCAAAAAATATCATAGAACATAAATTGTAGGAAACATAATTCTCTACAAAAAAGGTCTCTTAACATTTTGCCATAGCTCGCTTCGTTTCCGAGATATTTGCAGATTTATCTCAAGGGAAGGGGCCTGACGGACATATTTCGAGATATTTCTTCTTCTGGTTGTTCTTCTTCTGCACAGCTAAGCCGGAAGTGGCATTTACAGCTCGCAATAGTGCAGAGTTATCTCAAAGAAAGGGGCCACGGTGTTTCTGTATCTCTATTATGTTGGTGCGGCTTCGGAACTTTTAAATATCTTGATATATCTCGAGAACTACGCATCTGATCAAAAAATATCATAGAACATAAAAAGTAGGAAACTTAATTCTCTACAAAAAAGGTCTCTTAACATTTTGCCATAGCTCGCTTCGTTTCCGAGATATTTGTAGATTTATCTCAAGGGAAGGGGCCTGACGGACATATTTCGAGATATTTCTTCTTCTTATTGTTCTTCTTCTGCACAGCTAAGCTGGAAGTGGCATTTGCGGCTCGCATTAGTGCAGAGTTATCTCAAAGAAAGGGGCCACGGTGTTTCTGTATCTCTATTATGTTGGTGCGGCTTCGGAACTTTTAAATATCTTGATATATCTCGAGAACTACGCATCTGATCAAAAAATATCATAGAGCATAAAAAGTAGGAAACTTAATTCTCTACAAAAAAGGTCTCTTAACATTTTGCCATAGCTCGCTTCGTTTCCGAGATATTTGCAGATATATCTCAAGGGAAGGGGCCTGACGGACATATTTCGAGATATTTCTTCTTCTTGTTGTTCTTCTTCTGCACAGCTAAGCTGGAAGTGGCATTTGCAGCTCGCAATAGTGCAGAGTTATCTCAAAGAAAGGGGCCACGGTGTTTCTGTATCTCTATTATGTTGGTGCGGCTTCGGAACTTTTAAATATCTTGATATATCTCGAGAACTACGCATCTGATCAAAAAATATCATAGAACATAAGAAGTAGGAAACTTAATTCTCTACAAAAAAGGTCTCTTAACATTTTGCCATAGCTCGCTTCGTTTCCGAGATATTTGCAGATATATCTCAAGGGAAGGGGCCTGACGGACATATTTCGAGATATTTCTTCTTCTTGTTGTTCTTCTTCTGCACAGCTAAACTGGAAGTGGCATTTCCAGCTCGCAATAGTGCAGAGTTATCTCAAAGAAAGGGGCCACGGTGTTTCTGTATCTCTATTATGTTGGTGCGGCTTCGGAACTTTTAAATATCTTGATATATCTCGAGAACTACGCATCTGATCAAAAAATATCATAAAACATAAAAAGTAGGAAACTTAATTCTCTACAAAAAAGGTCTCTTAACATTTTGCCATAGCTCGCTTCGTTTCCGAGATATTTGCAGATTTATCTCAAGGGAAGGGGCCTGACGGACATATTTCGAGATATTTCTTCTTCTTGTTGTTCTTCTTCTGCACAGCTAAGCCGGAAGTGGCATTTACAGCTCGCAATAGTGCAGAGTTATCTCAAAGAAAGGGGCCACGGTGTTTCAGTATCTCTATTATGTTGGTGCGGCTTCGGAACTTTTAAACATCTTGATATATCTCGAGAACTACGCATCTGATCAAAAAATATCATAGAACATAAAAAGTAGGAAACTTAATTCTCTACAAAAAAGGTCTCTTAACATTTTGCCATAGCTCGCTTCGTTTCCGAGATATTTGCAGATATATCTCAAGGGAAGGGGCCTGACGGACATATTTCGAGATATTTCTTCTTCTTGTTGTTCTTCTTCTGCACAGCTAAACTGGAAGTGGCATTTCCAGCTCGCAATAGTGCAGAGTTATCTCAAAGAAAGGGGCCACGGTGTTTCTGTATCTCTATTATGTTGGTGCAGCTTCGGAACTTTTAAATATCTCGATATATCTCGAAAACTACGCGTCTGATCAAAAAATATCATAGAACATAAATTGTAGGAAACATAATTCTCTACAAAAAAGGTCTCTTAACATTTTGCCATAGCTCGCTTCGTTTCCGAGATATTTGCAGATTTATCTCAAGGGAAGGGGCCTGACGGACATATTTCGAGATATTTCTTCTTCTGGTTGTTCTTCTTCTGCACAGCTAAGCCGGAAGTGGCATTTACAGCTCGCAATAGTGCAGAGTTATCTCAAAGAAAGGGGCCACGGTGTTTCTGTATCTCTATTATGTTGGTGCGGCTTCGGAACTTTTAAATATCTTGATATATCTCGAGAACTACGCATCTGATCAAAAAATATCATAGAACATAAAAAGTAGGAAACTTAATTCTCTACAAAAAAGGTCTCTTAACATTTTGCCATAGCTCGCTTCGTTTCCGAGATATTTGTAGATTTATCTCAAGGGAAGGGGCCTGACGGACATATTTCGAGATATTTCTTCTTCTTATTGTTCTTCTTCTGCACAGCTAAGCTGGAAGTGGCATTTGCGGCTCGCATTAGTGCAGAGTTATCTCAAAGAAAGGGGCCACGGTGTTTCTGTATCTCTATTATGTTGGTGCGGCTTCGGAACTTTTAAATATCTTGATATATCTCGAGAACTACGCATCTGATCAAAAAATATCATAGAACATAAAAAGTAGGAAACTTAATTCTCTACAAAAAAGGTCTCTTAACATTTTGCCATACCTCGCTTCGTTTCCGAGATATTTGCAGATTTATCTCAAGGGAAGGGGCCTGACGGACATATTTCGAGATATTTCTTCTTCTTGTTTTTCTTCTTCTGCACAGCTAAACTGGAAGTGGCATTTCCAGCTCGCAAGAGTGCAGAGTTATCTCAATGAAAGGGGCCACGGTGTTTCTGAATCTCTATTATGTTGGTGCGGCTTCGGAACTTTTAAATATCTCGATATATCTCGAGAACTACGCATCTGATCAAAGAATATCATAGAACATAAAAAGTAGGAAACTTAATTCTCTACAAAAAAGGTCTCTTAACATTTTGCCATACCTCGCTTCGTTTCCGAGATATTTGCAGATTTATCTCAAGGGAAGGGGCCTGACGGACATATTTCGAGATATTTCTTCTTCTTGTTGTTCTTCTTCTGCACAGCTAAACTGGCAGTGGCATTTCCAGCTCGCAATAGTGCAGAGTTATCTCAAAGAAAGGGGCCACGGTGTTTCTGTATCTCTATTATGTTGGTGCAGCTTCGGAACTTTTAAATATCTCGATATGTCTCGAAAACTACGCGTCTGATCAAAAAATATCATAGAACATAAATTGTAGGAAACATAATTCTCTACAAAAAAGGTCTCTTAACATTTTGCAATAGCTCGCTTCGTTTCCGAGATATTTGCAGATTTATCTCAAGGGAAGGGGCCTGACGGACATATTTCGAGATATTTCTTCTTCTGTTTGTTCTTCTTCTGCACAGCTAAGCCGGAAGTGGCATTTACAGCTCGCAATAGTGCAGAGTTATCTCAAAGAAAGGGGCCACGGTGTTTCTGTATCTCTATTATGTTGGTGCGGCTTCGGAACTTTTAAATATCTTGATATATCTCGAGAACTACGCATCTGATCAAAAAATATCATAGAACATAAAAAGTAGGAAACTTAATTCTCTACAAAAAAGGTCTCTTAACATTTTGCCATAGCTCGCTTCGTTTCCGAGATATTTGCAGATTTATCTCAAGGGAAGGGGCCTGACGGACATATTTCGAGATATTTCTTCTTCTTATTGTTCTTCTTCTGCACAGCTAAGCTGGAAGTGGCATTTGCGGCTCGCATTAGCGCAGAGTTATCTCATAGAAAGGGGCCACGGTGTTTCTGTATCTCTATTATGTTGGTGCGGCTACGGAACTTTTAAATATCTTGATATATCTCGAGAACTACGCATCTGATCAAAAAATATCATAGAACATAAAAAGTAGGAAACTTAATCCTCTACAAAAAAGGTCTCTTAACATTTTGCCATAGCTCGCTTCGTTTCCGAGATATTTGCAGATTTATCTCAAGGGAAGGGGCCTGACGGACATATTTCGAGATATTTCTCCTTCTTGTTTTTCTTCTTCTGCACAGCTAAACTGGAAGTGGCATTTCCAGCTCGCAATAGTGCAGAGTTATCTCAATGAAAGGGGCCACGGTGTTTCTGAATCTCTATTATGTTGGTGCGGCTTCGGAACTTTTAAATATCTCGATATATCTCGAGAACTACGCATCTGATCAAAAAATATCATAGAACATAAAAAGTAGGAAACTTAATTCTCTACAAAAAAGGTCTCTTAACATTTTGCCATAGCTCGCTTCGTTTCCGAGATATTTGCAGATTCAGCTCAAAGGAACGGGCCTGACGGACATATTTCGAGATATTTCTTCTTCTTGTTGTTCTTCTTCTGCACAGCTAAACTGGAAGTGGCATTTCCAGCTCGCAATAGTGCAGAGTTATCTCAAAGAAAGGGGCCACGGTGTTTCTGTATCTCTATTATGTTGGTGCGGCTTCGGAACTTTTAAATATCTTGATATATCTCGAGAACTACGCATCTGATCAAAGAATATCAATGAACATAAAAAGTAGGAAACTTAATTCTCTACAAAAAAGGTCTCTTAACATTTTGCCATACCTCGCTTCGTTTCCGAGATATTTGCAGATTTATCTCAAGGGAAGGGGCCTGACGACCATATTTCGAGATATTTCTTCTTCTTGTTGTTCTTCTTCCGCACAGCTAAGCTGGAAGTGGCATTTGCAGCTCGCAATAGTGCAGAGTTATCTCAAAGAAAGGGGCCACGGAGTTTCTGTATCTCTATTATGTTGGTGCGGCTTCGGAACTTTTAAATATCTTGATATATCTCGAGAACTACGCATCTGATCAAAAAATATCATAGAACATAAAAAGTAGGAAACTTAATTCTCTACAAAAAAGGTCTCTTAACATTTTGCCATAGCTCGCTTCGTTTCCGAGATATTTGCAGATTTATCTCAAGGGAAGGGGCCTGACGGACATATTTCGAGATATTTCTTCTTCTTGTTGTTCTTCTTCTGCACAGCTAAGCTGGAAGTGGCATTTGCGGCTCTCATTAGTGCAGAGTTATCTCAAAGAAAGGGGCCACGGTGTTTCTGTATCTCTATTATGTTGGTGCGGCTTCGGAACTTTTAAATATCTTGATATATCTCGAGAACTACGCATCTGATCAAAGAATATCATAGAACATAAAAAGTAGGAAACTTAATTCTCTACAAAAAAGGTCTCTTAACATTTTGCCATACCTCGCTTCGTTTCCGAGATATTTGCAGATTTATCTCAAGGGAAGGGGCCTGACGGACATATTTCGAGATATTACTTCTTCTTGTTTTTCTTCTTCTGCACAGCTAAACTGGAAGTGGCATTTGCAGCTCGCAATAGTGCAGAGTTATCTCAAAGAAAGGGGCCACGGAGTTTCTGTATCTCTATTATGTTGGTGCGGCTTCGGAACTTTTAAATATCTTGATATATCTCGAGAACTACGCATCTGATCAAAAAATATCATAGAACATAAAAAGTAGGAAACTTAATTCTCTACAAAAAAGGTCTCTTAACATTTTGCCATAGCTCGCTTCGTTTCCAAGATATTTGCAGATTTATCTCAAGGGAAGGGGCCTGACGGACATATTTCGAGATATTTCTTCTTCTTGTTCTTCTTCTTCTGCACAGCTAAACTGGAAGTGGCATTTCCAGCTCGCAATAGTGCAGAGTTATCTCAATGAAAGGGGCCACGGTGTTTCTGAATCTCTATTATGTTGGTGCGGCTTCGGAACTTTTAAATATCTCGATATATCTCGAGAACTACGCATCTGATCAAAAAATATCATAGAACATAAAAAGTAGGAAACTTAATTCTCTACAAAAAAGGTCTCTTAACATTTTGCCATAGCTCGCTTCGTTTCCGAGATATTTGCAGATTTATCTCAAGGGAAGGGGCCTGACGGACATATTTCGAGATATTTCTTCTTCTGGTTGTTCTTCTTCTGCACAGCTAAGCCGGAAGTGGCATTTACAGCTCGCAATAGTGCAGAGTTATCTCAAAGAAAGGGGCCACGGTGTTTCTGTATCTCTATTATGTTGGTGCGGCTTCGGAACTTTTAAATATCTCGATATGTCTCGAAAACTACGCGTCTGATCAAAAAATATCATAGAACATAAATTGTAGGAAACATAATTCTCTACAAAAAAGGTCTCTTAACATTTTGCAATAGCTCGCTTCGTTTCCGAGATATTTGCAGATTTATCTCAAGGGAAGGGGCCTGACGGACATATTTCGAGATATTTCTTCTTCTGGTTGTTCTTCTTCTGCACAGCTAAGCCGGAAGTGGCATTTACAGCTCGCAATAGTGCAGAGTTATCTCAAAGAAAGGGGCCACGGTGTTTCTGTATCTCTATTATGTTGGTGCGGCTTCGGAACTTTTAAATATCTTGATATATCTCGAGAACTACGCATCTGATCAAAAAATATCATAGAACATAAAAAGTAGGAAACTTAATTCTCTACAAAAAAGGTCTCTTAACATTTTGCCATAGCTCGCTTCGTTTCCGAGATATTTGCAGATTTATCTCAAGGGAAGGGGCCTGACGGACATATTTCGAGATATTTCTTCTTCTTATTGTTCTTCTTCTGCACAGCTAAGCTGGAAGTGGCATTTGCGGCTCGCATTAGCGCAGAGTTATCTCATAGAAAGGGGCCACGGTGTTTCTGTATCTCTATTATGTTGGTGCGGCTACGGAACTTTTAAATATCTTGATATATCTCGAGAACTACGCATCTGATCAAAAAATATCATAGAACATAAAAAGTAGGAAACTTAATCCTCTACAAAAAAGGTCTCTTAACATTTTGCCATAGCTCGCTTCGTTTCCGAGATATTTGCAGATTTATCTCAAGGGAAGGGGCCTGACGGACATATTTCGAGATATTTCTTCTTCTTGTTTTTCTTCTTCTGCACAGCTAAACTGGAAGTGGCATTTCCAGCTCGCAATAGTGCAGAGTTATCTCAATGAAAGGGGCCACGGTGTTTCTGAATCTCTATTATGTTGGTGCGGCTTCGGAACTTTTAAATATCTCGATATATCTCGAGAACTACGCATCTGATCAAAAAATATCATAGAACATAAAAAGTAGGAAACTTAATTCTCTACAAAAAAGGTCTCTTAACATTTTGCCATAGCTCGCTTCGTTTCCGAGATATTTGCAGATTCAGCTCAAAGGAACGGGCCTGACGGACATATTTCGAGATATTTCTTCTTCTTGTTGTTCTTCTTCTGCACAGCTAAACTGGAAGTGGCATTTCCAGCTCGCAATAGTGCAGAGTTATCTCAAAGAAAGGGGCCACGGTGTTTCTGAATCTCTATTATGTTGGTGCGGCTCCGGAACTTTTAAATATCTTGATATATCTCCAGAACTACGCATCTGATCAAAAAATATCATAGAACATAAAAAGTAGGAAACTTAATTCTCTACAAAAAAGGTCTCTTAACGTTTTGCCATAGCTCGCTTCGTTTCCGAGATATTTGCAGATTTATCTCAAGGGAAGGGGCCTGACGACCATATTTCGAGATATTTCTTCTTCTTGTTGTTCTTCTTCCGCACAGCTAAGCTGGAAGTGGCATTTGCAGCTCGCAATAGTGCAGAGTTATCTCAAAGAAAGGGGCCACGGAGTTTCTGTATCTCTATTATGTTGGTGCGGCTTCGGAACTTTTAAATATCTTGATATATCTCGAGAACTACGCATCTGATCAAAAAATATCATAGAACATAAAAAGTAGGAAACTTAATTCTCTACAAAAAAGGTCTCTTAACATTTTGCCATAGCTCGCTTCGTTTCCGAGATATTTGCAGATTTATCTCAAGGGAAGGGGCCTGACGGACATATTTCGAGATATTTCTTCTTCTTGTTGTTCTTCTTCTGCACAGCTAAGCTGGAAGTGGCATTTGCGGCTCGCATTAGTGCAGAGTTATCTCAAAGAAAGGGGCCACGGTGTTTCTGTATCTCTATTATGTTGGTGCGGCTTCGGAACTTTTAAATATCTTGATATATCTCGAGAACTACGCATCTGATCAAAGAATATCATAGAACATAAAAAGTAGGAAACTTAATTCTCTACAAAAAAGGTCTCTTAACATTTTGCCATACCTCGCTTCGTTTCCGAGATATTTGCAGATTTATCTCAAGGGAAGGGGCCTGACGGACATATTTCGAGATATTTCTTCTTCTTGTTGTTCTTCTTCTGCACAGCTAAGCTGGAAGTGGCATTTGCAGCTCGCAATAGTGCAGAGTTATCTCAAAGAAAGGGGCCACGGAGTTTCTGTATCTCTATTATGTTGGTGCGGCTTCGGAACTTTTAAATATCTTGATATATCTCGAGAACTACGCATCTGATCAAAAAATATCATAGAAGATAAAAAGTAGGAAACTTAATTCTCTACAAAAAAGGTCTCTTAACATTTTGCCATAGCTCGCTTCGTTTCCGAGATATTTGCAGATATATCTCAAGGGAAGGGGCCTGACGGACATATTTCGAGATATTTCTTCTTCTTGTAGTTCTTCTTCTGCACAGCTAAACTGGAAGTGGCATTTCCAGCTCGCAATAGTGCAGAGTTATCTCAAAGAAAGGGGCCACGGTGTTTCTGTATCTCTATTATGTTGGTGCGGCTTCGGAACTTTTAAATATCTTGATATATCTCGAGAACTACGCATCTGATCAAAGAATATCATAGAACATAAAAAGTAGGAAACTTAATTCTCTACAAAAAAGGTCTCTTAACATTTTGCCATACCTCGCTTCGTTTCCGAGATATTTGCAGATTTATCTCAAGGGAAGGGGCCTGACGGACATATTTCGAGATATTTCTTCTTCTTGTTGTTCTTCTTCCGCACAGCTAAGCTGGAAGTGGCATTTGCAGCTCGCAATAGTGCAGAGTTATCTCAAAGAAAGGGGCCACGGAGTTTCTGTATCTCTATTATGTTGGTGCGGCTTCGGAACTTTTAAATATCTTGATATATCTCGAGAACTACGCATCTGATCAAAAAATATCATAGAACATAAAAAGTAGGAAACTTAATTCTCTACAAAAAAGGTCTCTTAACATTTTGCCATAGCTCGCTTCGTTTCCGAGATATTTGCAGATATATCTCAAGGGAAGGGGCCTGACGGACATATTTCGAGATATTTCTTCTTCTTGTTGTTCTTCTTCTGCACAGCTAAGCTGGAAGTGGCATTTGCAGCTCGCAATAGTGCAGAGTTATCTCAAAGAAAGGGGCCACGGTGTTTCTGTATCTCTATTATGTTGGTGCGGCTTCGGAACTTTTAAATATCTTGATATATCTCGAGAACTACGCATCTGATCAAAAAATATCATAGAACATAAAAAGTAGGAAACTTAATTCTCTACAAAAAAGGTCTCTTAACATTTTGCCATAGCTCGCTTCGTTTCCGAGATATTTGCTGATTTATCTCAAGGGAAGGGGCCTGACGGACATATTTCGAGATATTTCTTCTTCTTGTTGTTCTTCTTCTGCACAGCTAAGCCGGAAGTGGCATTTACAGCTCGCAATAGTGCAGAGTTATCTCAAAGAAAGGGGCCACGGTGTTTCTGTATCTCTATTATGTTGGTGCGGCTTCGGAACTTTTAAATATCTTGATATATCTCGAGAACTACGCATCTGATCAAAAAATATCATAGAACATAAGAAGTAGGAAACTTAATTCTCTACAAAAAAGGTCTCTTAACATTTTGCCATAGCTCGCTTCGTTTCCGAGATATTTGCAGATTTATCTCAAGGGAAGGGGCCTGACGGACATATTTCGAGATATTTCTTCTTCTTGTTGTTCTTCTTCTGCACAGCTAAGCCGGAAGTGGCATTTACAGCTCGCAGTAGTGCAGAGTTATCTCAAAGAAAGGGGCCACGGTGTTTCTGTATCTCTATTATGTTGGTGCGGCTTCGGAACTTTTAAATATCTTGATATATCTCGAGAACTACGCATCTGATCAAAAAATATCATAGAACATAAAAAGTAGGAAACTTAATTCTCTACAAAAAAGGTCTCTTAACGTTTTGCCATAGCTCGCTTCGTTTCCGAGATATTTGCAGATATATCTCAAGGGAAGGGGCCTGACGGACATATTTCGAGATATTTCTTCTTCTTGTTGTTCTTCTTCTGCACAGCTAAACTGGAAGTGGCATTTCCAGCTCGCAATAGTGCAGAGTTATCTCAAAGAAAGGGGCCACGGTGTTTCTGTATCTCTATTATGTTGGTGCGGCTCCGGAACTTTTAAATATCTTGATATATCTCGAGAACTACGCATCTGATCAAAGAATATCATAGAACATAAAAAGTAGGAAACTTAATTCTCTACAAAAAAGGTCTCTTAACATTTTGCCATACCTCGCTTCGTTTCCGAGATATTTGCAGATTTATCTCAAGGGAAGGGGCCTGACGGACATATTTCGAGATATTTCTTCTTCTTGTTGTTCTTCTTCTGCACAGCTAAACTGGAAGTGGCATTTCCAGCTCGCAATAGTGCAGAGTTATCTCAATGAAAGGGGCCACGGTGTTTCTGAATCTCTATTATGTTGGTGCGGCTTCGGAACTTTTAAATATCTCGATATATCTCGAGAACTACGCATCTGATCAAAAAATATCATAGAACATAAAAAGTAGGAAACTTAATTCTCTACAAAAAAGGTCTCTTAACATTTTGCCATAGCTCGCTTCGCTTTCGAGATATTTGCAGATTCAGCTCAAAGGAACGGGCCTGACGGACATATTTCGAGATATTTCTTCTTCTTGTTGTTCTTCTTCTGCACAGCTAAACTGGAAGTGGCATTTCCAGCTCGCAATAGTGCAGAGTTATCTCAAAGAAAGGGGCCACGGTGTTTCTGTATCTCTATTATGTTGGTGCGGCTTCGGAACTTTTAAATATCTTGATATATCTCGAGAACTACGCATCTGATCAAAGAATATCATAGAACATAAAAAGTAGGAAACTTAATTCTCTACAAAAAAGGTCTCTTAACATTTTGCCATAGCTCGCTTCGTTTCCGAGATATTTGCAGATTTATCTCAAGGGAAGGGGCCTGACGGACATATTTCGAGATATTTCTTCTTCTTGTTGTTCTTCTTCTGCACAGCTAAGCTGGAAGTGGCATTTGCAGCTCGCAATAGTGCAGAGTTATCTCAAAGAAAGGGGCCACGGTGTTTCTGTATCTCTATTATGTTGGTGCGGCTTCGGAACTTTTAAATATCTTGATATATCTCCAGAACTACGCATCTGATCAAAAAATATCATAGAACATAAAAAGTAGGAAACTTAATTCTCTACAAAAAAGGTCTCCTAACATTTTGCCATAGCTCGCTTCGTTTCCGAGATATTTGCAGATTTATCTCAAGGGAAGGGGCCTGACGGACATATTTCGAGATATTTCTTCTTCTTGTTGTTCTTCTTCTGCACAGCTAAGCTGGAAGTGGCATTTGCGGCTCGCATTAGTGCAGAGTTATCTCAATGAAAGGGGCCACGGTGTTCCTGTATCTCTATTATGTTGGTGCGGCTTCGGAACTTTTAAATATCTTGATACATCTCGAGAACTACGCATCTGATCAAAAAATATCATAGAACATAAAAAGTAGGAAACTTAATTCTCTACAAAAAAGGTCTCTTAACATTTTGCCATAGCTCGCTTCGTTTCCGAGATATTTGCAGATTTATCTCAAGGGAAGGGGCCTGACGGACATATTTCGTGATATTTCTTCTTCTTGTTGTTCTTCTTCTGCACAGCTAAACTGGAAGTGGCATTTCCAGCTCGCAATAGTGCAGAGCTATCTCAAAGAAAGGGGCCACGGTGTTTCTGAATCTCTATTATGTTGGTGCGGCTTCGGAACTTTTAAATATCTCGATATATCGCGAAAACTACGCGTCTGATCAAAAAATATCATAGAACATAAATTGTAGGAAACATAATTCTCTACAAAAAACGTCTCTTAACATCTTGCCATAGCTCGCTTCGTTTCCGAGATATTTGCAGATTTATCTCAAGGGAAGGGGCCTGACGGACATATTTCGAGATATTTCTTCTTCTTGTTGTTCTTCTTCTGCACAGCTAAGCCGGAAGTGGCATTTACAGCTCGCAATAGTGCAGAGTTATCTCAAAGAAAGGGGCCACGGTGTTTCTGTATCTCTATTATGTTGGTGCGGCTTCGGAACTTTTAAATATCTTGATATATCTCGAGAACTACGTGTCTGATCAAAAAATATCATAGAACATAAAAAGTAGGAAACTTAATTCTCTACAAAAAAGGTCTCTTAACATTTTGCCATAGCTCGCTTCGTTTCCGAGATATTTGCAGATATATCTCAAGGGAAGGGGCCTGACGGACATATTTCGAGATATTTCTTCTTCTTGTTGTTCTTCTTCTGCACAGCTAAGCTGGAAGTGGCATTTGCAGCTCGCAATAGTGCAGAGTTATCTCAAAGAAAGGGGCCACGGTGTTTCTGTATCTCTATTATGTTGGTGCGGCTTCGGAACTTTTAAATATCTTGATATATCTCGAGAACTACGCATCTGATCAAAAAATATCATAGAACATAAAAAGTAGGAAACTTAATTCTCTACAAAAAAGGTCTCTTAACATTTTGCCATAGCTCGCTTCGTTTCCGAGATATTTGCAGATATATCTCAAGGGAAGGGGCCTGACGGACATATTTCGAGATATGTCTTCTTCTTGTTGTTCTTCTTCTGCACAGCTAAACTGGAAGTGGCATTTCCAGCTCGCAATAGTGCAGAGTTATCTCAAAGAAAGGGGCCACGGTGTTTCTGTATCTCTAATATGTTGGTACGGCTTCGGAACTTTTAAATATCTTGATATATCTCGAGAACTACGCATCTGATCAAAAAATATCATAAAACATAAAAAGTAGGAAACTTAATTCTCTACAAAAAAGGTGTCTTAACATTTTGCCATAGCTCGCTTCGTTTCCGAGATATTTGCAGATTTATCTCAAGGGAAGGGGCCTGACGGACATATTTCGAGATATTTCTTCTTCTTGTTGTTCTTCTTCTGCACAGCTAAGCTGGAAGTGGCATTTGTGGCTCGCATTAGTGCAGAGTTATCTCAAAGAAAGGGGCCACGGTGTTTCTGTATCTCTATTATGTTGGTGCGGCTTCGGAACTTTTAAATATCTTGATATATCTCGAGAACTACGCATCTGCTCAAAAAATATCATAGAACATAAAAAGTAGGAAACTTAATTCTCTACAAAAAAGGTCTCTTAACATTTTGCCATAGCTCGCTTCGTTTCCGAGATATTTGCAGATTTATCTCAAGGGAAGGGGCCTGACGGACATATTTCGAGATATTTCTTCTTCTTGTTGTTCTTCTTCTGCACAGCTAAGCCGGAAGTGGCATTTACAGCTCGCAGTAGTGCAGAGTTATCTCAAAGAAAGGGGCCACGGTGTTTCTGTATCTCTATTATGTTGGTGCGGCTTCGGAACTTTTAAATATCTTGATATATCTCGAGAACTACGCATCTGATCAAAAAATATCATAGAACATAAAAAGTAGGAAACTTAATTCTCTACAAAAAAGGTCTCTTAACGTTTTGCCATAGCTCGCTTCGTTTCCGAGATATTTGCAGATATATCTCAAGGGAAGGGGCCTGACGGACATATTTCGAGATATTTCTTCTTCTTGTTGTTCTTCTTCTGCACAGCTAAACTGGAAGTGGCATTTCCAGCTCGCAATAGTGCAGAGTTATCTCAAAGAAAGGGGCCACGGTGTTTCTGTATCTCTATTATGTTGGTGCGGCTTCGGAACTTTTAAATATCTTGATATATCTCGAGAACTACGCATCTGATCAAAGAATATCATAGAACATAAAAAGTAGGAAACTTAATTCTCTACAAAAAAGGTCTCTTAACATTTTGCCATACCTCGCTTCGTTTCCGAGATATTTGCAGATTTATCTCAAGGGAAGGGGCCTGACGGACATATTTCGAGATATTTCTTCTTCTTGTTGTTCTTCTTCTGCACAGCTAAACTGGAAGTGGCATTTCCAGCTCGCAATAGTGCAGAGTTATCTCAATGAAAGGGGCCACGGTGTTTCTGAATCTCTATTATGTTGGTGCGGCTTCGGAACTTTTAAATATCTCGATATATCTCGAGAACTACGCATCTGATCAAAAAATATCATAGAACATAAAAAGTAGGAAACTTAATTCTCTACAAAAAAGGTCTCTTAACATTTTGCCATAGCTCGCTTCGCTTTCGAGATATTTGCAGATTCAGCTCAAAGGAACGGGCCTGACGGACATATTTCGAGATATTTCTTCTTCTTGTTGTTCTTCTTCTGCACAGCTAAACTGGAAGTGGCATTTCCAGCTCGCAATAGTGCAGAGTTATCTCAAAGAAAGGGGCCACGGTGTTTCTGTATCTCTATTATGTTGGTGCGGCTTCGGAACTTTTAAATATCTTGATATATCTCGAGAACTACGCATCTGATCAAAGAATATCATAGAACATAAAAAGTAGGAAACTTAATTCTCTACCAAAAAGGTCTCTTAACATTTTGCCATAGCTCGCTTCGTTTCCGAGATATTTGCAGATTTATCTCAAGGGAAGGGGCCTGACGGACATATTTCGAGATATTTCTTCTTCTTGTTGTTCTTCTTCTGCACAGCTAAGCTGGAAGTGGCATTTGCAGCTCGCAATAGTGCAGAGTTATCTCAAAGAAAGGGGCCACGGTGTTTCTGTATCTCTATTATGTTCGTGCGGCTTCGGAACTTTTAAATATCTTGATATATCTCCAGAACTACGCATCTGATCAAAAAATATCATAGAACATAAAAAGTAGGAAACTTAATTCTCTACAAAAAAGGTCTCCTAACATTTTGCCATAGCTCGCTTCGTTTCCGAGATATTTGCAGATTTATCTCAAGGGAAGGGGCCTGACGGACATATTTCGAGATATTTCTTCTTCTTGTTGTTCTTCTTCTGCACAGCTAAGCTGGAAGTGGCATTTGCGGCTCGCATTAGTGCAGAGTTATCTCAATGAAAGGGGCCACGGTGTTCCTGTATCTCTATTATGTTGGTGCGGCTTCGGAACTTTTAAATATCTTGATACATCTCGAGAACTACGCATCTGATCAAAAAATATCATAGAACATAAAAAGTAGGAAACTTAATTCTCTACAAAAAAGGTCTCTTAACATTTTGCCATAGCTCGCTTCGTTTCCGAGATATTTGCAGATTTATCTCAAGGGAAGGGGCCTGACGGACATATTTCGTGATATTTCTTCTTCTTGTTGTTCTTCTTCTGCACAGCTAAACTGGAAGTGGCATTTCCAGCTCGCAATAGTGCAGAGCTATCTCAAAGAAAGGGGCCACGGTGTTTCTGAATCTCTATTATGTTGGTGCGGCTTCGGAACTTTTAAATATCTCGATATATCGCGAAAACTACGCGTCTGATCAAAAAATATCATAGAACATAAATTGTAGGAAACATAATTCTCTACAAAAAACGTCTCTTAACATCTTGCCATAGCTCGCTTCGTTTCCGAGATATTTGCAGATTTATCTCAAGGGAAGGGGCCTGACGGACATATTTCGAGATATTTCTTCTTCTTGTTGTTCTTCTTCTGCACAGCTAAGCCGGAAGTGGCATTTACAGCTCGCAATAGTGCAGAGTTATCTCAAAGAAAGGGGCCACGGTGTTTCTGTATCTCTATTATGTTGGTGCGGCTTCGGAACTTTTAAATATCTTGATATATCTCGAGAACTACGCATCTGATCAAAAAATATCATAGAACATAAAAAGTAGGAAACTTAATTCTCTACAAAAAAGGTCTCTTAACATTTTGCCATAGCTCGCTTCGTTTCCGAGATATTTGCAGATATATCTCAAGGGAAGGGGCCTGACGGACATATTTCGAGATATTTCTTCTTCTTGTTGTTCTTCTTCTGCACAGCTAAACTGGAAGTGGCATTTCCAGCTCGCAATAGTGCAGAGTTATCTCAAAGAAAGGGGCCACGGTGTTTCTGTATCTCTATTATGTTGGTGCGGCTTCGGAACTTTTAAATATCTTGATATATCTCGAGAACTACGCATCTGATCAAAAAATATCATAGAACATAAAAAGTAGGAAACTTAATTCTCTACAAAAAAGGTCTCTTAACATTTTGCCATAGCTCGCTTCGTTTCCGAGATATTTGCAGATTTATCTCAAGGGAAGGGGCCTGACGGACATATTTCGAGATATTTCTTCTTCTTGTTGCTCTTCTTCTGCACAGCTAAGCTGGAAGTGGCATTTGCGGCTCGCATTAGTGCAGAGTTATCTCAAAGAAAGGGGCCACGGTGTTTCTGTATCTCTATTATGTTGGTGCGGCTTCGGAACTTTTAAATATCTTGATATATCTCGAGAACTACGTGTCTGATCAAAAAATATCATAGAACATAAAAAGTAGGAAACTTAATTCTCTACAAAAAAGGTCTCTTAACATTTTGCCATAGCTCGCTTCGTTTCCGAGATATTTGCAGATATATCTCAAGGGAAGGGGCCTGACGGACATATTTCGAGATATTTCTTCTTCTTGTTGTTCTTCTTCTGCACAGCTAAACTGGAAGTGGCATTTCCAGCTCGCAATAGTGCAGAGTTATCTCAAAGAAAGGGGCCACGGTGTTTCTGTATCTCTATTATGTTGGTGCGGCTTCGGAACTTTTAAATATCTTGATATATCTCGAGAACTACGCATCTGATCAAAAAATATCATAGAACATAAAAAGTAGGAAACTTAATTCTCTACAAAAAAGGTCTCTTAACATTTTGCCATAGCTCGCTTCGTTTCCGAGATATTTGCAGATATATCTCAAGGGAAGGGGCCTGACGGACATATTTCGAGATATTTCTTCTTCTTGTTGTTCTTCTTCTGCACAGCTAAACTGGAAGTGGCATTTCCAGCTCGCAATAGTGCAGAGTTATCTCAAAGAAAGGGGCCACGGTGTTTCTGTATCTCTATTATGTTGGTGCGGCTTCGGAACTTTTAAATATCTTGATATATCTCGAGAACTACGCATCTGATCAAAAAATATCATAGAACATAAAAAGTAGGAAACTTAATTCTCTACAAAAAAGGTCTCTTAACATTTTGCCATAGCTCGCTTCGTTTCCGAGATATTTGCAGATTTATCTCAAGGGAAGGGGCCTGACGGACATATTTCGAGATATTTCTTCTTCTTGTTGCTCTTCTTCTGCACAGCTAAGCTGGAAGTGGCATTTGCGGCTCGCATTAGTGCAGAGTTATCTCAAAGAAAGGGGCCACGGTGTTTCTGTATCTCTATTATGTTGGTGCGGCTTCGGAACTTTTAAATATCTTGATATATCTCGAGAACTACGTGTCTGATCAAAAAATATCATAGAACATAAAAAGTAGGAAACTTAATTCTCTACAAAAAAGGTCTCTTAACATTTTGCCATAGCTCGCTTCGTTTCCGAGATATTTGCAGATATATCTCAAGGGAAGGGGCCTGACGGACATATTTCGAGATATTTCTTCTTCTTGTTGTTCTTCTTCTGCACAGCTAAGCTGGAAGTGGCATTTGCAGCTCGCAATAGTGCAGAGTTATCTCAAAGAAAGGGGCCACGGTGTTTCTGTATCTCTATTATGTTGGTGCGGCTTCGGAACTTTTAAATATCTTGATATATCTCGAGAACTACGCATCTGATCAAAAAATATCATAGAACATAAAAAGTAGGAAACTTAATTCTCTACAAAAAAGGTCTCTTAACATTTTGCCATAGCTCGCTTCGTTTCCGAGATATTTGCTGATTTATCTCAAGGGAAGGGGCCTGACGGACATATTTCGAGATATTTCTTCTTCTTGTTGTTCTTCTTCTGCACAGCTAAGCCGGAAGTGGCATTTACAGCTCGCAATAGTGCAGAGTTATCTCAAAGAAAGGGGCCACGGTGTTTCTGTATCTCTATTATGTTGGTGCGGCTTCGGAACTTTTAAATATCTTGATATATCTCGAGAACTACGCATCTGATCAAAAAATATCATAGAACATAAGAAGTAGGAAACTTAATTCTCTACAAAAAAGGTCTCTTAACATTTTGCCATAGCTCGCTTCGTTTCCGAGATATTTGCAGATATATCTCAAGGGAAGGGGCCTAACGGACATATTTCGAGATATGTCTTCTTCTTGTTGTTCTTCTTCTGCACAGCTAAACTGGAAGTGGCATTTCCAGCTCGCAATAGTGCAGAGTTATCTCAAAGAAAGGGGCCACGGTGTTTCTGTATCTCTAATATGTTGGTGCGGCTTCGGAACTTTTAAATATCTTGATATATCTCGAGAACTACGCATCTGATCAAAAAATATCATAAAACATAAAAAGTAGGAAACTTAATTCTCTACAAAAAAGGTGTGTTAACATTTTGCCATAGCTCGCTTCGTTTCCGAGATATTTGCAGATTTATCTCAAGGGAAGGGGCCTGACGGACATATTTCGAGATATTTCTTCTTCTTGTTGTTCTTCTTCTGCACAGCTAAGCTGGAAGTGGCATTTGCGGCTCGCATTAGTGCAGAGTTATCTCAAAGAAAGGGGCCACGGTGTTTCTGTATCTCTATTATGTTGGTGCGGCTTCGGAACTTTTAAATATCTTGATATATCTCGAGAACTACGTGTCTGATCAAAAAATATCATAGAACATAAAAAGTAGGAAACTTAATTCTCTACAAAAAAGGTCTCTTAACATTTTGCCATAGCTCGCTTCGTTTCCGAGATATTTGCAGATTTATCTCAAGGGAAGGGGCCTGACGGACATATTTCGAGATATTTCTTCTTCTTGTTGTTCTTCTTCTGCACAGCTAAGCTGGAAGTGGCATTTGCGGCTCGCATTAGTGCAGAGTTATCTCAAAGAAAGGGGCCACGGTGTTTCTGTATCTCTATTATGTTGGTGCGGCTTCGGAACTTTTAAATATCTTGATATATCTCGAGAACTACGCATCTGATCAAAAAATATCATAGAACATAAAAAGTAGGAAACTTAATTCTCTACAAAAAAGGTCTCTTAACGTTTTGCCATAGCCCGCTTCGTTTCCGAGATATTTGCAGATTTATCTCAAGGGAAGGGGCCTGACGGACATATTTCGAGATATTTCTTCTTCTTGTTGTTCTTCTTCTGCACAGCTAAACTGGAAGTGGCATTTCCAGCTCGCAATAGTGCAGAGCTATCTCAAAGAAAGGGGCCACGGTGTTTCTGAATCTCTATTATGTTGGTGCGGCTTCGGAACTTTTAAATATCTCGATATATCTCGAAAACTACGCTTCTGATCAAAAAATATCATAGAACATAAATTGTAGGAAACATAATTCTCTATAAAAAAGGTCTCTTAACATTTTGCCATAGCTCGCTTCGTTTCCGAGATATTTGCAGATTTATCTCAAGGGAAGGGGCCTGACGGACATATTTCGAGATATTTCTTCTTCTTGTTGTTCTTCTTCTGCACAGCTAAGCTGGAAGTGGCATTTGCAGCTCGCAATAGTGCAGAGTTATCTCAAAGAAAGGGGCCACGGTGTTTCTGTATCTCTATTATGTTGGTGCGGCTTCGGAACTTTTAAATATCTTGATATATCTCGAGAACTACGCATCTGATCAAAAAATATCATAGAACATAAAAAGTAGGAAACTTAATTCTCTACAAAAAAGGTCTCTTAACATTTTGCCATAGCTCGCTTCGTTTCCGAGATATTTGCAGATTTATCTCAAGGGAAGGGGCCTGACGGACATATTTCGAGATATTTCTTCTTCTTGTTGTTCTTCTTCTGCACAGCTAAGCTGGAAGTGGCATTTGCGGCTCGCATTAGTGCAGAGTTATCTCAAAGAAAGGGGCCACGGTGTTTCTGTATCTCTATTATGTTGGTGCGGCTTCGGAACTTTTAAATATCTTGATATATCTCGAGAACTACGCATCTGATCAAAAAATATCATAGAACATAAAAAGTAGGAAACTTAATTCTCTACAAAAAAGGTCTCTTAACATTTTACCATAGCTCGCTTCGTTTCCGAGATATTTGCAGATTTATCTCAAGGGAAGGGGCCTGACGGACATATTTCGAGATATTTCTTCTTCTTGTTGTTCTTCTTCTGCACAGCTAAACTGGAAGTGGCATTTCCAGCTCGCAATAGTGCAGAGTTATCTCAAAGAAAGGGGCCACGGTGTTTCTGTATCTCTATTATGTTGGTGCGGCTTCGGAACTTTTAAATATCTTGATATATCTCGAGAACTACGTGTCTGATCAAAAAATATCATAGAACATAAAAAGTAGGAAACTTAATTCTCTACAAAAAAGGTCTCTTAACATTTTGCCATAGCTCGCTTCGTTTCCGAGATATTTGCAGATATATCTCAAGGGAAGGGGCCTGACGGACATATTTCGAGATATTTCTTCTTCTTGTTGTTCTTCTTCTGCACAGCTAAACTGGAAGTGGCATTTCCAGCTCGCAATAGTGCAGAGTTATCTCAAAGAAAGGGGCCACGGTGTTTCTGTACCTCTATTATGTTGGTGCGGCTTCGGAACTTTTAAATATCTCGATATATCTCGAAAACTACGCGTCTGATCAAAAAATATCATAGAACATAAAAAGTAGGAAACTTAATTCTCTACAAAAAAGGTCTCTTAACATTTTGCCATACCTCGCTTCGTTTCCGAGATATTTGCAGATTTATCTCAAGGGAAGGGGCCTGACGGACATATTTCGAGATATTTCTTCTTCTTGTTGTTCTTCTTCTGCACAGCTAAGCCGGAAGTGGCATTTACAGCTCGCAATAGTGCAGAGTTATCTCAAAGAAAGGGGCCACGGTGTTTCTGTATCTCTATTATGTTGGTGCGGCTTCGGAACTTTTAAATATCTTGATATATCTCGAGAACTACGCATCTGATCAAAAAATATCATAGAACATAAAAAGTAGGAAACTTAATTCTCTACAAAAAAGGTCTCTTAACATTTTGCCATAGCTCGCTTCGTTTCCGAGATATTTGCAGATATATCTCAAGGGAAGGGGCCTGACGGACATATTTCGAGATATTTCTTCTTCTTGTTGTTCTTCTTCTGCACAGCTAAACTGGAAGTGGCATTTCCAGCTCGCAATAGTGCAGAGTTATCTCAAAGAAAGGGGCCACGGTGTTTCTGTATCTCTATTATGTTGGTGCGGCTTCGGAACTTTTAAATATCTTGATATATCTCGAGAACTACGCATCTGATCAAAAAATATCATAGAACATAAAAAGTAGGAAACTTAATTCTCTACAAAAAAGGTCTCTTAACATTTTGCCATAGCTCGCTTCGTTTCCGAGATATTTGCAGATATATCTCAAGGGAAGGGGCCTGACGGACATATTTCGAGATATTTCTTCTTCTTGTTGTTCTTCTTCTGCACAGCTAAACTGGAAGTGGCATTTCCAGCTCGCAATAGTGCAGAGTTATCTCAAAGAAAGGGGCCACGGTGTTTCTGTATCTCTATTATGTTGGTGCGGCTTCGGAACTTTTAAATATCTTGATATATCTCGAGAACTACGCATCTGATCAAAGAATATCATAGAACATAAAAAGTAGGAAACTTAATTCTCTACAAAAAAGGTCTCTTAACATTTTGCCATACCTCGCTTCGTTTCCGAGATATTTGCAGATTTATCTCAAGGGAAGGGGCCTGACGGACATATTTCGAGATATTTCTTCTTCTTGTTGTTCTTCTTCTGCACAGCTAACCCGGAAGTGGCATTTACAGCTCGCAATAGTGCAGAGTTATCTCAAAGAAAGGGGCCACGGTGTTTCTGTACCTCTATTATGTTGGTGCGGCTTCGGAACTTTTAAATATCTTGATATATCTCGAGAACTACGCATCTGATCAAAAAATATCATAGAACATAAAAAGTAGGAAACTTAATTCTCTACAAAAAAGGTCTCTTAACATTTTACCATAGCTCGCTTCGTTTCCGAGATATTTGCAGATTTATCTCAAGGGAAGGGGCCTGACGGACATATTTCGAGATATTTCTTCTTCTTGTTGTTCTTCTTCTGCACAGCTAACCCGGAAGTGGCATTTACAGCTCGCAATAGTGCAGAGTTATCTCAAAGGAGGGGGCCACGGTGTTTCTGTATCTCTATTATGTTGGTGCGGCTTCGGAACTTTTAAATATCTTGATATATCTCGAGAACTACGCATCTGATCAAAAAATATCATAGAACATAAAAAGTAGGAAACTTAATTCTCTACAAAAAAGGTCTCTTAACATTGTGCCATAGCTCGCTTCGTTTCCGAGATATTTGCAGATTTATCTCAAGGGAAGGGGCCTGACGGACATATTTCGAGATATTTCTTCTTCTTGTTGTTCTTCTTCTGCACAGCTAAGCTGGAAGTGGCATTTGCAGCTCGCAATAGTGCAGAGTTATCTCAAAGAAAGGGGCCACGGTGTTTCTGTATCTCTATTATGTTGGTGCGGCTTCGGAACTTTTAAATATCTTGATATATCTCGAGAACTGCGCATCTGATCAAAAAATATCATAGAACATAAAAAGTAGGAAACTTAATTCTCTACAAAAAAGGTCTCTTAACATTTTGCCATAGCTCGCTTCGTTTCCGAGATATTTGCAGATTTATCTCAAGGGAAGGGGCCTGACGGACATATTTCGAGATATTTCTTCTTCTTGTTGCTCTTCTTCTGCACAGCTAAGCTGGAAGTGGCATTTGCGGCTCGCATTAGTGCAGAGTTATCTCAAAGAAAGGGGCCACGGCGTTTCTGTATCTCTATTATGTTGGTGCGGCTTCGGAACTTTTAAATATCTTGATATATCTCGAGAACTACGCATCTGATCAAAAAATATCATAGAACATAAAAAGTAGGAAACTTAATTCTCTACAAAAAAGGTCTCTTAACATTTTGCCATAGCTCGCTTCGTTTCCGAGATATTTGCAGATTTATCTCAAGGGAAGGGGCCTGACGGACATATTTCGAGATATTTCTTCTTCTTGTTGTTCTTCTTCTGCACAGCTAAGCCGGAAGTGGCATTTACAGCTCGCAATAGTGCAGAGTTATCTCAAAGAAAGGGGCCACGGTGTTTCTGTATCTCTATTATGTTGGTGCGGCTTCGGAACTTTTAAATATCTTGATATATCTCGAGAACTACGCATCTGATCAAAAAATATCATAGAACATAAAAAGTAGGAAACTTAATTCTCTACAAAAAAGGTCTCTTAACATTTTGCCATAGCTCGCTTCGTTTCCGAGATATTTGCAGATATATCTCAAGGGAAGGGGCCTGACGGACATATTTCGAGATATTTCTTCTTCTTGTTGTTCTTCTTCTGCACAGCTAAACTGGAAGTGGCATTTCCAGCTCGCAATAGTGCAGAGTTATCTCAAAGAAAGGGGCCACGGTGTTTCTGTATCTCTATTATGTTGGTGCGGCTTCGGAACTTTTAAATATCTTGATATATCTCGAGAACTACGCATCTGATCAAAGAATATCATAGAACATAAAAAGTAGGAAACTTAATTCTCTACAAAAAAGGTCTCTTAACATTTTGCCATACCTCGCTTCGTTTCCGAGATATTTGCAGATTTATCTCAAGGGAAGGGGCCTGACGGACATATTTCGAGATATTTCTTCTTCTTGTTGTTCTTCTTCTGCACAGCTAAGCTGGAAGTGGCATTTGCAGCTCGCAATAGTGCAGAGTTATCTCAAAGAAAGGGGCCACGGTGTTTCTGTATCTCTATTATGTTGGTGCGGCTTCGGAACTTTTAAATATCTTGATATATTTCGAGAACTACGCATCTGATCAAAAAATATCATAGAACATAAAAAGTAGGAAACTTAATTCTCTACAAAAAAGGTCTCTTAACATTTTGCCATAGCTCGCTTCGTTTCCGAGATATTTGCAGATTTATCTCAAGGGAAGGGGCCTGACGGACATATTTCGAGATATTTCTTCTTCTTGTTGTTCTTCTTCTGCACAGCTAAGCTGGAAGTGGCATTTGCGGCTCGCATTAGTGCAGAGTTATCTCAAAGAAAGGGGCCACGGTGTTTCTGTATCTCTATTATGTTGGTGCGGCTTCGGAACTTTTAAATATCTTGATATATCTCGAGAACTACGCATCTGATCAAAAAATATCATAGAACATAAAAAGTAGGAAACTTAATTCTCTACAAAAAAGGTCTCTTAACGTTTTGCCATAGCCCGCTTCGTTTCCGAGATATTTGCAGATTTATCTCAAGGGAAGGGGCCTGACGGACATATTTCGAGATATTTCTTCTTCTTGTTGTTCTTCTTCTGCACAGCTAAACTGGAAGTGGCATTTCCAGCTCGCAATAGTGCAGAGCTATCTCAAAGAAAGGGGCCACGGTGTTTCTGAATCTCTATTATGTTGGTGCGGCTTCGGAACTTTTAAATATCTCGATATATCTCGAAAACTACGCTTCTGATCAAAAAATATCATAGAACATAAATTGTAGGAAACATAATTCTCTATAAAAAAGGTCTCTTAACATTTTGCCATAGCTCGCTTCGTTTCCGAGATATTTGCAGATTTATCTCAAGGGAAGGGGCCTGACGGACATATTTCGAGATATTTCTTCTTCTTGTTGTTCTTCTTCTGCACAGCTAAGCTGGAAGTGGCATTTGCAGCTCGCAATAGTGCAGAGTTATCTCAAAGAAAGGGGCCACGGTGTTTCTGTATCTCTATTATGTTGGTGCGGCTTCGGAACTTTTAAATATCTTGATATATCTCGAGAACTACGCATCTGATCAAAAAATATCATAGAACATAAAAAGTAGGAAACTTAATTCTCTACAAAAAAGGTCTCTTAACATTTTGCCATAGCTCGCTTCGTTTCCGAGATATTTGCAGATTTATCTCAAGGGAAGGGGCCTGACGGACATATTTCGAGATATTTCTTCTTCTTGTTGTTCTTCTTCTGCACAGCTAAGCTGGAAGTGGCATTTGCGGCTCGCATTAGTGCAGAGTTATCTCAAAGAAAGGGGCCACGGTGTTTCTGTATCTCTATTATGTTGGTGCGGCTTCGGAACTTTTAAATATCTTGATATATCTCGAGAACTACGCATCTGATCAAAAAATATCATAGAACATAAAAAGTAGGAAACTTAATTCTCTACAAAAAAGGTCTCTTAACATTTTACCATAGCTCGCTTCGTTTCCGAGATATTTGCAGATTTATCTCAAGGGAAGGGGCCTGACGGACATATTTCGAGATATTTCTTCTTCTTGTTGTTCTTCTTCTGCACAGCTAAACTGGAAGTGGCATTTCCAGCTCGCAATAGTGCAGAGTTATCTCAAAGAAAGGGGCCACGGTGTTTCTGTATCTCTATTATGTTGGTGCGGCTTCGGAACTTTTAAATATCTTGATATATCTCGAGAACTACGTGTCTGATCAAAAAATATCATAGAACATAAAAAGTAGGAAACTTAATTCTCTACAAAAAAGGTCTCTTAACATTTTGCCATAGCTCGCTTCGTTTCCGAGATATTTGCAGATATATCTCAAGGGAAGGGGCCTGACGGACATATTTCGAGATATTTCTTCTTCTTGTTGTTCTTCTTCTGCACAGCTAAACTGGAAGTGGCATTTCCAGCTCGCAATAGTGCAGAGTTATCTCAAAGAAAGGGGCCACGGTGTTTCTGTACCTCTATTATGTTGGTGCGGCTTCGGAACTTTTAAATATCTCGATATATCTCGAAAACTACGCGTCTGATCAAAAAATATCATAGAACATAAAAAGTAGGAAACTTAATTCTCTACAAAAAAGGTCTCTTAACATTTTGCCATACCTCGCTTCGTTTCCGAGATATTTGCAGATTTATCTCAAGGGAAGGGGCCTGACGGACATATTTCGAGATATTTCTTCTTCTTGTTGTTCTTCTTCTGCACAGCTAAGCCGGAAGTGGCATTTACAGCTCGCAATAGTGCAGAGTTATCTCAAAGAAAGGGGCCACGGTGTTTCTGTATCTCTATTATGTTGGTGCGGCTTCGGAACTTTTAAATATCTTGATATATCTCGAGAACTACGCATCTGATCAAAAAATATCATAGAACATAAAAAGTAGGAAACTTAATTCTCTACAAAAAAGGTCTCTTAACATTTTGCCATAGCTCGCTTCGTTTCCGAGATATTTGCAGATATATCTCAAGGGAAGGGGCCTGACGGACATATTTCGAGATATTTCTTCTTCTTGTTGTTCTTCTTCTGCACAGCTAAACTGGAAGTGGCATTTCCAGCTCGCAATAGTGCAGAGTTATCTCAAAGAAAGGGGCCACGGTGTTTCTGTATCTCTATTATGTTGGTGCGGCTTCGGAACTTTTAAATATCTTGATATATCTCGAGAACTACGCATCTGATCAAAAAATATCATAGAACATAAAAAGTAGGAAACTTAATTCTCTACAAAAAAGGTCTCTTAACATTTTGCCATAGCTCGCTTCGTTTCCGAGATATTTGCAGATATATCTCAAGGGAAGGGGCCTGACGGACATATTTCGAGATATTTCTTCTTCTTGTTGTTCTTCTTCTGCACAGCTAAACTGGAAGTGGCATTTCCAGCTCGCAATAGTGCAGAGTTATCTCAAAGAAAGGGGCCACGGTGTTTCTGTATCTCTATTATGTTGGTGCGGCTTCGGAACTTTTAAATATCTTGATATATCTCGAGAACTACGCATCTGATCAAAGAATATCATAGAACATAAAAAGTAGGAAACTTAATTCTCTACAAAAAAGGTCTCTTAACATTTTGCCATACCTCGCTTCGTTTCCGAGATATTTGCAGATTTATCTCAAGGGAAGGGGCCTGACGGACATATTTCGAGATATTTCTTCTTCTTGTTGTTCTTCTTCTGCACAGCTAACCCGGAAGTGGCATTTACAGCTCGCAATAGTGCAGAGTTATCTCAAAGAAAGGGGCCACGGTGTTTCTGTACCTCTATTATGTTGGTGCGGCTTCGGAACTTTTAAATATCTTGATATATCTCGAGAACTACGCATCTGATCAAAAAATATCATAGAACATAAAAAGTAGGAAACTTAATTCTCTACAAAAAAGGTCTCTTAACATTTTACCATAGCTCGCTTCGTTTCCGAGATATTTGCAGATTTATCTCAAGGGAAGGGGCCTGACGGACATATTTCGAGATATTTCTTCTTCTTGTTGTTCTTCTTCTGCACAGCTAACCCGGAAGTGGCATTTACAGCTCGCAATAGTGCAGAGTTATCTCAAAGGAGGGGGCCACGGTGTTTCTGTATCTCTATTATGTTGGTGCGGCTTCGGAACTTTTAAATATCTTGATATATCTCGAGAACTACGCATCTGATCAAAAAATATCATAGAACATAAAAAGTAGGAAACTTAATTCTCTACAAAAAAGGTCTCTTAACATTTTGCCATAGCTCGCTTCGTTTCCGAGATATTTGCAGATTTATCTCAAGGGAAGGGGCCTGACGGACATATTTCGAGATATTTCTTCTTCTTGTTGTTCTTCTTCTCCACAGCTAAGCTGGAAGTGGCATTTGCGGCTCGCATTAGTGCAGAGTTATCTCAAAGAAAGGGGCCACGGTGTTTCTGTATCTCTATTATGTTGGTGCGGCTTCGGAACTTTTAAATATCTTGATATATCTCGAGAACTACGCATCTGATCAAAAAATATCATAGAACATAAAAAGTAGGAAACTTAATTCTCTACAAAAAAGGTCTCTTAACATTGTGCCATAGCTCGCTTCGTTTCCGAGATATTTGCAGATTTATCTCAAGGGAAGGGGCCTGACGGACATATTTCGAGATATTTCTTCTTCTTGTTGTTCTTCTTCTGCACAGCTAAGCTGGAAGTGGCATTTGCAGCTCGCAATAGTGCAGAGTTATTTCAAAGAAAGGGGCCACGGTGTTTCTGTATCTCCCTTAAGTTGGTGCAGCTTCGGAACTTTTAAATATCTCGATATATCTCGAAAACTACGCGTCTGATCAAAAAATATCATAGAAGATAAATTGTAGGAAACATAATTCTCTACAAAAAAGGTCTCTTAACATTTTGCCATAGCTCGCTTCGTTTCCGAGATATTTGCAGATTTATCTCAAGGGAAGGGGCCTGACGGACATATTTCGAGATATTTCTTCTTCTTGTTGTTCTTCTTCTGCACAGCTAAGCCGGAAGTGGCATTTACAGCTCGCAATAGTGCAGAGTTATCTCAAAGAAAGGGGCCACGGTGTTTCTGTATCTCTATTATGTTGGTGCGGCTTCGGAACTTTTAAATATCTTGATATATCTCGAGAACTACGCATCTGATCAAAGAATATCATAGAACATAAAAAGTAGGAAACTTAATTCTCTACAAAAAAGGTCTCTTAACACTTTGCCATACCTCGCTTCGTTTCCGAGATATTTGCAGATTTATCTCAAGGGAAGGGGCCTGACGGACATATTTCGAGATATTTCTTCTTCTTGTTGTTCTTCTTCTGCACAGCTAAGCTGGAAGTGGCATTTGCAGCTCGCAATAGTGCAGAGTTATCTCAAAGAAAGGGGCCACGGTGTTTCTGTATCTCTATTATGTTGGTGCGGCTTCGGAACTTTTAAATATCTTGATATATCTCGAGAACTACGCATCTGATCAAAAAATATCGTAGAACATAAAAAGTAGGAAACTTAATTCTCTACAAAAAAGGTCTCTTAACATTTTGCCATACCTCGCTTCGTTTCCGAGATATTTGCAGATTTATCTCAAGGGAAGGGGCCTGACGGACATATTTCGAGATATTTCTTCTTCTTGTTGTTCTTCTTCTGCACAGCTAAGCTGGAAGTGGCATTTGCAGCTCGCAATAGTGCAGAGCTATCTCAAAGAAAGGGGCCACGGAGTTTCTGTATCTCTATTATGTTGGTGCGGCTTCGGAACTTTTAAATATCTTGATATATCTCGAGAACTACGCATCTGATCAAAAAATATCATAGAACATAAAAAGGAGGAAACTTAATTCTCTACAAAAAAGGTCTCTTAACATTTTGCCATAGCTCGCTTCGTTTCCGAGATATTTGCAGATTTATCTCAAGGGAAGGGGCCTGACGGACATATTTCGAGATATTTCTTCTTCTTGTTGTTCTTCTTCTGCACAGCTAAACTGGAAGTGGCATTTCCAGCTCGCAATAGTGCAGAGCTATCTCAAAGAAAGGGGCCACGGTGTTTCTGAATCTCTATTATGTTGGTGCGGCTTCGGAACTTTTAAATATCTCGATATATCTCGAAAACTACGCTTCTGATCAAAAAATATCATAGAACATAAATTGTAGGAAACATAATTCTCTACAAAAAACGTCTCTTAACATTTTGCCATAGCTCGCTTCGTTTCCGAGATATTTGCAGATTCAGCTCAAAGGAACGGGCCTGACGGACATATTTCGAGATATTTCTTCTTCTTGTTGTTCTTCTTCTGCACAGCTAAGCTGGAAGTGGCATTTGCAGCTCGCAATAGTGCAGAGTTATCTCAAAGAAAGGGGCCACGGTGTTTCTGTATCTCTATTATGTTGGTGCGGCTTCGGAACTTTTAAATATCTTGATATATCTCGAGAACAACGCATCTGATCAAAAAATATCATAGAACATAAAAAGTAGGAAACTTAATTCTCTACAAAAAAGGTCTCTTAACATTTTGCCATAGCTCGCTTCGTTTCCGAGATATTTGCAGATTTATCTCAAGGGAAGGGGCCTGACGGACATATTTCGAGATATTTCTTCTTCTTGTTGTTCTTCTTCTGCACAGCTAAGCTGGAAGTGGCATTTGCGGCTCGCATTAGTGCAGAGTTATCTCAAAGAAAGGGGCCACGGTGTTTCTGTATCTCTATTATGTTGGTGCGGCTTCGGAACTTTTAAATATCTTGATATATCTCGAGAACTACGCATCTGATCAAAAAATATCATAGAACATAAAAGGTAGGAAACTTAATTCTCTACAAAAAAGGTCCCTTAACATTTTGCCATAGCTCGCTTCGTTTCCGAGATATTTGCAGATTTATCTCAAGGGGAGGGGCCTGACGGACATATTTCGAGATATTTCTTCTTCTTGTTGTTCTTCTTCTGCACAGCTAAGCTGGAAGTGGCATTTGCGGCTCGCATTAGTGCAGAGTTATCTCAAAGAAAGGGGCCACGGTGTTTCTGTATCTCTATTATGTTGGTGCGGCTTCGGAACTTTTAAATATCTTGATATATCTCGAGAACTACGCATCTGATCAAAAAATATCATAGAACATAAAAGGTAGGAAACTTAATTCTCTACAAAAAAGGTCCCTTAACATTTTGCCATAGCTCGCTTCGTTTCCGAGATATTTGCAGATTTATCTCAAGGGGAGGGGCCTGACGGACATATTTCGAGATATTTCTTCTTCTTGTTGTTCTTCTTCTGCACAGCTAAACTGGAAGTGGCATTTCCAGCTCGCAATAGTGCAGAGCTATCTCAAAGAAAGGGGCCACGGTGTTTCTGAATCTCTATTATGTTGGTGCGGCTTCGGAACTTTTAAATATCTCGATATATCTCGAAAACTACGCTTCTGATCAAAAAATATCATAGAACATAAATTGTAGGAAACATAATTCTCTACAAAAAACGTCTCTTAACATCTTGCCATAGCTCGCTTCGTTTCCGAGATATTTGCAGATTCAGCTCAAAGGAACGGGCCTGACGGACATATTTCGAGATATTTCTTCTTCTTGTTGTTCTTCTTCTGCACAGCTAACCCGGAAGTGGCATTTACTGCTCGCAATAGTGCAGAGTTATCTCAAAGAAAGGGGCCACGGTGTTTCTGTATCTCTATTATGTTGGTGCGGCTTCGGAACTTTTAAATATCTTGATATATCTCGAGAACTACGCATCTGATCAAAAAATATCATAGAACATAAAAAGTAGGAAACTTAATTCTCTACAAAAAAGGTCTCTTAACATTTTGCCATAGCTCGCTTCGTTTCCGAGATATTTGCAGATTTATCTCAAGGGAAGGGGCCTGACGGACATATTTCGAGATATTTCTTCTTCTTGTTGTTCTTCTTCTCCACAGCTAAGCTGGAAGTGGCATTTGCGGCTCGCATTAGTGCAGAGTTATCTCAAAGAAAGGGGCCACGGTGTTTCTGTATCTCTATTATGTTGGTGCGGCTTCGGAACTTTTAAATATCTTGATATATCTCGAGAACTACGCATCTGATCAAAAAATATCATAGAACATAAAAAGTAGGAAACTTAATTCTCTACAAAAAAGGTCTCTTAACATTGTGCCATAGCTCGCTTCGTTTCCGAGATATTTGCAGATTTATCTCAAGGGAAGGGGCCTGACGGACATATTTCGAGATATTTCTTCTTCTTGTTGTTCTTCTTCTGCACAGCTAAGCTGGAAGTGGCATTTGCAGCTCGCAATAGTGCAGAGTTATCTCAAAGAAAGGGGCCACGGTGTTTCTGTATCTCTATTATGTTGGTGCGGCTTCGGAACTTTTAAATATCTTGATATATCTCGAGAACTGCGCATCTGATCAAAAAATATCATAGAACATAAAAAGTAGGAAACTTAATTCTCTACAAAAAAGGTCTCTTAACATTTTGCCATAGCTCGCTTCGTTTCCGAGATATTTGCAGATTTATCTCAAGGGAAGGGGCCTGACGGACATATTTCGAGATATTTCTTCTTCTTGTTGCTCTTCTTCTGCACAGCTAAGCTGGAAGTGGCATTTGCGGCTCGCATTAGTGCAGAGTTATCTCAAAGAAAGGGGCCACGGCGTTTCTGTATCTCTATTATGTTGGTGCGGCTTCGGAACTTTTAAATATCTTGATATATCTCGAGAACTACGCATCTGATCAAAAAATATCATAGAACATAAAAAGTAGGAAACTTAATTCTCTACAAAAAAGGTCTCTTAACATTTTGCCATAGCTCGCTTCGTTTCCGAGATATTTGCAGATTTATCTCAAGGGAAGGGGCCTGACGGACATATTTCGAGATATTTCTTCTTCTTGTTGTTCTTCTTCTGCACAGCTAAGCCGGAAGTGGCATTTACAGCTCGCAATAGTGCAGAGTTATCTCAAAGAAAGGGGCCACGGTGTTTCTGTATCTCTATTATGTTGGTGCGGCTTCGGAACTTTTAAATATCTTGATATATCTCGAGAACTACGCATCTGATCAAAAAATATCATAGAACATAAAAAGTAGGAAACTTAATTCTCTACAAAAAAGGTCTCTTAACATTTTGCCATAGCTCGCTTCGTTTCCGAGATATTTGCAGATTTATCTCAAGGGAAGGGGCCTGACGGACATATTTCGAGATATTTCTTCTTCTTGTTGTTCTTCTTCTGCACAGCTAAGCTGGAAGTGGCATTTGCGGCTCGCATTAGTGCAGAGTTATCTCAAAGAAAGGGGCCACGGTGTTTCTGTATCTCTATTATGTTGGTGCGGCTTCGGAACTTTTAAATATCTTGATATATCTCGAGAACTACGCATCTGATCAAAAAATATCATAGAACATGAAAAGTAGGAAACTTAATTCTCTACAAAAAAGGTCTCTTAACATTTTGCCATAGCTCGCTTCGTTTCCGAGATATTTGCAGATTTATCTCAAGGGAAGGGGCCTGACGGACATATTTCGAGATATTTCTTCTTCTTGTTGTTCTTCTTCTGCACAGCTAAGCTGGAAGTGACATTTGCGGCTCGCACTAGTGCAGAGTTATCTCAAAGAAAGGGGCCACGGTGTTTCTGTACCTCTATTATGTTGGTGCGGCTTCGGAACTTTTAAATATCTTGATATATCTCGAGAACTACGCATCTGATCAAAAAATATCATAGAACATAAAAAGTAGGAAACTTAATTCTCTACGAAAAAGGTCTCTTAACATTTTGCCATAGCTCGCTTCGTTTCCGAGATATTTGCAGATATATCTCAAGGGAAGGGGCCTGACGGACATATTTCGAGATATTTCTTCTTCTTGTTGTTCTTCTTCTGCACAGCTAAACTGGAAGTGGCATTTCCAGCTCGCAATAGTGCAGAGTTATTTCAAAGAAAGGGGCCACGGTGTTTCTGTATCTCCCTTAAGTTTGTGCAGCTTCGGAACTTTTAAATATCTCGATATATCTCGAAAACTACGCGTCTGATCAAAAAATATCATAGAAGATAAATTGTAGGAAACATAATTCTCTACAAAAAAGGTCTCTTAACATTTTGCCATAGCTCGCTTCGTTTCCGAGATATTTGCAGATTTATCTCAAGGGAAGGGGCCTGACGGACATATTTCGAGATATTTCTTCTTCTTGTTGTTCTTCTTCTGCACAGCTAAGCCGGAAGTGGCATTTACAGCTCGCAATAGTGCAGAGTTATCTCAAAGAAAGGGGCCACGGTGTTTCTGTATCTCTATTATGTTGGTGCGGCTTCGGAACTTTTAAATATCTTGATATATCTCGAGAACTACGCATCTGATCAAAGAATATCATAGAACATAAAAAGTAGGAAACTTAATTCTCTACAAAAAAGGTCTCTTAACACTTTGCCATACCTCGCTTCGTTTCCGAGATATTTGCAGATTTATCTCAAGGGAAGGGGCCTGACGGACATATTTCGAGATATTTCTTCTTCTTGTTGTTCTTCTTCTGCACAGCTAAGCTGGAAGTGGCATTTGCAGCTCGCAATAGTGCAGAGTTATCTCAAAGAAAGGGGCCACGGTGTTTCTGTATCTCTATTATGTTGGTGCGGCTTCGGAACTTTTAAATATCTTGATATATCTCGAGAACTACGCATCTGATCAAAAAATATCGTAGAACATAAAAAGTAGGAAACTTAATTCTCTACAAAAAAGGTCTCTTAACATTTTGCCATACCTCGCTTCGTTTCCGAGATATTTGCAGATTTATCTCAAGGGAAGGGGCCTGACGGACATATTTCGAGATATTTCTTCTTCTTGTTGTTCTTCTTCTGCACAGCTAAGCTGGAAGTGGCATTTGCAGCTCGCAATAGTGCAGAGCTATCTCAAAGAAAGGGGCCACGGAGTTTCTGTATCTCTATTATGTTGGTGCGGCTTCGGAACTTTTAAATATCTTGATATATCTCGAGAACTACGCATCTGATCAAAAAATATCATAGAACATAAAAAGGAGGAAACTTAATTCTCTACAAAAAAGGTCTCTTAACATTTTGCCATAGCTCGCTTCGTTTCCGAGATATTTGCAGATTTATCTCAAGGGAAGGGGCCTGACGGACATATTTCGAGATATTTCTTCTTCTTGTTGTTCTTCTTCTGCACAGCTAAACTGGAAGTGGCATTTCCAGCTCGCAATAGTGCAGAGCTATCTCAAAGAAAGGGGCCACGGTGTTTCTGAATCTCTATTATGTTGGTGCGGCTTCGGAACTTTTAAATATCTCGATATATCTCGAAAACTACGCTTCTGATCAAAAAATATCATAGAACATAAATTGTAGGAAACATAATTCTCTACAAAAAACGTCTCTTAACATTTTGCCATAGCTCGCTTCGTTTCCGAGATATTTGCAGATTCAGCTCAAAGGAACGGGCCTGACGGACATATTTCGAGATATTTCTTCTTCTTGTTGTTCTTCTTCTGCACAGCTAAGCTGGAAGTGGCATTTGCAGCTCGCAATAGTGCAGAGTTATCTCAAAGAAAGGGGCCACGGTGTTTCTGTATCTCTATTATGTTGGTGCGGCTTCGGAACTTTTAAATATCTTGATATATCTCGAGAACAACGCATCTGATCAAAAAATATCATAGAACATAAAAAGTAGGAAACTTAATTCTCTACAAAAAAGGTCTCTTAACATTTTGCCATAGCTCGCTTCGTTTCCGAGATATTTGCAGATTTATCTCAAGGGAAGGGGCCTGACGGACATATTTCGAGATATTTCTTCTTCTTGTTGTTCTTCTTCTGCACAGCTAAGCTGGAAGTGGCATTTGCGGCTCGCATTAGTGCAGAGTTATCTCAAAGAAAGGGGCCACGGTGTTTCTGTATCTCTATTATGTTGGTGCGGCTTCGGAACTTTTAAATATCTTGATATATCTCGAGAACTACGCATCTGATCAAAAAATATCATAGAACATAAAAGGTAGGAAACTTAATTCTCTACAAAAAAGGTCCCTTAACATTTTGCCATAGCTCGCTTCGTTTCCGAGATATTTGCAGATTTATCTCAAGGGGAGGGGCCTGACGGACATATTTCGAGATATTTCTTCTTCTTGTTGTTCTTCTTCTGCACAGCTAAGCTGGAAGTGGCATTTGCGGCTCGCATTAGTGCAGAGTTATCTCAAAGAAAGGGGCCACGGTGTTTCTGTATCTCTATTATGTTGGTGCGGCTTCGGAACTTTTAAATATCTTGATATATCTCGAGAACTACGCATCTTATCAAAAAATATCATAGAACATAAAAGGTAGGAAACTTAATTCTCTACAAAAAAGGTCCCTTAACATTTTGCCATAGCTCGCTTCGTTTCCGAGATATTTGCAGATTTATCTCAAGGGGAGGGGCCTGACGGACATATTTCGAGATATTTCTTCTTCTTGTTGTTCTTCTTCTGCACAGCTAAACTGGAAGTGGCATTTCCAGCTCGCAATAGTGCAGAGCTATCTCAAAGAAAGGGGCCACGGTGTTTCTGAATCTCTATTATGTTGGTGCGGCTTCGGAACTTTTAAATATCTCGATATATCTCGAAAACTACGCTTCTGATCAAAAAATATCATAGAACATAAATTGTAGGAAACATAATTCTCTACAAAAAACGTCTCTTAACATCTTGCCATAGCTCGCTTCGTTTCCGAGATATTTGCAGATTCAGCTCAAAGGAACGGGCCTGACGGACATATTTCGAGATATTTCTTCTTCTTGTTGTTCTTCTTCTGCACAGCTAACCCGGAAGTGGCATTTACTGCTCGCAATAGTGCAGAGTTATCTCAAAGAAAGGGGCCACGGTGTTTCTGTATCTCTATTATGTTGGTGCGGCTTCGGAACTTTTAAATATCTTGATATATCTCGAGAACTACGCATCTGATCAAAAAATATCATAGAACATAAAAAGTAGGAAACTTAATTCTCTACAAAAAAGGTCTCTTAACATTTTGCCATAGCTCGCTTCGTTTCCGAGATATTTGCAGATATATCTCAAGAGAAGGGGCCTGACGGACATATTTCGAGATATTTCTTCTTCTTGTTGTTCTTCTTCTGCACAGCTAAACTGGAAGTGGCATTTCCAGCTCGCAATAGTGCAGAGTTATCTCAAAGAAAGGGGCCACGGTGTTTCTGTATCTCTATTATGTTGGTGCGGCTTCGGAACTTTTAAATATCTTGATATATCTCGAGAACTACGCATCTGATCAAAGAATATCATAGAACATAAAAAGTAGGAAACTTAATTCTCTACAAAAAAGGTCTCTTAACACTTTGCCATACCTCGCTTCGTTTCCGAGATATTTGCAGATTTATCTCAAGGGAAGGGGCCTGACGGACATATTTCGAGATATTTCTTCTTCTTGTTGTTCTTCTTCTGCACAGCTAAGCTGGAAGTGGCATTTGCAGCTCGCAATAGTGCAGAGTTATCTCAAAGAAAGGGGCCACGGAGTTTCTGTATCTCTATTATGTTGGTGCGGCTTCGGAACTTTTAAATATCTTGATATATCTCGAGAACTACGCATCTGATCAAAAAATATCATAGAACATAAAAAGGAGGAAACTTAATTCTCTACAAAAAAGGTCTCTTAACATTTTGCCATAGCTCGCTTCGTTTCCGAGATATTTGCAGATTTATCTCAAGGGAAGGGGCCTGACGGACATATTTCGAGATATTTCTTCTTCTTGTTGTTCTTCTTCTGCACAGCTAAACTGGAAGTGGCATTTCCAGCTCGCAATAGTGCAGAGCTATCTCAAAGAAAGGGGCCACGGTGTTTCTGAATCTCTATTATGTTGGTGCGGCTTCGGAACTTTTAAATATCTCGATATATCTCGAAAACTACGCTTCTGATCAAAAAATATCATAGAACATAAATTGTAGGAAACATAATTCTCTACAAAAAACGTCTCTTAACATTTTGCCATAGCTCGCTTCGTTTCCGAGATATTTGCAGATTCAGCTCAAAGGAACGGGCCTGACGGACATATTTCGAGATATTTCTTCTTCTTGTTGTTCTTCTTCTGCACAGCTAAGCTGGAAGTGGCATTTGCAGCTCGCAATAGTGCAGAGTTATCTCAAAGAAAGGGGCCACGGTGTTTCTGTATCTCTATTATGTTGGTGCGGCTTCGGAACTTTTAAATATCTTGATATATCTCGAGAACAACGCATCTGATCAAAAAATATCATAGAACATAAAAAGTAGGAAACTTAATTCTCTACAAAAAAGGTCTCTTAACATTTTGCCATAGCTCGCTTCGTTTCCGAGATATTTGCAGATTTATCTCAAGGGAAGGGGCCTGACGGACATATTTCGAGATATTTCTTCTTCTTGTTGTTCTTCTTCTGCACAGCTAAGCTGGAAGTGGCATTTGCGGCTCGCATTAGTGCAGAGTTATCTCAAAGAAAGGGGCCACGGTGTTTCTGTATCTCTATTATGTTGGTGCGGCTTCGGAACTTTTAAATATCTTGATATATCTCGAGAACTACGCATCTGATCAAAAAATATCATAGAACATAAAAGGTAGGAAACTTAATTCTCTACAAAAAAGGTCCCTTAACATTTTGCCATAGCTCGCTTCGTTTCCGAGATATTTGCAGATTTATCTCAAGGGGAGGGGCCTGACGGACATATTTCGAGATATTTCTTCTTCTTGTTGTTCTTCTTCTGCACAGCTAAGCTGGAAGTGGCATTTGCGGCTCGCATTAGTGCAGAGTTATCTCAAAGAAAGGGGCCACGGTGTTTCTGTATCTCTATTATGTTGGTGCGGCTTCGGAACTTTTAAATATCTTGATATATCTCGAGAACTACGCATCTGATCAAAAAATATCATAGAACATAAAAGGTAGGAAACTTAATTCTCTACAAAAAAGGTCCCTTAACATTTTGCCATAGCTCGCTTCGTTTCCGAGATATTTGCAGATTTATCTCAAGGGGAGGGGCCTGACGGACATATTTCGAGATATTTCTTCTTCTTGTTGTTCTTCTTCTGCACAGCTAAACTGGAGGTGGCATTTCCAGCTCGCAATAGTGCAGAGCTATCTCAAAGAAAGGGGCCACGGTGTTTCTGAATCTCTATTATGTTGGTGCGGCTTCGGAACTTTTAAATATCTCGATATATCTCGAAAACTACGCTTCTGATCAAAAAATATCATAGAACATAAATTGTAGGAAACATAATTCTCTACAAAAAACGTCTCTTAACATCTTGCCATAGCTCGCTTCGTTTCCGAGATATTTGCAGATTCAGCTCAAAGGAACGGGCCTGACGGACATATTTCGAGATATTTCTTCTTCTTGTTGTTCTTCTTCTGCACAGCTAACCCGGAAGTGGCATTTACTGCTCGCAATAGTGCAGAGTTATCTCAAAGAAAGGGGCCACGGTGTTTCTGTATCTCTATTATGTTGGTGCGGCTTCGGAACTTTTAAATATCTTGATATATCTCGAGAACTACGCATCTGATCAAAAAATATCATAGAACATAAAAAGTAGGAAACTTAATTCTCTACAAAAAAGGTCTCTTAACATTTTGCCATAGCTCGCTTCGTTTCCGAGATATTTGCAGATATATCTCAAGAGAAGGGGCCTGACGGACATATTTCGAGATATTTCTTCTTCTTGTTGTTCTTCTTCTGCACAGCTAAACTGGAAGTGGCATTTCCAGCTCGCAATAGTGCAGAGTTATCTCAAAGAAAGGGGCCACGGTGTTTCTGTATCTCTATTATGTTGGTGCGGCTTCGGAACTTTAAAATATCTTGATATATCTCGAGAACTACGCATCTGATCAAAAAATATCATAGAACATAAAAAGTAGGAAACTTAATTCTCTACAAAAAAGGTCTCTTATCATTTTGCCATAGCTCGCTTCGTTTCCGAGATATTTGCAGATTTATCTCAAGGGAAGGTGCCTGACGGACATATTTCGAGATATTTCTTCTTCTTGTTGCTCTTCTTCTGCACAGCTAAACTGGAAGTGGCATTTCCAGCTCGCAATAGTGCAGAGTTATCTCAAAGAAAGGGGCCACGGTGTTTCTGTATCTCTATTATGTTGGTGCGGCTTCGGAACTTTTAAATATCTTGATATATCTCGAGAACTACGCATCTGATCAAAAAATATCATAGAACATAAAAAGTAGGAAACTTAATTCTCTACAAAAAAGGTCTCTTAACATTTTGCCATAGCTCGCTTCGTTTCCGAGATATTTGCAGATTTATCTCAAGGGAAGGGGCCTGACGGACATATTTCGAGATATTTCTTCTTCTTGTTGTTCTTCTTCTGCACAGCTAAGCTGGAAGTGGCATTTGCGGCTCGCATTAGTGCAGAGTTATCTCAAAGAAAGGGGCCACGGTGTTTCTGTATCTCTATTATGTTGGTGCGGCTTCGGAACTTTTAAATATCTTGATATATCTCGAGAACTACGCATCTGATCAAAAAATATCATAGAACATAAAAGGTAGGAAACTTAATTCTCTACAAAAAAGGTCCCTTAACATTTTGCCATAGCTCGCTTCGTTTCCGAGATATTTGCAGATTTATCTCAAGGGGAGGGGCCTGACGGACATATTTCGAGATATTTCTTCTTCTTGTTGTTCTTCTTCTGCACAGCTAAACTGGAAGTGGCATTTCCAGCTCGCAATAGTGCAGAGCTATCTCAAAGAAAGGGGCCACGGTGTTTCTGAATCTCTATTATGTTGGTGCGGCTTCGGAACTTTTAAATATCTCGATATATCTCGAAAACTACGCTTCTGATCAAAAAATATCATAGAACATAAATTGTAGGAAACACAATTCTCTACAAAAAACGTCTCTTAACATCTTGCCATAGCTCGCTTCGTTTCCGAGATATTTGCAGATTCAGCTCAAAGGAACGGGCCTGACGGACATATTTCGAGATATTTCTTCTTCTTGTTGTTCTTCTTCTGCACAGCTAACCCGGAAGTGGCATTTACTGCTCGCAATAGTGCAGAGTTATCTCAAAGAAAGGGGCCACGGTGTTTCTGTATCTCTATTATGTTGGTGCGGCTTCGGAACTTTTAAATATCTTGATATATCTCGAGAACTACGCATCTGATCAAAAAATATCATAGAACATAAAAAGTAGGAAACTTAATTCTCTACAAAAAAGGTCTCTTAACATTTTGCCATAGCTCGCTTCGTTTCCGAGATATTTGCAGATATATCTCAAGAGAAGGGGCCTGACGGACATATTTCGAGATATTTCTTCTTCTTGTTGTTCTTCTTCTGCACAGCTAAACTGGAAGTGGCATTTCCAGCTCGCAATAGTGCAGAGTTATCTCAAAGAAAGGGGCCACGGTGTTTCTGTATCTCTATTATGTTGGTGCGGCTTCGGAACTTTTAAATATCTTGATATATCTCGAGAACTACGCATCTGATCAAAGAATATCATAGAACATAAAAAGTAGGAAACTTAATTCTCTACAAAAAAGGTCTCTTAACACTTTGCCATACCTCGCTTCGTTTCCGAGATATTTGCAGATTTATCTCAAGGGAAGGGGCCTGACGGACATATTTCGAGATATTTCTTCTTCTTGTTGTTCTTCTTCTGCACAGCTAAGCTGGAAGTGGCATTTGCAGCTCGCAATAGTGCAGAGTTATCTCAAAGAAAGGGGCCACGGAGTTTCTGTATCTCTATTATGTTGGTGCGGCTTCGGAACTTTTAAATATCTTGATATATCTCGAGAACTACGCATCTGATCAAAAAATATCATAGAACATAAAAAGTAGGAAACTTAATTCTCTACAAAAAAGGTCTCTTAACATTTTGCCATAGCTCGCTTCGTTTCCGAGATATTTGCAGATATATCTCAAGAGAAGGGGCCTGACGGACATATTTCGAGATATTTCTTCTTCTTGTTGTTCTTCTTCTGCACAGCTAAACTGGAAGTGGCATTTCCAGCTCGCAATAGTGCAGAGTTATCTCAAAGAAAGGGGCCACGGTGTTTCTGTATCTCTATTATGTTGGTGCGGCTTCGGAACTTTAAAATATCTTGATATATCTCGAGAACTACGCATCTGATCAAAAAATATCATAGAACATAAAAAGTAGGAAACTTAATTCTCTACAAAAAAGGTCTCTTATCATTTTGCCATAGCTCGCTTCGTTTCCGAGATATTTGCAGATTTATCTCAAGGGAAGGTGCCTGACGGACATATTTCGAGATATTTCTTCTTCTTGTTGCTCTTCTTCTGCACAGCTAAACTGGAAGTGGCATTTCCAGCTCGCAATAGTGCAGAGTTATCTCAAAGAAAGGGGCCACGGTGTTTCTGTATCTCTATTATGTTGGTGCGGCTTCGGAACTTTTAAATATCTTGATATATCTCGAGAACTACGCATCTGATCAAAAAATATCATAGAACATAAAAAGTAGGAAACTTAATTCTCTACAAAAAAGGTCTCTTAACATTTTGCCATAGCTCGCTTCGTTTCCGAGATATTTGCAGATTTATCTCAAGGGAAGGGGCCTGACGGACATATTTCGAGATATTTCTTCTTCTTGTTGTTCTTCTTCTGCACAGCTAAGCTGGAAGTGGCATTTGCGGCTCGCATTAGTGCAGAGTTATCTCAAAGAAAGGGGCCACGGTGTTTCTGTATCTCTATTATGTTGGTGCGGCTTCGGAACTTTTAAATATCTTGATATATCTCGAGAACTACGCATCTGATCAAAAAATATCATAGAACATAAAAAGTAGGAAACTTAATTCTCTACAAAAAAGGTCTCTTAACATTTTGCCATAGCTCGCTTCGTTTCCGAGATATTTGCAGATTTATCTCAAGGGAAGGGGCCTGACGGACATATTTCGAGATATTTCTTCTTCTTGTTGTTCTTCTTCTGCACAGCTAAGCTGGAAGTGGCATTTGCAGCTCGCAATAGTGCAGATTTATCTCAAAGAAAGGGGCCACGGTGTTTCTGTATCTCTATTATGTTGGTGCGGCTTCGGAACTTTTAAATATCTTGATATATCTCGAGAACTACGCATCTGATCAAAAAATATCATAGAACATAAAAAGTAGGAAACTTAATTCTCTACAAAAAAGGTCTCTTAACATTTTGCCATACCTCGCTTCGTTTCCGAGATATTTGCAGATTTATCTCAAGGGAAGGGGCCTGACGGACATATTTCGAGATATTTCTTCTTCTTGTTGTTCTTCTTCTGCACAGCTAAGCTGGAAGTGGCATTTGCGGCTCGCATTAGTGCAGAGTTGTCTCAAAGAAAGGGGCCACGGTGTTTCTGTATCTCTATTATGTTGGTGCGGCTTCGGAACTTTTAAATATCTTGATATATCTCGAGAACTACGCATCTGATCAAAAAATATCATACAACATAAAAAGTAGGAAACTTAATTCTCTACAAAAAAGGTCTCTTAACATTTTGCCATAGCTCGCTTCGTTTCCGAGATATTTGCAGATTTATCTCAAGGGAAGGGGCCTGACGGACATATTTCGAGATATTTCTTCTTCTTGTTGTTCTTCTTCTGCACAGCTAAGCTGGAAGTGGCATTTGCAGCTCGCAATAGTGCAGAGTTATCTCAAAGAAAGGGGCCACGGTGTTTCTGTATCTCTATTATGTTGGTGCGGCTTCGGAACTTTTAAATATCTTGATATATCTCGAGAACTACGCTTCTGATCAAAAAATATCATAGAACATAAATTGTAGGAAACATAATTCTCTACAAAAAACGTCTCTTAACATTTTGCCATAGCTCGCTTCGTTTCCGAGATATTTGCAGATTCAGCTCAAAGGAACGGGCCTGACGGACATATTTCGAGATATTTCTTCTTCTTGTTGTTCTTCTTCTGCACAGCTAAGCTGGAAGTGACATTTGCGGCTCGCACTAGTGCAGAGTTATCTCAAAGAAAGGGGCCACGGTGTTTCTGTACCTCTATTATGTTGGTGCGGCTTCGGAACTTTTAAATATCTCGATATATCTCGAAAACTACGCTTCTGATCAAAAAATATCATAGAACATAAATTGTAGGAAACATAATTCTCTACAAAAAATGTCTCTTAACATTTTGCCATAGCTCGCTTCGTTTCCGAGATATTTGCAGATATATCTCAAGGGAAGGGGCCTGACGGACATATTTCGAGATATTTCTTCTTCTTGTTGTTCTTCTTCTGCACAGCTAAACTGGAAGTGGCATTTCCAGCTCGCAATAGTGCAGAGTTATCTCAAAGAAAGGGGCCACGGTGTTTCTGTATCTCTATTATGTTGGTGCGGCTTCGGAACTTTTAAATATCTTGATATATCTCGAGAACTACGCATCTGATCAAAGAATATTATAGAACATAAAACGTAGGAAACTTAATTCTCTACAAAAAAGGTCTCTTAACATTTTGCCATAGCTCGCTTCGTTTCCGAGATATTTGCAGATTTATCTCAAGGGAAGGGGCCTGACGGACATATTTCGAGATATTTCTTCTTCTTGTTGTTCTTCTTCTGCACAGCTAAGCTGGAAGTGGCATTTGCGGATCGCACTAGTGCAGAGTTATCTCAAAGAAAGGGGCCACGGTGTTTCTGTACCTCTATTATGTTGGTGCGGCTTCGGAACTTTTAAATATCTCGATATATCTCGAAAACTACGCTTCTGATCAAAAAATATCATAGAACATAAATTGTAGGAAACATAATTCTCTACAAAAAAGGTCTGTTAACATTTTGGCATAGCTCGCTTCGTTTCCGAGATATTTGCAGATATATCTCAAGGGAAGGGGCCTGACGGACATATTTCGAGATATTTCTTCTTCTTGTTGTTCTTCTTCTGCACAGCTAAACTGGAAGTGGCATTTCCAGCTCGCAATAGTGCAGAGTTATCTCAAAGAAAGGGGCCACGGTGTTTCTGTATCTCTATTATGTTGGTGCGGCTTCGGAACTTTTAAATATCTTGATATATCTCGAGAACTACTCATCTGATCAAAGAATATCATAGAACATAAAAAGTAGGAAACTTAATTCTCTACAAAAAAGCTCTCTTAACATTTTGCCATACCTCGCTTCGTTTCCGAGATATTTGCAGATTTATCTCAAGGGAAGGGGCCTGACGGACATATTTTGAGATATTTCTTCTTCTTGTTGTTCTTCTTCTGCACAGCTAAGCTGGAAGTGGCATTTGCGGATCGCACTAGTGCAGAGTTATCTCAAAGAAAGGGGCCACGGTGTTTCTGTACCTCTATTATGTTGGTGCGGCTTCGGAACTTTTAAATATCTCGATATATCTCGAAAACTACGCTTCTGATCAAAAAATATCATAGAACATAAATTGTAGGAAACATAATTCTCTACAAAAAAGGTCTGTCAACATTTTGGCATAGCTCGCTTCGTTTCCGAGATATTTGCAGATTTATCTCAAGGGAAGGGGCCTGACGGACATATTTCGAGATATTTCTTCTTCTTGTTGTTCTTCTTCTGCACAGCTAAGCTGGAAGTGGCATTTGCAGCTCGCAATAGTGCAGAGTTATCTCAAAGAAAGGGGCCACGGAGTTTCTGTATCTCTATTATGTTGGTGCGGCTTCGGAACTTTTAAATATCTTGATATATCTCGAGAACTACGCATCTGATCAAAAAATATCATACAACATAAAAAGTAGGAAACTTAATTCTCTACAAAAAAGGTCTCTTAACATTTTGCCATAGCTCGCTTCGTTTCCGAGATATTTGCAGATTTATCTCAAGGGAAGGGGCCTGACGGACATATTTCGAGATATTTCTTCTTCTTGTTGTTCTTCTTCTGCACAGCTAAACTGGAAGTGGCATTTCCAGCTCGCAATAGTGCAGAGCTATCTCAAAGAAGGGGGCCACGGTGTTTCTGAATCTCTATTATGTTGGTGCGGCTTCGGAACTTTTAAATATCTCGATATATCTCGAAAACTACGCTTCTGATCAAAAAATATGATAGAACATAAATTGTAGGAAACATAATTCTCTACAAAAAACGTCTCTTAACATTTTGCCATAGCTCGCTTCGTTTCCGAGATATTTGCAGATTCAGCTCAAAGGAACGGGCCTGACGGACATATTTCGAGATATTTCTTCTTCTTGTTGTTCTTCTTCTGCACAGCTAAGCTGGAAGTGACATTTGCGGCTCGCACTAGTGCAGAGTTATCTCAAAGAAAGGGGCCACGGTGTTTCTGTACCTCTATTATGTTGGTGCGGCTTCGGAACTTTTAAATATCTCGATATATCTCGAAAACTACGCTTCTGATAAAAAAATATCATAGAACATAAATTGTAGGAAACATAATTCTCTACAAAAAATGTCTCTTAACATTTTGCCATAGCTCGCTTCGTTTCCGAGATATTTGCAGATTTATCTCAAGGGAAGGGGCCTGACGGACATATTTCGAGATATTTCTTCTTCTTGTTGTTCTTCTTCTGCACAGCTAAGCTGGAAGTGACATTTGCGGCTCGCACTAGTGCAGAGTTATCTCAAAGAAAGGGGCCACGGTGTTTCTGTACCTCTATTATGTTGGTGCGGCTTCGGAACTTTTAAATATCTCGATATATCTCGAAAACTACGCTTCTGATCAAAAAATATCATAGAACATAAATTGTAGGAAACATAATTCTCTACAAAAAATGTCTCTTAACATTTTGCCATAGCTCGCTTCGTTTCCGAGATATTTGCAGATATATCTCAAGGGAAGGGGCCTGACGGACATATTTCGAGATATTTCTTCTTCTTGTTGTTCTTCTTCTGCACAGCTAAACTGGAAGTGGCATTTCCAGCTCGCAATAGTGCAGAGTTATCTCAAAGAAAGGGGCCACGGTGTTTCTGTATCTCTATTATGTTGGTGCGGCTTCGGAACTTTTAAATATCTTGATATATCTCGAGAACTACGCATCTGATCAAAGAATATTATAGAACATAAAACGTAGGAAACTTAATTCTCTACAAAAAAGGTCTCTTAACATTTTGCCATAGCTCGCTTCGTTTCCGAGATATTTGCAGATTTATCTCAAGGGAAGGGGCCTGACGGACATATTTCGAGATATTTCTTCTCCTTGTTGTTCTTCTTCTGCACAGCTAAGCTGGAAGTGGCATTTGCGGATCGCACTAGTGCAGAGTTATCTCAAAGAAAGGGGCCACGGTGTTTCTGTACCTCTATTATGTTGGTGCGGCTTCGGAACTTTTAAATATCTCGATATATCTCGAAAACTACGCTTCTGATCAAAAAATATCATAGAACATAAATTGTAGGAAACATAATTCTCTACAAAAAAGGTCTGTTAACATTTTGGCATAGCTCGCTTCGTTTCCGAGATATTTGCAGATATATCTCAAGGGAAGGGGCCTGACGGACATATTTCGAGATATTTCTTCTTCTTGTTGTTCTTCTTCTGCACAGCTAAACTGGAAGTGGCATTTCCAGCTCGCAATAGTGCAGAGTTATCTCAAAGAAAGGGGCCACGGTGTTTCTGTATCTCTATTATGTTGGTGCGGCTTCGGAACTTTTAAATATCTTGATATATCTCGAGAACTACTCATCTGATCAAAGAATATCATAGAACATAAAAAGTAGGAAACTTAATTCTCTACAAAAAAGCTCTCTTAACATTTTGCCATACCTCGCTTCGTTTCCGAGATATTTGCAGATTTATCTCAAGGGAAGGGGCCTGACGGACATATTTTGAGATATTTCTTCTTCTTGTTGTTCTTCTTCTGCACAGCTAAGCTGGAAGTGGCATTTGCGGATCGCACTAGTGCAGAGTTATCTCAAAGAAAGGGGCCACGGTGTTTCTGTACCTCTATTATGTTGGTGCGGCTTCGGAACTTTTAAATATCTCGATATATCTCGAAAACTACGCTTCTGATCAAAAAATATCATAGAACATAAATTGTAGGAAACATAATTCTCTACAAAAAAGGTCTGTCAACATTTTGGCATAGCTCGCTTCGTTTCCGAGATATTTGCAGATTTATCTCAAGGGAAGGGGCCTGACGGACATATTTCGAGATATTTCTTCTTCTTGTTGTTCTTCTTCTGCACAGCTAAGCTGGAAGTGGCATTTGCAGCTCGCAATAGTGCAGAGTTATCTCAAAGAAAGGGGCCACGGAGTTTCTGTATCTCTATTATGTTGGTGCGGCTTCGGAACTTTTAAATATCTTGATATATCTCGAGAACTACGCATCTGATCAAAAAATATCATACAACATAAAAAGTAGGAAACTTAATTCTCTACAAAAAAGGTCTCTTAACATTTTGCCATAGCTCGCTTCGTTTCCGAGATATTTGCAGATTTATCTCAAGGGAAGGGGCCTGACGGACATATTTCGAGATATTTCTTCTTCTTGTTGTTCTTCTTCTGCACAGCTAAACTGGAAGTGGCATTTCCAGCTCGCAATAGTGCAGAGCTATCTCAAAGAAGGGGGCCACGGTGTTTCTGAATCTCTATTATGTTGGTGCGGCTTCGGAACTTTTAAATATCTCGATATATCTCGAAAACTACGCTTCTGATCAAAAAATATGATAGAACATAAATTGTAGGAAACATAATTCTCTACAAAAAACGTCTCTTAACATTTTGCCATAGCTCGCTTCGTTTCCGAGATATTTGCAGATTCAGCTCAAAGGAACGGGCCTGACGGACATATTTCGAGATATTTCTTCTTCTTGTTGTTCTTCTTCTGCACAGCTAAGCTGGAAGTGACATTTGCGGCTCGCACTAGTGCAGAGTTATCTCAAAGAAAGGGGCCACGGTGTTTCTGTACCTCTATTATGTTGGTGCGGCTTCGGAACTTTTAAATATCTCGATATATCTCGAAAACTACGCTTCTGATAAAAAAATATCATAGAACATAAATTGTAGGAAACATAATTCTCTACAAAAAATGTCTCTTAACATTTTGCCATAGCTCGCTTCGTTTCCGAGATATTTGCAGATTTATCTCAAGGGAAGGGGCCTGACGGACATATTTCGAGATATTTCTTCTTCTTGTTGTTCTTCTTCTGCACAGCTAAGCTGGAAGTGGCATTTGCGGCTCGCACTAGTGCAGAGTTATCTCAAAGAAAGGGGCCACGGTGTTTCTGTATCTCCATTATGTTGGTGCGGCTTCGGAACTTTTAAATATCTTGATATATCTCGAGAACTACGCATCTGCTCAAAAAATATCATAGAGCATAAAAAGTAGGAAACTTAATTCTCTACAAAAAAGGTCTCTTAACATTTTGCCATAGCTCGCTTCGTTTCCGAGATATTTGCAGATTTATCTCAAGGGAAGGGGCCTGACGGACATATTTCGAGATATTTCTTCTTCTTGTTGTTCTTCTTCTGCACAGCTAAGCTGGAAGTGGCATTTGCGGCTCGCACTAGTGCAGAGTGATCTCAAAGAAAGGGGCCACGGTGTTTCTGTATCTCTATTATGTTGGTGAAGCTTCGGAACTTTTAAATATCTTGATATATCTCGAGAACTACGCATCTGATCAAAAAATATCATGGAACATAAAAAGTAGAAAACTTAATTCTCTACAAAAAAGGTCTCTTAACATTTTGCCATAGCTCGCTTCGTTTCCGAGATATTTGCAGATTTATCTCAAGGGAAGGGGCCTGACGGACATATTTCGAGATATTTCTTCTCCTTGTTGTTCTTCTTCTGCACAGCTAAGCTGGAAGTGGCATTTGCGGGTCGCACTAGTGCAGAGTTATCTCAAAGAAAGGGGCCACGGTGTTTCTGTACCTCTATTATGTTGGTGCGGCTTCGGAACTTCTAAATATCTCGATATATCTCGAAAACTACGCTTCTGATCAAAAAATATCATAGAACATGAATTGTAGGAAACATAATTCTCTACAAAAAATGTCTCTTAACATTTTGCCATAGCTCGCTTCGTTTCCGAGATATTTGCAGATATATCTCAAGGGAAGGGGCCTGACGGACATATTTCGAGATATTTCTTCTTCTTGTTGTTCTTCTTCTGCACAGCTAAGCTGGAAGTGGCATTTACAGCTCGCAATAGTGCAGAGTTATCTCAAAGAAAGGGGCCACGGTGTTTCTGTATCTCTATTATGTTGGTGCGGCTTCGGAACTTTTAAATATCTTGATATATCTCGAGAACTACGCATCTGATCAAAAAATATCATAGAACGTAAAAAGTAGGAAACTTAATTCTCTACAAAAAAGGTCTCTTAACATTTTGCCATAGCTCTCTTCGTTTCCGAGATATTTGCAGATTTATCTCAAGGGAAGGGGACTAACGGACATATTTCGAGATATTTCTTCTTCTAGTTGTTCTTCTTCTGCACAGCTAAACTGGAAGTGGCATTTCCAGCTCGCAATAGTGCAGAGTTATCTCAAAGAAAGGAGCCACGGTGTTTCTGTATCTCTATTATGTTGGTGCGGCTTCGGAACTTTTAAATATCTTGATATATCTCGAGAACTACGCATCTGATCAAAAAATATCATAGAACATAAAAAGTAGGAAACTTAATTGTCTACAAATAAGGTCCCTTAACATTTTCCCATAGCTCGCTTCGTTTCCGAGATATTTGCAGATTTATCTCAAGGGAAGGGGCCTGACGGACATATTTCGAGATATTTCTTCTTCTTGTTGTTCTTCTTCTGCACAGCTAAGCTGGAAGTGGCATTTCCAGCTCGCAATAGTGCAGAGTTATCTCAAAGAAAGGGGCCACGGTGTTTCTGTATCTCTATTATGTTGGTGCGGCTTCGGAACTTTTAAATATCTTGATATATCTCGAGAACTACGCATCTGATCAAAAAATATCATAGACCATAAAACGTAGGAAACTTAATTCTCTACAAAAAAGGTCTCTTAACATTTTGCCATAGCTCGCTTCGTTTCCGAGATATTTGCAGATTTATCTCAAGGGAAGGGGCCTGACAGACATATTTCGAGATATTTCTTCTTCTTGTTGTTCTTCTTCTGCACAGCTAAGCTGGAAGTGGCATTTGCGGATCGCACTAGTGCAGAGTTATCTCAAAGAAAGTGGCCACTGTGTTTCTGTACCTCTATTATGTTGGTGCGGCTTCGCAACTTTTAAATATCTCGATATATCTCGAAAACTACGCTTCTGATCAAAAAATATCATAGATCATAAATTGTAGGAAACATAATTCTCTACAAAAAACGTCTCTTAACATTTTGCCATAGCTCGCTTCGTTTCCGAGATATTTGCAGATTCAGCTCAAAGGAACTGGCCTGACGGACATATTTCGAGATATTTCTTCTTCTTGTTGTTCTTCCTCTGCACAGCTAAGCTGGAAGTGGCATTTGCAGCTCGCAATAGTGCAGAGTTATCTCAAAGAAAGGGGCCACGGTGTTTCTGTATCTCCATTATGTTGGTGCGGCTTCGGAACTTTTAAATATCTTGATATATCTCGAGAACTACGCATCTGCTCAAAAAATATCATAGAGCATAAAAAGTAGGAAAGTTAATTCTCTACAAAAAAGGTCTCTTAACATTTTGCCATAGCTCGCTTCGTTTCCGAGATATTTGCAGATTTATCTCAAGGGAAGGGGCCTGACGGACATATTTCGAGATATTTCTTCTTCTTGTTGTTCTTCTTCTGCACAGCTAAGCTGGAAGTGGCATTTGCGGCTCGCACTAGTGCAGAGTGATCTCAAAGAAAGGGGCCACGGTGTTTCTGTATCTCTATTATGTTGGTGAAGCTTCGGAACTTTTAAATATCTTGATATATCTCGAGAACTACGCATCTGCTCAAAAAATATCATAGAGCATAAAAAGTAGGAAAGTTAATTCTCTACAAAAAAGGTCTCTTAACATTTTGCCATAGCTCGCTTCGTTTCCGAGATATTTGCAGATTTATCTCAAGGGAAGGGGCCTGACGGACATATTTCGAGATATTTCTTCTTCTTGTTGTTCTTCTTCTGCACAGCTAAGCTGGAAGTGGCATTTGCGGCTCGCACTAGTGCAGAGTGATCTCAAAGAAAGGGGCCACGGTGTTTCTGTATCTCTATTATGTTGGTGAAGCTTCGGAACTTTTAAATATCTTGATATATCTCGAGAACTACGCATCTGATCAAAAAATATCATGGAACATAAAAAGTAGAAAACTTAATTCTCTACAAAAAAGGTCTCTTAACATTTTGCCATAGCTCGCTTCGTTTCCGAGATATTTGCAGATTTATCTCAAGGGAAGGGGCCTGACGGACATATTTCGAGATATTTCTTCTCCTTGTTGTTCTTCTTCTGCACAGCTAAGCTGGAAGTGGCATTTGCAGCTCGCAATAGTGCACAGTTATCTCAAAGAAAGGGGCCACGGTGTTTCTGTATCTCTATTATGTTGGTGCGGCTTCGGAACTTTTAAATATCTTGATATATCTCGAGATCTACGCATCTGATCAAAAAATATCATAGAACATAAAAAGTAGGAAACTTAATGCTCTACAAAAAAGGTCTCTTAACATTTTGCCATAGCTCGCTTCGTTTCCGAGATATTTGCAGATTTATCTCAAGGAAAGGGGCCTAACGGACATATTTCGAGATATTTCTTCTTCTTGTTGTTCTTCCTCTGCACAGCTAAGCTGGAAGTGGCATTTGCAGCTCGCAATAGTGCAGAGTTATCTCAAAGAAAGGGGCCACGGTGTTTCTGTATCTCCATTATGTTGGTGCGGCTTCGGAACTTTTAAATATCTTGATATATCTCGAGAACTACGCATCTGCTCAAAAAATATCATAGAGCATAAAAAGTAGGAAAGTTAATGCTCTACAAAAAAGGTCTCTTAACATTTTGCCATAGCTCGCTTCGTTTCCGAGATATTTGCAGATTTATCTCAAGGGAAGGGGCCTGACGGACATATTTCGAGATATTTCTTCTTCTTGTTGTTCTTCTTCTGCACAGCTAAGCTGGAAGTGGCATTTGCGGCTCGCACTAGTGCAGAGTGATCTCAAAGAAAGGGGCCACGGTGTTTCTGTATCTCTATTATGTTGGTGCGGCTTCGGAACTTTTAAATATCTCGATATATCTCGAAAACTACGTTTCTGATCAAAAAATATCATAGAACATAAATTGTAGGAAACATAATTCTCTACAAAAAATGTCTCTTAACATTTTGCCATAGCTCGCTTCGTTTCCGAGATATTTGCAGATATATCTCAAGGGAAGGGGCCTGACGGACATATTTCGAGATATTTCTTCTTCTTGTTGTTCTTCTTCTGCACAGCTAAGCTGGAAGTGGCATTTACAGCTCGCAATAGTGCAGAGTTATCTCAAAGAAAGGGGCCACGGTGTTTCTGTATCTCTATTATGTTGGTGCGGCTTCGGAACTTTTAAATATCTTGATATATCTCCAGAACTACGCATCTGTTCAAAAAATATCATAGAACGTAAAAAGTAGGAAACTTAATTCTCTACAAAAAAGGTCTCTTAACATTTTGCCATAGCTCTCTTCGTTTCCGAGATATTTGCAGATTTATCTCAAGGGAAGGGGCCTAACGGACATATTTCGAGATATTTCTTCTTCTTGTTGTTCTTCTTCTGCACAGCTAAGCTGGAAGTGGCATTTTCAGCTCGCAATAGTGCAGAGTTATCTCAAAGAAAGGGGCCACGGTGTTTCTGTACCTCTATTATGTTGGTGCAGCTTCGGAACTTTTAAATATCTTGATATATCTCGAGAACTACGCATCTGATCAAAAAATATCATAGAAGATAAAAAGTAGGAAACTTAATTCTCTACAAAAAAGGTCTCTTAACATTTTGCCATAGCTCGCTTCGTTTCCGAGATATTTGCAGATTTATCTCAAGGGAAGGGGCCTGACGGACATATTTCGAGATATTTCTTCTTCTTGTTGTCCTTCTTCTGCACAGCTAAGCTGGAAGTGACATTTGCGGCTCGCACTAGTGCAGAGTTATCTCAAAGAAAGGGGCCACGGTGTTTCTGTACCTCTATTATGTTGGTGCGGCTTCGGAACTTTTAAATATCTCGATATATCTCGAAAACTACGCTTCTGATCAAAAAATATCATAGAACATAAATTGTAGGAAACATAATTCTCTACAAAAAAGGTCTCTTAACATTTTGCCATGGCTCGCTTCGTTTCCGAGATATTTGCAGATATATCTCAAGGGAAGGGGCCTGACGGACATATTTCGAGATATTTCTTCTTCTTGTTGTTCTTCTTCTGCACAGCTAAGCTGGAAGTGGCATTTGCAGCTCGCAATAGTGCAGAGTTATCTCAAAGAAAGGGGCCACGGTGTTTCTGTACCTCTATTATGTTGGTGCAGCTTCGGAACTTTTAAGTATCTTGATATATCTCGAGAACTACGCATCTGATCAAAAAATATCATAGAAGATAAAAAGTAGGAAACTTAATTCTCTACAAAAAAGGTCTCTTAACATTTTGCCATAGCTCGCTTCGTTTCCGAGATATTTGCAGATTTATCTCAAGCGAAGGGGCCTGACGGACATATTTCGAGATATTTCTTCTTCTTGTTGTTCTTCTTCTGCACAGCTAAGCTGGAAGTGGCATTTGCGGCTCGCACTAGTGCAGAGTGATCTCAAAGAAAGGGGCCACGGTGTTTCTGTATCCCTATTATGTTGGTGCGGCTTCGGAACTTTTAAATATCTCGATATATCTCGAGAACTACGCATCTGATCAAAAAATATCATAGAACATAAAAAGTAGGAAACTTAATTGTCTACAAATAAGGTCTCTTAACATTTTGCCATAGCTCGCTTCGTTTCCGAGATATTTGCAGATTTATCTCAAGGGAAGGGGCGTGACGGACATATTTCGAAATATTTCTTCTTCTTGTTGTTCTTCTTCTGCACAGCTAAGCTGGAAGTGGCATTTGCAGCTCGCAATAGTGCAGAGTTATCGCAAAGAAAGGCGCCACGGTGTTTCTGTATCTCTATTATGTTGGTGCGGCTTCGGAACTTTTAAATATCTTGATATATCTCGAGAACTACGCATCTGATCAAAAAATATCGTAGAACATAAAAAGTACGAAACCTAATTTTCTACAAAAAAGGTCTCTTAACATTTTGCCGTAGCTCGCTTCGTTTCCGAGATATTTGCAAATTTATCTCAAGGGAAGGGGCCTGACGGACATATTTCGAGATATTTCTTCTTCTTGTTGTTCTTCTTCTGCACAGCTATGCTGGAAGTGGCATTTGCAGCTCGCAATAGTGCAGAGTTATCTCAAAGAAAGAGGCCACGGTGTTTCTGTACCTCTATTATGTTTGTGCAGCTTCGGAACTTTTAAATATCTTGATATATCTCGAGAACTACGCATCTGATCAAAAAATATCATAGAAGATAAAAAGTACGAAACTTAATTCTCTACAAAAAAGGTCTCTTAACATTTTGCCATAGCTCGCTTCGTTTCCGAGATATTTGCAGATTTATCTCAAGGGAAGGGGCCTGACGGACATATTTCGAGATATTTCTTCCTCTTGTTGTTCTTCTTCTGCACAGCTAAGCTGGAAGTGGCATTTGCAGCTCGCAATAGTGCAGAGTTATCGCGAAGAAAGGGGCCACGGTGTTTCTGTATCTCTATTATGTTGGTGCGGCTTCGGAACTTTTAAATATCTTGATATATCTCGAGAACTACGCATCTGATCAAAAAATATCATAGAACATAAAAAGTAGGAAACCTAATTTTCTACAAAAAAGGTCTCTCAACATTTTGCCGTAGCTCGCTTGGTTTCCGAGATATTTGCAGATTTATCTCAAGGGAAGGGGCCTGACGGACATATTTCGAGATATTTCTTCTTCTTGTTGTTCTTCTTCTGCACAGCTAAGCTGGAAGTGACATTTGCGGCTCGCACTAGTGCAGAGTTATCTCAAAGAAAGGGGCCACGGTGTTTCTGTACCTCTATTATGTTGGTGCGGCTTCGGAACTTTTAAATATCTCGATATATCTCGAAAACTACGCTTCTGATCAAAAAATATCATAGAACATAAATTGTAGGAAACATAATTCTCTACAAAAAAGGTCTCTTAACATTTTGCCATGGCTCGCTTCGTTTCCGAGATATTTGCAGATATATCTCAAGGGAAGGGGCCTGACGGACATATTTCGAGATATTTCTTCTTCTTGTTGTTCTTCTTCTGCACAGCTAAGCTGGAAGTGGCATTTGCAGCTCGCATTAGTGCAGAGTTATCTCAAAGAAAGGGGCCACGGTGTTTCTGTATCTCTATTATGTTGGTGCGGCATCGGAACTTTTAAATATCTTGATATATCTCGAGAACTACGCATCTGATCAAAAAATATCATAGAACGTAAAAAGTAGGAAACTTAATTCTCTACAAAAAATGTCTCTTAACATTTTGCCATAGCTCGCTTCGTTTCCGAGATATTTGCAGATATATCTCAAGGGAAGGGGCCTGACGGACATATTTCGAGATATTTCTTCTTCTTGTTGTTCTTCTTCTGCACAGCTAAGCTGAAAGTGGCATTTACAGCTCGCAATAGTGCAGAGGTATCTCAAAGAAAGGGGCCACGGTGTTTCTGTATCTCTATTATGTTGGTGCGGCTTCGGAACTTTTAAATATCTTGATATATCTCGAGAACTACGCATCTGATCAAAAAATATCATAGAACGTAAAAAGTAGGAAACTTAATTCTCTACAAAAAAGGTCTCTTAACATTTTGCCATAGCTCGCTTCGTTTCCGAGATATTTGCAGATTTATCTCAAGGGAAGGGGCCTGACGGACATATTTCGAGATATTTCTTCTTCTTGTTGTTCTTCTTCTGCACAGCTAAGCTGGAAGTGGCATTTCCAGCTCGCAATAGTGCAGAGTTATCTCAAAGAAAGGGGCCACGGTGTTTCTGTACCTCTATTATGTTGGTGCGGCTTCGGAACTTTTAAATATCTCGATATATCTCGAAAACTACGCTTCTGATCAAAAAATATCATAGAACATAAATTGTAGGAAACATAATTCTCTACAAAAAAGGTCTCTTAACATTTTGCCATGGCTCGCTTCGTTTCCGAGATATTTGCAGATATATCTCAAGGGAAGGGGCCTGACGGACATATTTCGAGATATTTCTTCTTCTTGTTGTTCTTCTTCTGCACAGCTAAGCTGGAAGTGGCATTTGCAGCTCGCAATAGTGCAGAGTTATCTCAAAGAAAGGGGCCACGGTGTTTCTGTACCTCTATTATGTTGGTGCAGCTTCGGAACTTTTAAATATCTTGATATATCTCGAGAACTACGCATCTGATCAAAAAATATCATAGAAGATAAAAAGTAGGAAACTTAATTCTCTACAAAAAAGGTCTCTTAACATTTTGCCATAGCTCGCTTCGTTTCCGAGATATTTGCAGATTTATCTCAAGGGAAGGGGCCTGACGGACATATTTCGAGATATTTCTTCTTCTTGTTGTCCTTCTTCTGCACAGCTAAGCTGGAAGTGACATTTGCGGCTCGCACTAGTGCAGAGTTATCTCAAAGAAAGGGGCCACGGTGTTTCTGTACCTCTATTATGTTGGTGCGGCTTCGGAACTTTTAAATATCTCGATATATCTCGAAAACTACGCTTCTGATCAAAAAATATCATAGAACATAAATTGTAGGAAACATAATTCTCTACAAAAAAGGTCTCTTAACATTTTGCCATGGCTCGCTTCGTTTCCGAGATATTTGCAGATATATCTCAAGGGAAGGGGCCTGACGGACATATTTCGAGATATTTCTTCTTCTTGTTGTTCTTCTTCTGCACAGCTAAGCTGGAAGTGGCATTTGCAGCTCGCAATAGTGCAGAGTTATCTCAAAGAAAGGGGCCACGGTGTTTCTGTATCCCTATTATGTTGGTGCGGCTTCGGAACTTTTAAATATCTCGATATATCTCGAGAACTACGCATCTGATCAAAAAATATCATAGAACATAAAAAGTAGGAAACTTAATTGTCTACAAATAAGGTCTCTTAACATTTTGCCATAGCTCGCTTCGTTTCCGAGATATTTGCAGATTTATCTCAAGGGAAGGGGCGTGACGGACATATTTCGAAATATTTCTTCTTCTTGTTGTTCTTCTTCTGCACAGCTAAGCTGGAAGTGGCATTTGCAGCTCGCAATAGTGCAGAGTTATCGCAAAGAAAGGCGCCACGGTGTTTCTGTATCTCTATTATGTTGGTGCGGCTTCGGAACTTTTAAATATCTTGATATATCTCGAGAACTACGCATCTGATCAAAAAATGTCATAGAACATAGAAAGTAGGAAACATAATTCTCTACAAAAAAGGTCTCCTACATTTTGCCATAGCTCGCTTCGTTTCCGAGATATATGCAGATTTATCTCAAGGGAAGGGGCCTGACGGACATATTTCGAGATATTTCTTCTTCTTGTTGTTCTTCTTCTGCACAGCTAAGCTGGAAGTGGCATTTGCAGCTCGCAATAGTGCAGAGTTATCTCGAAGAAAGGGGCCACGGTGTTTCTGTATCTCTATTATGTTGGTGCGGCATCGGAACTTTTAAATATCTCGAGATATCTCGAAAACTACGCTTCTGATCAAAAAATATCATAAAACATAACTTGTAGGAAACATAATTCTCTACAAAAAAGGTCTCTTAACATTTTGCCATAGCTCGCTTCGTTTCCGAGATATTTGCAGATTTATCTCGAGGGAAGGGGCCTGACGGACATATTTCGAGATATTTCTTCTTCTTGTTGTTCTTCTTCTGCACAGCTAAACTGGAAGTGGCATTTCCAGCTCGCAATAGTGCAGAGTTATCTCAAAGAAAGGAGCCACGGTGTTTCTGTATCTCTATTATGTTGGTGCGGCTTCGGAACTTTTAAATATCTTGATATATCTCGAGAACTACGCATCTGATCAAAAAATATCATAGAACATAAAAAGTAGGAAACTTAATTGTCTACAAATAAGGTCTCTTAACATTTTGCCATAGCTCGCTTCGTTTCCGAGATATTTGCAGATTTATCTCAAGGGAAGGGGCCTGACCGACATATTTCGAGATATTTCTTCTTCTTGTTGTTCTTCTTCTGCACAGCTAAACTGGAAGTGGCATTTCCAGCTCGCAATAGTGCAGAGCTATCTCAAAGAAAGGGGCCACGGTGTTTCTGAATCTCTATTATGTTGGTGCGGCTTCGGAACTTTTAAATATCTCGATATATCTCGAAAACTACGCTTCTGATCAAAAAATATCATAGAACATAAATTGTAGGAAACATAATTCTCTACAAAAAACGTCTCTTAACATTTTGCCATAGCTCGCTTCGTTTCCGAGATATTTGCAGATTCAGCTCAAAGGAACGGGCCTGACGGACATATTTCGAGATATTTCTTCTTCTTGTTGTTCTTCTTCTGCACAGCTAAGCTGGAAGTGGCATTTGCAGCTCGCAATAGTGCAGAGTTATCTCAAAGAAAGGGGCCACGGTGTTTCTGTATCTCTATTATGTTGGTGCGGCTTCGGAACTTTTAAATATCTTGATATATCTCGAGAACTACGCATCTGATCAAAAAATATCATAGACCATAAAACGTAGGAAACTTAATTCTCTACAAAAAAGGTCTCTTATCATTTTGCCATAGCTCGCTTCGTTTCCGAGATATTTGCAGATGTATCTCAAGGGAAGGGGCCTGACAGACATATTTCGAGATATTTCTTCTTCTTGTTGTTCTTCTTCTGCACAGCTAAGCTGGAAGTGGCATTTGCGGATCGCACTAGTGCAGAGTTATCTCAAAGAAAGGGGCCACGGTGTTTCTGTACCTCCATTATGTTGGTGCGGCTTCGGAACTTTTAAATATCTCGATATATCTCGAAAACTACGCTTGTGATCAAAAAATATCATAGAACATAAATTGTAGGAAACATAATTCTCTACAAAAAATGTCTCTTAACATTTTGCCATAGCTCGCTTCGTTTCCGAGATATTTGCAGATATATCTCAAGGGAAGGGGCCTGACGGACATATTTCGAGATATTTCTTCTTCTTGTTGTTCTTCTTCTGCACAGCTAAGCTGAAAGTGGCATTTACAGCTCGCAATAGTGCAGAGGTATCTCAAAGAAAGGGGCCACGGTGTTTCTGTATCTCTATTATGTTGGTGCGGCTTCGGAACTTTTAAATATCTTGATATATCTCGAGAACTACGCATCTGATCAAAAAATATCATAGAACGTAAAAAGTAGGAAACTTAATTCTCTACAAAAAAGGTCTCTTAACATTTTGCCATAGCTCTCTTCGTTTCCGAGATATTTGCAGATTTATCTCAAGGGAAGAGGCCTAACGGACATATTTCGAGATATTTCTTCTTCTAGTTGTTCTTCTTCTGCACAGCTAAACTGGAAGTGGCATTTCCAGCTCGCAATAGTGCAGAGTTATCTCAAAGAAAGGAGCCACGGTGTTTCTGTACCTCTATTATGTTGGTGCGGCTTCGGAACTTTTAAATATCTCGATATATCTCGAAAACTACGCTTCTGATCAAAAAATATCATAGAACATAAATTGTAGGAAACATAATTCTCTACAAAAAACGTCTCTTAACATTTTGCCATAGCTCGCTTCGTTTCCGAGATATTTGCAGATTCAGCTCAAAGGAACTGGCCTGACGGACATATTTCGAGATATTTCTTCTTCTTGTTGTTCTTCCTCTGCACAGCTAAGCTGGAAGTGGCATTTGCAGCTCGCAATAGTGCAGAGTTATCTCAAAGAAAGGGGCCACGGTGTTTCTGTATCTCCATTATGTTGGTGCGGCTTCGGAACTTTTAAATATCTTGATATATCTCGAGAACTACGCATCTGCTCAAAAAATATCATAGAGCATAAAAAGTAGGAAACTTAATTCTCTACAAAAAAGGTCTCTTAACATTTTGCCATAGCTCGCTTCGTTTCCGAGATATTTGCAGATTTATCTCAAGGGAAGGGGCCTGACGGACATATTTCGAGATATTTCTTCTTCTTGTTGTTCTTCTTCTGCACAGCTAAGCTGGAAGTGGCATTTCCAGCTCGCAATAGTGCAGAGTTATCTCAAAGAAAGGGGCCACGGTGTTTCTGTATCTCTATTATGTTGGTGCGGCTTCGGAACTTTTAAATATCTTGATATATCTCGAGAACTACGCATCTGATCAAAAAATATCATAGACCATAAAACGTAGGAAACTTAATTCTCTACAAAAAAGGTCTCTTAACATTTTGCCATAGCTCGCTTCGTTTCCGAGATATTTGCAGATTTATCTCAAGGGAAGGGGCCTGACAGACATATTTCGAGATATTTCTTCTTGTTGTTGTTCTTCTTCTGCACAGCTAAGCTGGAAGTGGCATTTGCGGATCGCACTAGTGCAGAGTTATCTCAAAGAAAGGGGCCACGGTGTTTCTGTACCTCTATTATGTTGGTGCGGCTTCGGAACTTTTAAATATCTCGATATATCTCGAAAACTACGCTTCTGATCAAAAAATATCATAGAACATAAATTGTAGGAAACATAATTCTCTACAAAAAAGGTCTCTTAACATTTTGCCATGGCTCGCTTCGTTTCCGAGATATTTGCAGATATATCTCAAGGGAAGGGGCCTGAGGGACATATTTCGAGATATTTCTTCTTCTTGTTGTTCTTCTTCTGCACAACTAAGCTGGAAGTGGCATTTGCAGCTCGCATTAGTGCAGAGTTATCTCAAAGAAAGGGGCCACGGTGTTTCTGTATCTCTATTATGTTGGTGCGGCTTCGGAACTTTTAAATATCTTGATATATCTCGAGAACTACGCATCTGATCAAAAAATATCATAGAACATAAAAAGTAGGAAACCTAATTTTCTACAAAAAAGGTCTCTCAACATTTTGCCGTAGCTCGCTTGGTTCCCGAGATATTTGCAGATTTATCTCAAAGGAACGGGCCTGACAGACATATTTCGAGATATTTCTTCTTCTTGTTGTTCTTCTTCTGCACAGCTAAGCTGGAAGTGACATTTGCGGCTCGCACTAGTGCAGAGTTATCTCAAAGAAAGGGGCCACGGTGTTTCTGTACCTCTATTATGTTGGTGCGGCTTCGGAACTTTTAAATATCTCGATATATCTCGAAAACTACGCTTCTGATCAAAAAATATCATAGAACATAAATTGTAGGAAACATAATTCTCTACAAAAAAGGTCTCTTAACATTTTGCCATGGCTCGCTTCGTTTCCGAGATATTTGCAGATATATCTCAAGGGAAGGGGCCTGAGGGACATATTTCGAGATATTTCTTCTTCTTGTTGTTCTTCTTCTGCACAGCTAAGCTGGAAGTGGCATTTGCAACTCGCATTAGTGCAGAGTTATCTCAAAGAAAGGGGCCACGGTGTTTCAGTACCTCCATTATGTTGGTGCGGCTTCGGAACTTTTAAATATCTCGATATATCTCGAAAACTACGCTTGTGATCAAAAAATATCATAGAACATAAATTGTAGGAAACATAATTCTCTATAAAAAATGTCTCTTAACATTTTGCCATAGCTCGCTTCGTTTCCGAGATATTTGCAGATATATCTCAAGGGAAGGGGCCTGACGGACATATTTCGAGGTATTTCTTCTTCTTGTTGTTCTTCTTCTGCACAGCTAAGCTGGAAGTGGCATTTACAGCTCGCAATAGTGCAGAGTTATCTCAAAGAAAGGGGCCACGGTGTTTCTGTATCTCTATTATGTTGGTGCGGCTTCGGAACTTTTAAATATCTTGATATATCTCGAGAACTACGCATCTGATCAAAAAATATCATAGAACGTAAAAAGTAGGAAACTTAATTCTCTACAAAAAAGGTCTCTTAACATTTTGCCATAGCTCTCTGCGTTTCCGAGATATTTGCAGATTTATCTCAAGGGAAGGGGCCTAACGGACATATTTCGAGATATTTCTTCTTCTAGTTGTTCTTCTTCTGCACAGCTAAACTGGAAGTGACATTTCCAGCTCGCAATAGTGCAGAGTTATCTCAAAGAAAGGAGCCACGGTGTTTCTGTACCTCTATTATGTTGGTACGGCTTCGGAACTTTTAAATATCTCGATATATCTCGAAAACTACGCTTCTGATCAAAAAATATCATAGAACGTAAATTGTAGGAAACATAATTCTCTACAAAAAACGTCTCTTAACATTTTGCCATAGCTCGCTTCGTTTCCGAGATATTTGCAGATTTATCTCAAGGGAAGGGGCCTGACCGACATATTTCGAGATATTTCTTCTTCTTGTTGTTCTTCTTCTGCACAGCTAAACTGGAAGTGGCATTTCCAGCTCGCAATAGTGCAGAGCTATCTCAAAGAAAGGGGCCACGGTGTTTCTGAATCTCTATTATGTTGGTGCGGCTTCGGAACTTTTAAATATCTCGATATATCTCGAAAACTACGCTTCTGATCAAAAAATATCATAGAACATAAATTGTAGGAAACATAATTCTCTACAAAAAACGTCTCTTAACATTTTGCCATAGCTCGCTTCGTTTCCGAGATATTTGCAGATTCAGCTCAAAGGAACGGGCCTGACGGACATATTTCGAGATATTTCTTCTTCTTGTTGTTCTTCTTCTGCACAGCTAAGCTGGAAGTGACATTTGCGGCTCGCACTAGTGCAGAGTTATCTCAAAGAAAGGGGCCACGGTGTTTCTGTACCTCTATTATGTTGGTGCGGCTTCGGAACTTTTAAATACCTCGATATATCTCGAAAACTACGCTTCTGATCAAAAAATATCATAGAACATAAATTGTAGGAAACATAATTCTCTACAAAAAAGGTCTCTTAACATTTTGCCATGGCTCGCTTCGTTTCCGAGATATTTGCAGATATATCTCAAGGGAAGGGGCCTGAGGGACATATTTCGAGATATTTCTTCTTCTTGTTGTTCTTCTTCTGCACAGCTAAGCTGGAAGTGGCATTTGCAGCTCGCATTAGTGCAGAGTTATCTCAAAGAAAGGGGCCACGGTGTTTCTGTATCTCTATTATGTTGGTGCGGCTTCGGAACTTTTAAATATCTTGATATATCTCGAGAACTACGCATCTGATCAAAAAATATCATAGAACATAAAAAGTAGGAAACTTAATTCTCTACAAAAAAGGTCTCTTAACATTTTGCCATAGCTCGCTTCGTTTCCGAGATATTTGCAGATTTATCTCAAGGGAAGGGGCCTGACAGACATATTTCGAGATATTTCTTCTTCTTGTTGTTCTTCTTCTGCACAGCTAAGCTGGAAGTGGCATTTGCGGATCGCACTAGTGCAGAGTTATCTCAAAGAAAGGGGCCACGGTGTTTCTGTATCTCTATTATGTTGGTGCGGCTTCGGAACTTTTAAATATCTTGATATATCTCGAGAACTACGCATCTGATCAAAAAATATCATAGAACATAAAAAGTAGGAAACTTAATTCTCTACAAAAAAGGTCTCTTAACATTTTGCCATAGCTCGCTTCGTTTCCGAGATATTTGCAGATTTATCTCAAGGGAAGGGGCCTGACGGACATATTTCGAGATATTTCTTCTTCTTGTTGTTCTTCTTCTGCACAGCTAAGCTGGAAGTGGCATTTGCAGCTCGCAATAGTGCAGAGTTATCTCAAAGAAAGGGGCCACGGTGTTTCTGTATCTCTATTATGTTGGTGCGGCTTCGGAACTTTTAAATATCTTGATATATCTCGAGAACTACGCATCTGATCAAAAAATATCATAGAACGTAAAAAGTAGGAAACTTAATTCTCTACAAAAAAGGTCTCTTAACATTTTGCCATAGCTCTCTGCGTTTCCGAGATATTTGCAGATTTATCTCAAGGGAAGGGGCCTAACGGACATATTTCGAGATATTTCTTCTTCTAGTTGTTCTTCTTCTGCACAGCTAAACTGGAAGTGGCATTTCCAGCTCGCAATAGTGCAGAGTTATCTCAAAGAAAGGAGCCACGGTGTTTCTGTACCTCTATTATGTTGGTACGGCTTCGGAACTTTTAAATATCTCGATATATCTCGAAAACTACGCTTCTGATCAAAAAATATCATAGAACGTAAATTGTAGGAAACATAATTCTCTACAAAAAACGTCTCTTAACATTTTGCCATAGCTCGCTTCGTTTCCGAGATATTTGCAGATTTATCTCAAGGGAAGGGGCCTGACCGACATATTTCGAGATATTTCTTCTTCTTGTTGTTCTTCTTCTGCACAGCTAAACTGGAAGTGGCATTTCCAGCTCGCAATAGTGCAGAGCTATCTCAAAGAAAGGGGCCACGGTGTTTCTGAATCTCTATTATGTTGGTGCGGCTTCGGAACTTTTAAATATCTCGATATATCTCGAAAACTACGCTTCTGATCAAAAAATATCATAGAACATAAATTGTAGGAAACATAATTCTCTACAAAAAACGTCTCTTAACATTTTGCCATAGCTCGCTTCGTTTCCGAGATATTTGCAGATTCAGCTCAAAGGAACGGGCCTGACGGACATATTTCGAGATATTTCTTCTTCTTGTTGTTCTTCTTCTGCACAGCTAAGCTGGAAGTGACATTTGCGGCTCGCACTAGTGCAGAGTTATCTCAAAGAAAGGGGCCACGGTGTTTCTGTACCTCTATTATGTTGGTGCGGCTTCGGAACTTTTAAATACCTCGATATATCTCGAAAACTACGCTTCTGATCAAAAAATATCATAGAACATAAATTGTAGGAAACATAATTCTCTACAAAAAAGGTCTCTTAACATTTTGCCATGGCTCGCTTCGTTTCCGAGATATTTGCAGATATATCTCAAGGGAAGGGGCCTGAGGGACATATTTCGAGATATTTCTTCTTCTTGTTGTTCTTCTTCTGCACAGCTAAGCTGGAAGTGGCATTTGCAGCTCGCATTAGTGCAGAGTTATCTCAAAGAAAGGGGCCACGGTGTTTCTGTATCTCTATTATGTTGGTGCGGCTTCGGAACTTTTAAATATCTTGATATATCTCGAGAACTACGCATCTGATCAAAAAATATCATAGAACATAAAAAGTAGGAAACTTAATTCTCTACAAAAAAGGTCTCTTAACATTTTGCCATAGCTCGCTTCGTTTCCGAGATATTTGCAGATTTATCTCAAGGGAAGGGGCCTGACAGACATATTTCGAGATATTTCTTCTTCTTGTTGTTCTTCTTCTGCACAGCTAAGCTGGAAGTGGCATTTGCGGATCGCACTAGTGCAGAGTTATCTCAAAGAAAGGGGCCACGGTGTTTCTGTATCTCTATTATGTTGGTGCGGCTTCGGAACTTTTAAATATCTTGATATATCTCGAGAACTACGCATCTGATCAAAAAATATCATAGAACATAAAAAGTAGGAAACTTAATTCTCTACAAAAAAGGTCTCTTAACATTTTGCCATAGCTCGCTTCGTTTCCGAGATATTTGCAGATTTATCTCAAGGGAAGGGGCCTGACGGACATATTTCGAGATATTTCTTCTTCTTGTTGTTCTTCTTCTGCACAGCTAAGCTGGAAGTGGCATTTGCAGCTCGCAATAGTGCAGAGTTATCTCAAAGAAAGGGGCCACGGTGTTTCTGTATCTCTATTATGTTGGTGCGGCTTCGGAACTTTTAAATATCTTGATATATCTCGAGAAATACGCATCTGATCAAAAAATATCATAGACCATAAAACGTAGGAAACTTAATTCTCTACAAAAAAGGTCTCTTATCATTTTGCCATAGCTCGCTTCGTTTCCGAGATATTTGCAGATTTATCTCAAGGGAAGGGGCCTGACAGACATATTTCGAGATATTTCTTCTTCTGGTTGTTCTTCTTCTGCACAGCTAAGCTGGAAGTGGCATTTGCGGATCGCACTAGTGCAGAGTTATCTCAAAGAAAGGGGCCACGGTGTTTCTGTACCTCTATTATGTTGGTGCGGCTTCGGAACTTTTAAATATCTCGATATATCTCGAAAACTACGCTTCTGATCAAAAAATATCATAGAACATAAATTGTAGGAAACATAATTCTCTACAAAAAATGTCTCTTAACATTTTGCCATAGCTCGCTTCGTTTCCGAGATATTTGCAGATATATCTCAAGGGAAGGGGCCTGACGGACATATTTCGAGATATTTCTTCTTCTTGTTGTTCTTCTTCTGCACAGCTAAGCTGGAAGTGGCATTTACAGCTCGCAATAGTGCAGAGTTATCTCAAAGAAAGGGGCCACGGTGTTTCTGTATCGCTATTATGTTGGTGCGGCTTCGGAACTTTTAAATATCTTGATATATCTCGAGAACTACGCATCTGATCAAAAAATATCATAGAACGTAAAAAGTAGGAAACTTAATTCTCTACAAGAAAGGTCTCTTAACATTTTGCTATAGCTCTCTTCGTTTCCGAGATATTTGCAGATTTATCTCAAGGGAAGGGGCCTAACGGACATATTTCGAGATATTTCTTCTTCTAGTTGTTCTTCTTCTGCACAGCTAAACTGGAAGTGGCATTTCCAGCTCGCAATAGTGCAGAGTTATCTCAAAGAAAGGAGCCACGGTGTTTCTGTATCTCTATTATGTTGGTGCGGCTTCGGAACTTTTAAATATCTTGATATATCTCGAGAACTACGCATCTGATCAAAAAATATCATAGAACATAAAAAGTAGGAAACTTAATTGTCTACAAATAAGGTCTCTTAACATTTTGCCATAGCTCGCTTCGTTTCCGAGATATTTGCAGATTTATCTCAAGGGAAGGGGCCTGACGGACATATTTCGAGATATTTCTTCTTCTTGTTGTTCTTCTTCTGCACAGCTAAGCTGGAAGTGGCATTTCCAGCTCGCAATAGTGCAGAGTTATCTCAAAGAAAGGGGCCACGGTGTTTCTGTATCTCTATTATGTTGGTGCGGCTTCGGAACTTTTAAATATCTTGATATATCTCGAGAACTACGCATCTGATCAAAAAATATCATAGACCATAAAACGTAGGAAACTTAATTCTCTACAAAAAAGGTCTCTTAACATTTTGCCATAGCTCGCTTCGTTTCCGAGATAGTTGCAGATTTATCTCAAGGGAAGGGGCCTGACAGACATATTTCGAGATATTTCTTCTTCTTGTTGTTCTTCTTCTGCACAGCTAAGCTGGAAGTGGCATTTCCAGCTCGCAATAGTGCAGAGTTATCTCAAAGAAAGGGGCCACGGTGTTTCTGTATCTCTATTATGTTGGTGCGGCTTCGGAACTTTTAAATATCTTGATATATCTCGAGAACTACGCATCTGATCAAAAAATATCATAGACCATAAAACGTAGGAAACTTAATTCTCTACAAAAAAGGTCTCTTAACATTTTGCCATAGCTCGCTTCGTTTCCGAGATATTTGCAGATTTATCTCAAGGGAAGGGGCCTGACAGACATATTTCGAGATATTTCTTCTTCTTGTTGTTCTTCTTCTGCACAGCTAAGCTGGAAGTGGCATTTGCGGATCGCACTAGTGCAGAGTTATCTCAAAGAAAGGGGCCACGGTGTTTCTGTACCTCTATTATGTTGGTGCGGCTTCGGAACTTTTAAATATCTCGATATATCTCGAAAACTACGCTTCTGATCAAAAAATATCATAGAACATAAATTGTAGGAAACATAATTCTCTACAAAAAACGTCTCTTAACATTTTGCCATAGCTCGCTTCGTTTCCGAGATATTTGCAGATTCAGCTCAAAGGAACTGGCCTGACGGACATATTTCGAGATATTTCTTCTTCTTGTTGTTCTTCCTCTGCACAGCTAAGCTGGAAGTGGCATTTGCAGCTCGCAATAGTGCAGAGTTATCTCAAAGAAAGGGGCCACGGTGTTTCTGTATCTCCATTATGTTGGTGCGGCTTCGGAACTTTTAAATATCTTGATATATCTCGAGAACTACGCATCTGCTCAAAAAATATCATAGAACATAAAAAGTAGGAAAGTTAATTCTCTACAAAAAAGGTCTCTTAACATTTTGCCATAGCTCGCTTCGTTTCCGAGATATTTGCAGATTTATCTCAAGGGAAGGGGCCTGACGGACATATTTCGAGATATTTCTTCTTCTTGTTGTTCTTCTTCTGCACAGCTAAGCTGGAAGTGGCATTTGCGGCTCGCACTAGTGCAGAGTGATCTCAAAGAAAGGGGCCACGGTGTTTCTGTATCTCTATTATGTTGGTGAAGCTTCGGAACTTTTAAATATCTTGATATATCTCGAGAACTACGCATCTGATCAAAAAATATCATGGAACATAAAAAGTAGAAAACTTAATTCTCTACAAAAAAGGTCTCTTAACATTTTGCCATAGCTCGCTTCGTTTCCGAGATATTTGCAGATTTATCTCAAGGGAAGGGGCCTGACGGACATATTTCGAGATATTTCTTCTCCTTGTTGTTCTTCTTCTGCACAGCTAAGCTGGAAGTGGCATTTGCAGCTCGCAATAGTGCACAGTTATCTCAAAGAAAGGGGCCACGGTGTTTCTGTATCTCTATTATGTTGGTGCGGCTTCGGAACTTTTAAATATCTTGATATATCTCAAGATCTACGCATCTGATCAAAAAATATCATACATAAAAAGTAGGAAACTTAATGCTCTACAAAAAAGGTCTCTTAACATTTTGCCATAGCTCGCTTCGTTTCCGAGATATTTGCAGATTTATCTCAAGGGAAGGGGCCTAACGGACATATTTCGAGATATTTCTTCTTCTTGTTGTTCTTCTTCTGCACAGCTAAGCTGGAAGTGGCATTTGCGGCTCGCACTAGTGCAGAGTTATCTCAAAGAAAGGGGCCACGGTGTTTCTGTATCTCTATTATGTTGGTGCGGCTTCGGAACTTTTAAATATCTCGATATATCTCGAAAACTACGCTTCTGATCAAAAAATATCATAGAACATAAATTGTAGGAAACATAATTCTCTACAAAAAACGTCTCTTAACATTTTGCCATAGCTCGCTTCGTTTCCGAGATATTTGCAGATTCAGCTCAAAGGAACTGGCCTCACGGACATATTTCGAGATATTTCTTCTTCTTGTTGTTCTTCCTCTGCACAGCTAAGCTGGAAGTGGCGTTTGCAGCTCGCAATAGTGCAGAGTTATCTCAAAGAAAGGGGCCACGGTGTTTCTGTATCTCTATTATGTTGGTGCGGCTTCGGAGCTTTTAAATATCTTGATATATCTCGAGAACTACGCATCTGATCAAAAAATATCATAGAACATAAAAAGTAGGAAACTTAATTCTCTACAAAAAAGGTCTCTTAACATTTTGCCATAGCTCGCTTCGTTTCCGAGATATTTGCAGATTTATCTCAAGGGAAGGGGCCTGACGGACATATTTCGAGATATTTCTTCTTCTTGTTGTCCTTCTTCTGCACAGCTAAGCTGGAAGTGACATTTGCGGCTCGCACTAGTGCAGAGTTATCTCAAAGAAAGGGGCCACGGTGTTTCTGTACCTCTATTATGTTTGTGCAGCTTCGGAACTTTTAAATATCTCGATATATCTCGAGAACTACGCATCTGATCAAAAAATATCATAGAACATAAAAAGTAGAAAACCTAATTTTCTACAAAAAAGGTCTCTTAACATTTTGCCGTAGCTCGCTTCGTTTCCGAGATATTTGCAAATTTATCTCAAGGGAAGGGGCCTGACGGACATATTTCGAGATATTTCTTCTTCTTGTTGTTCTTCTTCTGCACAGCTATGCTGGAAGTGGCATTTGCAGCTCGGAATAGTGCAGAGTTATCTCAAAGAAAGAGGCCACGGTGTTTCTGTACCTCTATTATGTTTGTGCAGCTTCGGAACTTTTAAATATCTTGATATATCTCGAGAACTACGCATCTGATCAAAAAATATCATAGAAGATAAAAAGTAGGAAACTTAATTCTCTACAAAAAAGGTCTCTTAACATTTTGCCATAGCTCGCTTCGTTTCCGAGATATTTGCAGATTTATCTCAAGGGAAGGGGCCTGACGGACATATTTCGAGATATTTCTTCCTCTTGTTGTTCTTCTTCTGCACAGCTAAGCTGGAAGTGGCATTTGCAGCTCGCAATAGTGCAGAGTTATCGCAAAGAAAGGGGCCACGGTGTTTCTGTATCTCTATTATGTTGGTGCGGCTTCGGAACTTTTAAATATCTTGATATATCTCGAGAACTACGCATCTGATCAAAAAATATCATAGAACATAAAAAGTAGGAAACTTAATTCTCTACAAAAAAGGTCTCTTAACATTTTGCCATAGCTCTCTTCGTTTCCGAGATATTTGCAGATATATCTCAAGGGAAGGGGCCTGAGGGACATATTTCGAGATATTTCTTCTTCTTGTTGTTCTTCTTCTGCACAGCTAAGCTGGAAGTGGCATTTGCAGCTCGCAATAGTGCAGAGTTATCTCAAAGAAAGGGTCCACGGTGTTTCTGTATCTCTATTATGTTGGTGCGGCTTCGGAACTTTTAAATATCTTGATATATCTCGAGAACTACGCATCTGATCAAAAAATATCATAGAACGTAAAAAGTAGGAAACTTAATTCTCTACAAAAAAGGTCTCTTAACATTTTGCCATAGCTCTCTTCGTTTCCGAGATATTTGCAGACTTATCTCAAGGGAAGGGGCCTAACGGACATATTTCGAGATATTTCTTCTTCTAGTTGTTCTTCTTCTGCACAGCTAAACTGGAAGTGGCATTTCCAGCTCGCAATAGTGCAGAGTTATCTCAAAGAAAGGAGCCACGGTGTTTCTGTATCTCTATTATGTTGGTGCGGCTTCGGAACTTTTAAATATCTCGATATATCTCGAAAACTACGCTTCTGATCAAAAAATATCATAGAACATAAATTGTAGGAAACATAATTCTCTACAAAAAACGTCTCTTAACATTTTGCCATAGCTCGCTTCGTTTCCGAGATATTTGCAGATTCAGCTCAAAGGAACGGGCCTGACGGACATATTTCGAGATATTTCTTCTTCTTGTTGTTCTTCTTCTGCACAGCTAAGCTGGAAGTGGCATTTTCAGCTCGCAATAGTGCAGAGTTATCTCAAAGAAAGGGGTCACGGTGTTTCTGTATCTCTATTATGTTGGTGCGGCTTCGGAGCTTTTAAATATCTTGATATATCTCGAGAACTACGCATCTGATCAAAAAATATCATAGAACATAAAAAGTAGGAAACTTAATTCTCTACAAAAAAGGTCTCTTAACATTTTGCCATAGCTCGCGTCGTTTCCGAGATATTTGCAGATTTATCTCAAGGGAAGGGGCCTGACGGACATATTTCGAGATATTTCTTCTTCTTGTTGTCCTTCTTCTGCACAGCTAAGCTGGAAGTGACATTTGCGGCTCGCACTAGTGCAGAGTTATCTCAAAGAAAGGGGCCACGGTGTTTCTGTACCTCTATTATGTTTGTGCAGCTTCGGAACTTTTAAATATCTCGATATATCTCGAGAACTACGCATCTGATCAAAAAATATCATAGAACATAAAAAGTAGAAAACCTAATTTTCTACAAAAAAGGTCTCTTAACATTTTGCCGTAGCTCGCTTCGTTTCCGAGATATTTGCAAATTTATCTCAAGGGAAGGGGCCTGACGGACATATTTCGAGATATTTCTTCTTCTTGTTGTTCTTCTTCTGCACAGCTATGCTGGAAGTGGCATTTGCAGCTCGGAATAGTGCAGAGTTATCTCAAAGAAAGAGGCCACGGTGTTTCTGTACCTCTATTATGTTTGTGCAGCTTCGGAACTTTTAAATATCTTGATATATCTCGAGAACTACGCATCTGATCAAAAAATATCATAGAACATAAAAAGTAGGAAACCTAATTTTCTACAAAAAAGGTCTCTCAACATTTTGCCAGGAAACATAATTCTCTACAAAAAACGTCTCTTAACATTTTGGAATAGCTCGCTTCGTTTCCGAGATATTTGCAGATTCAGCTCAAAGCAACTGGCCTGACGGACATATTTCGAGATATTTTTCTTCTTGTTGTTCTTCCTCTGCACAGCTAAGCTGGAAGTGGCATTTGCAGCTAGCAATAGTGCAGAGTTATCTCAAAGAAAGGGGCCACGGTGTTTCTGTATCTCTATTATGTTGGTGCGTCTTCGGAACTTTTAAATATCTCGATATATCTCGAAAACTACGCTTCTGATCAAAAAATATCATAGAACATAAATTGTAGGAAACATAATTCTCTACAAAAAAGGTCTCTTAACATTTTGCCATAGCTCGCTTCGTTTCCGAGATATTTGCAGATATATCTCAAGGGAAGGGGCCTGACGGACATATTTCGAGATATTTCTTCTTCTTGTTGTTCTTCTTCTGCACAGCTAAGCTGGAAGTGGCATTTGCAGCTCGCAATAGTGCAGAGTTATCTCAAAGAAAGGGTCCACGGTGTTTCTGTATCTCTATTATGTTGGTGCGGCTTCGGAACTTTTAAATATCTTGATATATCTCGAGAACTACGCATCTGATCAAAAAATATCATAGAACATAAAAAGTAGGAAACTTAATTCTCTACAAAAAAGGTCTCTTAACATTTTGCCATAGCTCTCTTCGTTTCCGAGATATTTGCAGATTTATCTCAAGGGAATGGGCCTGACGGACATATTTCGAGATATTTCTTCTTCTTGTTGTTCTTCGTCTGCACAGCTAAGCTGGAAGTGGCATTTGCGGCTCGCACTAGTGCAGAGTTATCTCAAAGAAAGGGGCACGGTGTTTCTGTATCTCTATTATGTTGGTGCGGCTTCGGAACTTTTAAATATCTCGATATATCTCGAAAACTACGCTTCTGATCAAAAAATATCATACAACATAAATTGTAGGAAACATAATTCTCTACAAAAAACGTCTGTTAAGATTTTGCCATAGCTCGCTTCGTTTCCGAGATATTTGCAGATTCAGCTCAAAGGAACTGGCCTGACGGACATATTTCGAGATATTTCTTCTTCTTGTTGTTCTTCCTCTGCACAGCTAAGCTGGAAGTGGCATTTGCAGCTCGCAATAGTGCAGAGTTATCTCAAAGAAAGGGGCCACGGTGTTTCTGTATCTCTATTATGTTGGTGCGGCTTCGGAACTTTTAAATATCTTGATATATCTCGAGAACAACGCATCTGATCAAAAAATATCATAGAACATAAAAAGTAGGAAACTTAATTCTCTACAAAAAAGGTCTCTTAACATTTTGCCATAGCTCGCTTCGTTTCCGAGATATTTGCAGATTTATCTCAAGGGAAGGGGCCTAACGGACATATTTCGAGATATTTCTTCTTCTTGTTGTTCTTCTTCTGCACAGCTAAACTGGAAGTGGCATTTCCAGCTCGCAATAGTGCAGAGTTATATCAAAGAGAGGGGCCACGGTGTTTCTGTATCTCTATTATGTTGGTGCGGCTTCGGAACTTTTAAATATCTTGATATATCTCGAGAACTACGCATCTGATCAAAAAATATCATAGAACATAAATAGTAGGAAACTTAATTCTTTACAAAAAAGGTCTCTTTACATTTTGCCATAGCTCGCTTCGTTTCCGAGATATTTGCAGATTTATCTCAAGGGAAGGGGCCTGACGGACATATTTCGAGATATTTCTTCTTCTTGTTGTTCTTCTTCTGCACAGCTAAGCTGGAAGTGGCATTTGCGGCTCGCACTAGTGCAGAGTTATCTCAAAGAAAGGGGCCACGGTGTTTCTGTATCTCTATTATGTTGGTGCGGCTTCGGAACTTTTAAATATCTCGATATATCTCGAAAACTACGCTTCTGATCAAAAAATATCATAGAACATAAATTGTAGGAAACATAATTCTCTACAAAAAACGTCTGTTAACATTTTGCCATAGCTCGCTTCGTTTCCGAGATATTTGCAGATTCAGCTCAAAGGAACAGGCCTGACGGACATATTTCGAGATATTTCTTCTTCTTGTTGTTCTTCTTCTGCACAGCTAAGCTGGAAGAGGCATTTACAGCTCGCACTAGTGCAGAGTTATCTCAAAGAAAGGGGCCACGGTGTTTCTGTATCTCTATTATGTTGGTGCGGCTTCGGAACTTTTAAATATTTTGATATATCTCCAGAACTACGCATCTGATCAAAAAATATCATAGAACATAAAAAGTAGGAAACTTAATTCTCTACAAAAAAGGTCTCTTAACATTTTGCCATAGCTCTCTTCGTTTCCGAGATATTTGCAGATTTATCTCAAGGGAAGGGGCCTGACGGACATATTTCGAGATATTTCTTCTTCTTGTTGTTCTTCTTCTGCACAGCTAAGCTGGAAGTGGCATTTGCAGCTCGCAATAGTGCAGAGTTATCTCAAAGAAAGGGGCCACGGTGTTTCTGTATCTCTATTATGTTGGTGCGGCTTCGGAACTTTTAAATATCTTGATATATCTCGAGAACTACGCATCTGATCAAAAAATATCATAGAACATAAAAAGTAGGAAACATAATTCTCTACAAAAAACGTATCTTATCATTTTGCCATAGCTCGCTTCGTTTCCGAGATATTTGCAGATTTATCTCAAGGGAAGGGGCCTAACGGACATATTTCGAGATATTTCTTCTTCTTGTTGTTCTTCTTCTGCACAGCTAAACTGGAAGTGGCATTTCCAGCTCGCAATAGTGCAGAGTTATTTCAAAGAGAGGGGCCACGGTGTTTCTGTATCTCTATTATGTTGGTGCGGCTTCGGAACTTTTAAATATCTCGATATATCTCGAGAACTACGCATCTGATCAAAAAATATCATAGAACATAAAAAGTTGGAAACTTAATTGTCTACAAATAAGGTCTCCTAACATTTTGCCATAGCTCGCTTCGTTTCCGAGATATTTGCAGATTTATCTCAAGGGAAGGGGCGTGACGGACATATTTCGAAATATTTCTTCTTCTTGTTGTTCTTCTTCTGCACAGCTAAGCTGGAAGTGGCATTTGCAGCTCGCAATAGTGCAGAGTTATCGCAAAGAAAGGGGCCACGGTGTTTCTGTATCTCTATTATGTTGGTGCGGCTTCGGAACTTTTAAATATCTTGATATATCTCGAGAACTACGCATCTGATCAAAAAATATCATAGAAGATAAAAAGTACGAAACTTAATTCTCTACAAAAAAGGTCTCTTAACATTTTGCCATAGCTCGCTTCGTTTCCGAGATATTTGCAAATTTATCTCAAGGGAAGGGGCCTGACGGACATATTTCGAGATATTTCTTCTTCTTGTTGTTCTTCTTCTGCACAGCTATGCTGGAAGTGGCATTTGCAGCTCGGAATAGTGCAGAGTTATCTCAAAGAAAGAGGCCACGGTGTTTCTGTACCTCTATTATGTTTGTGCAGCTTCGGAACTTTTAAATATCTTGATATATCTCGAGAACTACGCATCTGATCAAAAAATATCATAGAAGATAAAAAGTAGGAAACTTAATTCTCTACAAAAAAGGTCTCTTAACATTTTGCCATAGCTCGCTTCGTTTCCGAGATATTTGCAGATTTATCTCAAGGGAAGGGGCCTGACGGACATATTTCGAGATATTTCTTCCTCTTGTTGTTCTTCTTCTGCACAGCTAAGCTGGAAGTGGCATTTGCAGCTCGCAATAGTGCAGAGTTATGGCAAAGAAAGGGGCCACGGTGTTTCTGTATCTCTATTATGTTGGTGCGTCTTCGGAACTTTTAAATATCGTGATATATCTCGAGAACTACGCATCTGATCAAAAAATATCATAGAACATAAAAAGTAGGAAACCTAATTTTCTACAAAAAAGGTCTCTTAACATTTTGCCGTAGCTCGCTTCCTTTCCGAGATATTTGCAGATTTATCTCAAGGGAAGGGGCCTGACGGACATATTTCGAGATATTTCTTCTTCTTGTTGTTCTTCTTCTGCACAGCTAAGCTGGAAGTGACATTTGCGGCTCGCACTAGTGCAGAGTTATCTCAAAGAAAGGGGCCACGGTGTTTCTGTACCTCTATTATGTTGGTGCGGCTTCGGAACTTTTAAATATCTCGATATATCTCGAAAACTACGCTTCTGATCAAAAAATATCATAGAACATAAATTGTAGGAAACATAATTCTCTACAAAAAAGGTCTCTTAACATTATGCCATGGCTCGCTTCGTTTCCGAGATATTTGCAGATATATCTCAAGGGAAGGGGCCTAACGGACATATTTCGAGATATTTCTTCTTCTTGTTGTTCTTCTTCTGCACAGCTAAGCTGGAAGTGGCATTTGCGGCTCGCACTAGTGCAGAGTTATCTCAAAGAAAGGGGCCACGGTGTTTCTGTATCTCTACTATGTTGGTGCGGCTTCGGAACTTTTAAATATCTTGATATATCTCGAGAACTACGCATCTGATCAAAAAATAGCATAGAACATAAAAAGTAGGACACATAATTCTCTACAAAAAACGTCTCTTATCATTTTGCCATAGCTCGCTTCGTTTCCGAGATATTTGCAGATTTATCTCAAGGGAAGGGGCCTAACGGACATATTTCGAGATATTTCTTCTTCTTGTTGTTCTTCTTCTGCACAGCTAAACTGGAAGTGGCATTTCCAGCTCGCAATAGTGCAGAGTTATCTCAAAGAGAGGGGCCACGGTGTTTCTGTATCTCTATTATGTTGGTGCGGCTTCGGAACTTTTAAATATCTTGATATATCTCGAGAACTACGCATCTGATCAAAAAATATCATAGAACATAAATAGTAGGAAACTTAATTCTCTACAAAAAAGGTCTTTTAACATTTTGCCATAGCTCGCTTCGTTTCCGAGATATTTGCAGATTTATCTCAAGGGAAGGGGCCTGACGGACATATTTCGAGATATTTCTTCTTCTTGTTGCTCTTCTTCTGCACAGCTAAGCTGGAAGTGGCATTTGCGGCTCGCACTAGTGCAGAGTTATCTCAAAGAAAGGGGCCACGGTGTTTCTGTATCTCTATTATGTTGGTGCGGCTTCGGAACTTTTAAATATCTTGATATATCTCGAGAACTACGCATTTGATCAAAACATATCATAGAACATAAAAAGTAGGAAACTTAACTCTCTACAAAAAAGGTCTCTTAACATTTTGCCATAGCTCGCTTCGTTTCCGAGATATTTGCAGATTTATCTCAAGGGAATGGGCCTGACGGACATATTTCGAGATATTTCTTCTTCTTGTTGTTCTTCTTCTGCACAGCTAAGCTGGAAGTGGCATTTGCGGCTCGCACTAGTGCAGAGTTATCTCAAAGAAAGGGGCCACGGTGTTTCTGTATCTCTATTATATTGGTGCGGCTTCGGAACTTTTAAATATCTCGATATATCTCGAAAACTACGCTTCTGATCAAAAAATATCATACAACATAAATTGTAGGAAACATAATTCTCTACAAAAAAGGTCTCTTAACATTTTGCCATAGCTCGCTTCGTTTCCGAGATATTTGCAGATATATCTCAAGGGAAGGGGCCTGACGGACATATTTCGAGATATTTCTTCTTCTTGTTATTCTTCTTCTGCACAGCTAAGCTGGAAGTGGCATTTGCAGCTCGCAATAGTGCAGAGTTATCTCAAAGAAAGGGGCCACGGTGTTTCTGTATCTCTATTATGTTGGTGCGGCTTCGGAACTTTTAAATATCTTGATATATCTCGAGAACTACGCATCTGATCAAAAAATATCATACAACATAAATTGTAGGAAACATAATTCTCTACAAAAAACGTCTCTTAACATTTTGGAATAGCTCGCTTCGTTTCCGAGATATTTGCAGATTCAGCTCAAAGGAACTGGCCTGACGGACATATTTCGAGATATTTCTTCTTCTTGTTGTTCTTCTTCTGCACAGCTAAGCTGGAAGTGGCATTTGCGGCTCGCACTAGTGCAGAGTTATCTCAAAGAAAGGGGCCACGGTGTTTCTGTATCTCTATTATATTGGTGCGGCTTCGGAACTTTTAAATATCTCGATATATCTCGAAAACTACGCTTCTGATCAAAAAATATCATACAACATAAATTGTAGGAAACATAATTCTCTACAAAAAAGGTCTCTTAACATTTTGCCATAGCTCGCTTCGTTTCCGAGATATTTGCAGATATATCTCAAGGGAAGGGGCCTGACGGACATATTTCGAGATATTTCTTCTTCTTGTTATTCTTCTTCTGCACAGCTAAGCTGGAAGTGGCATTTGCAGCTCGCAATAGTGCAGAGTTATCTCAAAGAAAGGGGCCACGGTGTTTCTGTATCTCTATTATGTTGGTGCGGCTTCGGAACTTTTAAATATCTTGATATATCTCGAGAACTACGCATCTGATCAAAAAATATCATACAACATAAATTGTAGGAAACATAATTCTCTACAAAAAACGTCTCTTAACATTTTGGAATAGCTCGCTTCGTTTCCGAGATATTTGCAGATTCAGCTCAAAGGAACTGGCCTGACGGACATATTTCGAGATATTTCTTCTTCTTGTTGTTCTTCCTCTGCACAGCTAAGCTGGAAGTGGCATTTGCAGCTAGCAATAGTGCAGAGTTATCTCAAAGAAAGGGGCCACGGTGTTTCTGTATCTCTATTATGTTGGTGCGGCTTCGGAACTTTTAAATATCTTGATATATCTCGAGAACTACGCATCTGATCCAAAAATGTCATAGAACCTAAAAAGTAGGAAACTTAATTCTCTACAAAAAAGGTCTCTTAACATTTTGCCATGGCTCGCTTCGTTTCCGAGATATTTGCAGATTTATCTCAAGGGAAGGGGCCTGACGGACATATTTCGAGATATTTCTTCTTCTTGTTGTTGTTCTTCTGCACAGCTAAGCTGGAAGTGGCATTTGCGGCTCGCACCAGTGCAGAGTTATCTCAAAGAAAGGGGCCACGGTGTTTCTGTATCTCTATTATGTTGGTGCGGCTTCGGAACTTTTAAATATCTTGATATATCTCGAGAACTACGCATCTGATCAAAAAATATCATACAACGTAAATTATAGGAAACATAATTCTCTACAAAAAAGGTCTCTTAACATTTTGCCATAGCTCGCTTCGTTTCCGAGATATTTGCAGATATATCTCAAGGGAAGGGGCCTGACGGACATATTTCGAGATATTTCTTCTTCTTGTTGTTCTTCTTCTGCACAGCTAAGCTGGAGGTGGCATTTGCAGCTCGCAATAGTGCAGAGTTATCTCAAAGAAAGGGGCCACGGTGTTTCTGTATCTCTATTATGTTGGTGCGGCTTCGGAACTTTTAAATATCTTGATATATCTCGAGAACTACGCATCTGATCAAACAATATCATACAACATAAATTGTAGGAAACATAATTCTCTACAAAAAACGTCTCTTAACATTTTGGAATAGCTCGCTTCGTTTCCGAGATATTTGCAGATTCAGCTCAAAGCAACTGGCCTGACGGACATATTTCGAGATATTTCTTCTTCTTGTTGTTCTTCCTCTGCACAGCTAAGCTGGAAGTGGCATTTGCAGCTAGCAATAGTGCAGAGTTATCTCAAAGAAAGGGGCCACGGTGTTTCTGTATCTCTATTATGTTGGTGCGGCTTCGGAACTTTTAAATATCTTGATATATCTCGAGAACTACGCATCTGATCCAAACATATCATAGAACATAAAAAGTAGGAAACTTAACTCTCTACAAAAAAGGTCTCTTAACATTTTGCCATAGCTCGCTTCGTTTCCGAGATATTTGCAGATTTATCTCAAGGGAATGGGCCTGACGGACATATTTCGAGATATTTCTTCTTCTTGTTGTTCTTCTTCTGCACAGCTAAGCTGGAAGTGGCATTTGCGGCTCGCACTAGTGCAGAGTTATCTCAAAGAAAGGGGCCACGGTGTTTCTGTATCTCTATTATATTGGTGCGGCTTCGGAACTTTTAAATATCTCGATATATCTCGAAAACTACGCTTCTGATCAAAAAATATCATACAACATAAATTGTAGGAAACATAATTCTCTACAAAAAAGGTCTCTTAACATTTTGCCATAGCTCGCTTCGTTTCCGAGATATTTGCAGATATATCTCAAGGGAAGGGGCCTGACGGACATATTTCGAGATATTTCTTCTTCTTGTTATTCTTCTTCTGCACAGCTAAGCTGGAAGTGGCATTTGCAGCTCGCAATAGTGCAGAGTTATCTCAAAGAAAGGGGCCACGGTGTTTCTGTATCTCTATTATGTTGGTGCGGCTTCGGAACTTTTAAATATCTTGATATATCTCGAGAACTACGCATCTGATCAAAAAATATCATACAACATAAATTGTAGGAAACATAATTCTCTACAAAAAACGTCTCTTAACATTTTGGAATAGCTCGCTTCGTTTCCGAGATATTTGCAGATTCAGCTCAAAGGAACTGGCCTGACGGACATATTTCGAGATATTTCTTCTTCTTGTTGTTCTTCCTCTGCACAGCTAAGCTGGAAGTGGCATTTGCAGCTAGCAATAGTGCAGAGTTATCTCAAAGAAAGGGGCCACGGTGTTTCTGTATCTCTATTATGTTGGTGCGGCTTCGGAACTTTTAAATATCTTGATATATCTCGAGAACTACGCATCTGATCCAAAAATGTCATAGAACCTAAAAAGTAGGAAACTTAATTCTCTACAAAAAAGGTCTCTTAACATTTTGCCATGGCTCGCTTCGTTTCCGAGATATTTGCAGATTTATCTCAAGGGAAGGGGCCTGACGGACATATTTCGAGATATTTCTTCTTCTTGTTGTTGTTCTTCTGCACAGCTAAGCTGGAAGTGGCATTTGCGGCTCGCACCAGTGCAGAGTTATCTCAAAGAAAGGGGCCACGGTGTTTCTGTATCTCTATTATGTTGGTGCGGCTTCGGAACTTTTAAATATCTTGATATATCTCGAGAACTACGCATCTGATCAAAAAATATCATACAACGTAAATTATAGGAAACATAATTCTCTACAAAAAAGGTCTCTTAACATTTTGCCATAGCTCGCTTCGTTTCCGAGATATTTGCAGATATATCTCAAGGGAAGGGGCCTGACGGACATATTTCGAGATATTTCTTCTTCTTGTTGTTCTTCTTCTGCACAGCTAAGCTGGAGGTGGCATTTGCAGCTCGCAATAGTGCAGAGTTATCTCAAAGAAAGGGGCCACGGTGTTTCTGTATCTCTATTATGTTGGTGCGGCTTCGGAACTTTTAAATATCTTGATATATCTCGAGAACTACGCATCTGATCAAACAATATCATACAACATAAATTGTAGGAAACATAATTCTCTACAAAAAACGTCTCTTAACATTTTGGAATAGCTCGCTTCGTTTCCGAGATATTTGCAGATTCAGCTCAAAGCAACTGGCCTGACGGACATATTTCGAGATATTTCTTCTTCTTGTTGTTCTTCCTCTGCACAGCTAAGCTGGAAGTGGCATTTGCAGCTAGCAATAGTGCAGAGTTATCTCAAAGAAAGGGGCCACGGTGTTTCTGTATCTCTATTATGTTGGTGCGGCTTCGGAACTTTTAAATATCTTGATATATCTCGAGAACTACGCATCTGATCGAAAAATGTCATAGAACCTAAAAAGTAGGAAACTTAATTCTCTACAAAAAAGGTCTCTAAACATTTTGCCATAGCTCGCTTCGTTTCCGAGATATTTGCAGATTTATCTCAAGGGAAGGGGCCTGACGGACATATTTCGAGATATTTCTTCTTCTTGTTGTTGTTCTTCTGCACAGCTAAGCTGGAAGTGGCATTTGCGGCTCGCACTAGTGCAGAGTTATCTCAAAGAAAGGGGCCACGGTGTTTCTGTATCTCTATTATGTTGGTGCGGCTTCGGAACTTTTAAATATCTCGATATATCTCGAAAACTACGCTTCTGATCAAAAAATATCATAGAACATAAATTGTAGGAAACATAATTCTCTACAAAAAAGGTCTCTTAACATTTTGCCATAGCTCGCTTCGTTTCCGAGATATTTGCAGATATATCTCAAGGGAAGGGGCCTGACGGACATATTTCGAGATATTTCTTCTTCTTGTTGTTCTTCTTCTGCACAGCTAAGCTGGAAGTGGCATTTGCAGCTCGCAATAGTGCAGAGTTATCTCAAAGAAAGGGTCCACGGTGTTTCTGTATCTCTATTATGTTGGTGCGGCTTCGGAACTTTTAAATATCTTGATATATCTCGAGAACTACGCATCTGATCAAAAAATATCATAGAACATAAAAAGTAGGAAACTTAATTCTCTACAAAAAAGGTCTCTTAACATTTTGCCATAGCTCTCTTCGTTTCCGAGATATTTGCAGATTTATCTCAAGGGAATGGGCCTGACGGACATATTTCGAGATATTTCTTCTTCTTGTTGTTCTTCGTCTGCACAGCTAAGCTGGAAGTGGCATTTGCGGCTCGCACTAGTGCAGAGATATCTCAAAGAAAGGGGCACGGTGTTTCTGTATCTCTATTATATTGGTGCGGCTTCGGAACTTTTAAATATCTCGATATATCTCGAAAACTACGCTTCTGATCAAAAAATATCATACAACATAAATTGTAGGAAACATAATTCTCTACAAAAAAGGTCTCTTAACATTTTGCCATAGCTCGCTTCGTTTCCGAGATATTTGCAGATATATCTCAAGGGAAGGGGCCTGACGGACATATTTCGAGATATTTCTTCTTCTTGTTGTTCTTCTTCTGCACAGCTAAGCTGGAAGTGGCATTTACAGCTCGCAATAGTGCAGAGTTATCTCAAAGAAAGGGGCCACGGTGTTTCTGTATCTCTATTATGTTGGTGCGGCTTCGGAACTTTTAAATATCTCGATATATCTCGAAAACTACGCTTCTGATCAAAAAATATCATACAACATAAATTGTAGGAAACATAATTCTCTACAAAAAACGTCTGTTAAGATTTTGCCATAGCTCGCTTCGTTTCCGAGATATTTGCAGATTCAGCTCAAAGGAACTGGCCTGACGGACATATTTCGAGATATTTCTTCTTCTTGTTGTTCTTCCTCTGCACAGCTAAGCTGGAAGTGGCATTTGCAGCTCGCAATAGTGCAGAGTTATCTCAAAGAAAGGGGCCACGGTGTTTCTGTATCTCTATTATGTTGGTGCGGCTTCGGAACTTTTAAATATCTTGATATATCTCGAGAACTACGCATCTGATCAAAAAATATCATAGAAAATAAAAAGTAGAAAACTTAATTCTCTACAAAAAAGGTCTCTTAACATTGTGCCATAGCTCGCTTCGTTTCCGAGATATATGCAGATTTATCTCAAGGGAAGGGGCCTGACGGACATATTTCGAGATATTTCTTCTTCTTGTTGTTCTTCTTCTGCACAGCTAAGCTGGAAGTGGCATTTGCAGCTCGCAATAGTGCAGAGTTATCTCAAAGCGGGAGGCCACGGTGTTTCTGTACCTCTATTATGTTGGTGCGGCTTCGGAACTTTTAAATATCTCGATATATCTCGAAAACTACGCTTCTGATCAAAAAATATCATAGAACATAACTTGTAGGAAACATAATTCTCTACAAAAAACGTCTCTTAACATTTTGCCATAGCTCGCTTCGTTTCCGAGATATTTGCAGATTTATCTCAAGGGAAGGGGCCTGACGGACATATTTCGAGATATTTCTTCTTCTTGTTGTTCTTCTTCTGCACAGCTAAACTGGAAGTGGCATTTGCAGCTCGCAATAGTGCAGAGTTATCTCAAAGAAAGGGGCCACGGTGTTTCTGTATCTCTATTATGTTGGTGCGGCTTTGGAACTTTTAAATATCTCGATATATCTCGAAAACTACGCTTCTGATCAAAAAATATCATAGAACATAAATTATAGGAAACATAATTCTCTACAAAAAAGGTCTCTTAACATTTTGCCATAGCTCGCTTCGTTTCCGAGATATTTGCAGATTTATCTCAAGGTAAGGGGCCTGACGGACATATTTCGAGATATTTCTTCTTCTTGTTGTTCTTCTTCTGCACAGCTAAACTGGAAGTGGCATTTCCAGCTCGCAATAGTGCAGAGTTATCTCAAAGAAAGGGGCCACGGTGTTTCTGTATCTCTATTATGTTGGTGCGGCTTCGGAACTTTTAAATATCTTGATATATCTCGAGAACTACGCATCTGATCAAAAAATATCATAGAACATAAAAAGTAGGAAACTTAATTCTCTACAAAAAAGGTCTTTTAACATTGTGCCATAGCTCGCTTCGTTTCCGAGATATATGCAGATTTATCTCAAGGGAAGGGGCCTGACGGACATATTTCGAGATATTTCTTCTTCTTGTTGTTCTTCTTCTGCACAGCTAAGCTGGAAGTGGCATTTGCGGCTCGCACTAGTGCAGAGTTATCTCAAAGAAAGGGGCCACGGTGTTTCTGTATCTCTATTATGTTGGTGCGGCTTCGGAACTTTTAAATATCTCGATATATCTCGAAAACTACGCTTCTGATCAAAAAATATCATAGAACATAAAAAGTAGGAAACTTAATTCTCTACAAAAAAGGTCTCTTAACATTTTGCTATAGCTCGCTTCGTTTCCGAGATATTTGGAGATTCAGCTCAAATGAACGGGCCTGACGGACATATTTCGAGATATTTCTTCTTCTTGTTGTTCTTCTTCTGCACAGCTAAACTGGAAGTGGCATTTCCAGCTCGCAATAGTGCAGAGTTATCTCAAAGAAAGGGGCCACGGTGTTTCGGTATCTCTATTATGTTGGTGCTGCTTCGGAACTTTTAAATATCTTGATATATCTCGAGAACTACGCATCTGATCAAAAAATATCATAGAACATAAAAAGTAGAAAACTTAATTCTCTACAAAAAAGGTCTCTTAGCATTTTGCCATAGCTCGCTTCGTTTCCGAGATATATGCCGATTTATCTCGAGGGAAGGGCCCTGACGGACATATTTCGAGATATTTCTTCTTCTTGTTGTTCTTCTTCTGCACAGCTAAGCTGGAAGCGGCATTTGCGGCTCGCACTAGTGCAGAGTTATCTCGAAGAAAGGTGCCACGGTGTTTCTGTATCTCTATTATGTTGGTGCGGCTTCGGAACTTTTAAATATCTTGATATATCTCGAGAACTACGCATCTGCTCAAAAAATATCATAGAACATAAAAAGTAGGAAACTTAATTCTCTACAAAAAAGGTATCTTAACATTGTGCCATAGCTCGCTTCGTTTCCGAGGTATTTGCAGATTTATCTCAAGGGAAGGGGCCTGACGGACATATTTCGAGACATTTCTTCTTCTTGTTGTTCTTCTTCTGCACAGCTAAGCTGGAAGTGGCATTTGCAGCTCGCAATAGTGCAGAGTAATCTCAAAGAAAGGGGCCACGGTGTTTCTGTATCTCTATTATGTTGGTGCGGCTTCGGAACTTTTAAATATCTTGATATATCTCGAGAACTACGCATCTGATCAAAAAATATCATAGAACATAAAAAGTAGGAAACTTAATTCTCTACAAAAAAGGTCTTTTAACATTGTGCCATAGCTCGCTTCGTTTCCGAGATATATGCAGATTTATCTCAAGGGAAGGGGCCTGACGGACATATTTCGAGATATTTCTTCTTCTTGTTGTTCTTCTTCTGCACAGCTAAGCTGGAAGTGGCATTTGCGGCTCGCACTAGTGCAGAGTTATCTCAAAGAAAGGGGCCACGGTGTTTCTGTATCTCTATTATGTTGGTGCGGCTTCGGAACTTTTAAATATCTCGATATATCTCGAAAACTACGCTTCTGATCAAAAAATATCATAGAACATAAAAAGTAGGAAACTTAATTCTCTACAAAAAAGGTCTCTTAACATTTTGCTATAGCTCGCTTCGTTTCCGAGATATTTGGAGATTCAGCTCAAATGAACGGGCCTGACGGACATATTTCGAGATATTTCTTCTTCTTGTTGTTCTTCTTCTGCACAGCTAAACTGGAAGTGGCATTTCCAGCTCGCAATAGTGCATAGTTATCTCAAAGAAAGGGGCCACGGTGTTTCGGTATCTCTATTATGTTGGTGCTGCTTCGGAACTTTTAAATATCTTGATATATCTCGAGAACTACGCATCTGATCAAAAAATATCATAGAACATAAAAAGTAGAAAACTTAATTCTCTACAAAAAAGGTCTCTTAGCATTTTGCCATAGCTCGCTTCGTTTCCGAGATATATGCCGATTTATCTCGAGGGAAGGGCCCTGACGGACATATTTCGAGATATTTCTTCTTCTTGTTGTTCTTCTTCTGCACAGCTAAGCTGGAAGCGGCATTTGCGGCTCGCACTAGTGCAGAGTTATCTCGAAGAAAGGTGCCACGGTGTTTCTGTATCTCTATTATGTTGGTGCGGCTTCGGAACTTTTAAATATCTTGATATATCTCGAGAACTACGCATCTGATCAAAAAATATCATAGAACATAAAAAGTAGGAAACTTAATTCTCTACAAAAAAGGTATCTTAACATTGTGCCATAGCTCGCTTCGTTTCCGAGATATATGCAGATTTATCTCAAGGGAAGGGGCCTGACGGACATATTTCGAGATATTTCTTCTTCTTGTTGTTCTTCTTCTGCACAGCTAAGCTGGAAGTGGCATTTGCAGCTCGCAATAGTGCAGAGTTATCTCAAAGAAAGCGGCCACGGTGTTTCTGTATCTCTATTATGTTTGTGCGGCTTCGGAACTTTTAAATATCTTGATATATCTCGAGAACTACGCATCTGATCAAAAAATATCATAGAACATAAAAAGTAGGTAACTTAATTCTCTACAAAAAAGGTCTGTTAACATTTTGCCATAGCTCGCTTCGTTTCGAGATATTTGCAGATTTATCTCAAGGGAAGGGGCCTGACGGACATATTTCGAGATATTTCTTCTTCTTGTTGTTCTTCTTCTGCACAGCTAAGCTGGAAGTGGCATTTGCAGCTCGCAATAGTGCAGAGTTATCTCAAAGAAAGGGGCCACGGTGTTTCTGTATCTCTATTATGTTGGTGCGGCTTCGGAACTTTTAAATATCTCGATATATCTCGAAAACTACGCTTCTGATCAAAAAATATCATAGAACATAAATTATAGGAAACATAATTCTCTACAAAAAAGGTCTCTTAACATTTTGCCATAGCTCGCTTCGTTTCCGAGATATTTGCAGATTTATCTCAAGGGAAGGGCCCTGACGGACATATTTCGAGATATTTCTTCTTCTTGTTGTTCTTCTTCTGCACAGCTAAGCTGGAAGTGGCATTTGCAGCTCGCAATAGTGCAGAGTTATCTCAAAGAAAGGGGCCACGGTGTTTCTGTATCTCTATTATGTTGGTGCGGCTTCGGAACTTTTAAATATCTCGATATATCTCGAAAACTACGCTTCTGATCAAAAAATATCACAGAACATAAATTGTAGGAAACATAATTCTCTACAAAAAAGGTCTCTTAAAATTTTGCCATAGCTCGCTTCGTTTCCGAGATATTTGCAGATTTATCTCAAGGGAAGGGGCCTGACGGACATATATCGAGATATTTCTTCTTCTTGTTCTTCTTCTGCACAGCTAAACTGGAAGTGGCATTTCCAGCTCGCAATAGTGCAGAGTTATCTCAAAGAAAGGGGCCACGGTGTTTCGGTATCTCTATTATGTTGGTGCTGCTTCGGAACTTTTAAATATCTTGATATATCTCGAGAACTACGCATCTGATCAAAAAATATCATAGAACATAAAAAGTAGAAAACTTAATTCTCTACAAAAAAGGTCTCTTAACATTTTGCCATAGCTCGCTTCGTTTCCGAGATATATGCCGATTTATCTCAAGGGAAGGGGCCTGACGGACATATTTCGAGATATTTCTTCTTCTTGTTGTTCTTCTTCTGCACAGCTAAGCTGGAAGTGGCATTTGCAGCTCGCAATAGTGCAGAGTTATCTCAAAGAAAGGGGCCACGGTGTTTCTGTATCTCTATTATGTTGGTGCGGCTTCGGAACTTTTAAATATCTCGATATATCTCGAAAACTACGCTTCTGATCAAAAAATATCATAGAACATAAATTATAGGAAACATAATTCTCTACAAAAAAGGTCTCTTAACATTTTGCCATAGCTCGCTTCGTTTCCGAGATATTTGCAGATTTATCTCAAGGTAAGGGGCCTGACGGACATATTTCGAGATATTTCTTCTTCTTGTTGTTCTTCTTCTGCACAGCTAAACTGGAAGTGGCATTTCCAGCTCGCAATAGTGCAGAGTTATCTCAAAGAAAGGGGCCACGGTGTTTCTGTATCTCTATTATGTTGGTGCGGCTTCGGAACTTTTAAATATCTTGATATATCTCGAGAACTACGCATCTGATCAAAAAATATCATAGAACATAAAAAGTAGGAAACTTAATTCTCTACAAATAAAGTCTCTTAACATTATGCCATAGCTCGCTTCGTTTCCGAGATATTTGCAGATTTATCTCAAGGGAAGGGGCCCGACGGACATATTTCGAGATATTTCTTCTTCTTGTTGTTCTTCTTCTGCACAGCTAAGCTGGAAGTGGCATTTGCGGCTCGCACTAGTGCAGAGTTATCTCGAAGAAAGGTGCCACGGTGTTTCTGTATCTCTATTATGTTGGTGCTGCTTCGGAACTTTTAAATATCTTGATATATCTCGAGAACTACGCATCTGATCAAAAAATATCATAGAACATAAAAAGTAGAAAACTTAATTCTCTACAAAAAAGGTCTCTTAGCATTTTGCCATAGCTCGCTTCGTTTCCGAGATATATGCCGATTTATCTCGAGGGAAGGGCCCTGACGGACATATTTCGAGATATTTCTTCTTCTTGTTGTTCTTCTTCTGCACAGCTAAGCTGGAAGCGGCATTTGCGGCTCGCACTAGTGCAGAGTTATCTCGAAGAAAGGTGCCACGGTGTTTCTGTATCTCTATTATGTTGGTGCGGCTTCGGAACTTTTAAATATCTTGATATATCTCGAGAACTACGCATCTGATCAAAAAATATCATAGAACATAAAAAGTAGGAAACTTAATTCTCTACAAAAAAGGTATCTTAACATTTTGCCATAGCTCGCTTCGTTTCCGAGATATATGCAGATTTATCTCAAGGGAAGGGGCCTGACGGACATATTTCGAGATATTTCTTCTTCTTGTTGTTCTTCTTCTGCACAGCTAAGCTGGAAGTGGCATTTGCAGCTTGCAATAGTGCAGAGTTATCTCAAAGAAAGCGGCCACGGTGTTTCTGTATCTCTATTATGTTTGTGCGGCTTCGGAACCTTTAAATATCTTGATATATCTCGAGAACTACGCATCTGATCAAAAAATATCATAGAACATAAAAAGTAGGTAACTTAATTCTCTACAAAAAAGGTCTGTTAACATTGTGCCATAGCTCGCTTCGTTTCCGAGATATATGCAGATTTATCTCAAGGGAAGGGGCCTGACGGACATATTTCGAGATATTTCTTCTTCTTGTTGTTCTTCTTCTGCACAGCTAAGCTGGAAGTGGCATTTGCAGCTCGCAATAGTGCAGAGTTATCTCAAAGAAAGCGGCCACGGTGTTTCTGTATCTCTATTATGTTGGTGCGGCTTCGGAACTTTTAAATATCTCGATATATCTCGAAAACTACGCTTCTGATCAAAAAATATCATAGAACATAAATTATAGGAAACATAATTCTCTACAAAAAAGGTCTCTTAACATTTTGCCATAGCTCGCTTCGTTTCCGAGATATTTGCAGATTTATCTCAAGGGAAGGGCCCTGACGGACATATTTCGAGATATTTCTTCTTCTTGTTGTTCTTCTTCTGCACAGCTAAGCTGGAAGTGGCATTTGCAGCTCGCAATAGTGCAGAGTTATCTCAAAGAAAGGGGCCACGGTGTTTCTGTATCTCTATTATGTTGGTGCGGCTTCGGAACTTTTAAATATCTCGATATATCTCGAAAACTACGCTTCTGATCAAAAAATATCATAGAACATAAATTGTAGGAAACATAATTCTCTACAAAAAAGGTCTCTTAAAATTTTGCCATAGCTCGCTTCGTTTCCGAGATATTTGCAGATTTATCTCAAGGGAAGGGGCCTGACGGACATATTTCGAGATATTTCTTCTTCTTGTTGTTCTTCTTCTGCACAGCTAAGCTGGAAGTGGCATTTGCAGCTCGCAATAGTGCAGAGTTATCTCAAAGAAAGGGGCCACGGTGTTTCTGTATCTCTATTATGTTGGTGCGGCTTCGGAACTTTTAAATATCTTGATATATCTCGAGAACTACGCATCTGATCAAAAAATATCATAGAACATAAAAAGTAGGAAACTTAATTCTCTACAAAAAAGGTCTCTTAACATTTTGCCATAGCTCGCTTCGTTTCCGAGATATATGCAGATTTATCTCGAGGGAAGGGGCCTGACGTACATATTTCGAGATATTTCTTCTTCTTGTTGTTCTTCTTCTGCACAGCTAAGCTGGAAGCGGCATTTGCGGCTCACACTAGTGCAGAGTTATCTCGAAGAAAGGGGCCACGGTGTTTCTGTATCTCTATTATGTTGGTGCGGCTTCGGAGCTTTTAAATATCTCGATATATCTCGAAAACTACGCTTCTGATCAAAAAATATCATAGAACATAAATTGTAGGAAACATAATTCTCTACAAAAAAGGTCTCTTAACATTTTGGCATAGCTCGTTTCGTGTCCGAGATATTTGCAGATATATCTCAAGGGAAGGGGCCTGACGGACATATTTCGAGATATTTCTTCTTCTTGTTGTTCTCCTTTTGCACAGCTAAACTGGAAGTGGCATTTCCAGCTCGCAATAGCGCAGAGTTATCTCAAAGAAAGGGGCCACGGTGTTTCTGTATCTCTATTATGTTGGTGCGGCTTCGGAACTTTTAAATATCTGGATATATCTCGAGAACTACGCATCTGATCAAAAAATATCATAGAACATAAAAAGTAGGTAACTTAATTCTCTACAAAAAAGGTCTGTTAACATTTTGCCATAGCTCGCTTCGTTTCGAGATATTTGCAGATTTATCTCAAGGGAAGGGGCCTGACGGACATATTTCGAGATATTTCTTCTTCTTGTTGTTCTTCTTCTGCACAGCTAAGCTGGAAGTGGCATTTGCAGCTCGCAATAGTGCAGAGTTATCTCAAAGAAAGGGGCCACGGTGTTTCTGTATCTCTATTATGTTGGTGCGGCTTCGGAACTTTTAAATATCTCGATATATCTCGAAAACTACGCTTCTGATCAAAAAATATCATAGAACATAAATTATAGGAAACATAATTCTCTACAAAAAAGGTCTCTTAACATTTTGCCATAGCTCGCTTCGTTTCCGAGATATTTGCAGATTTATCTCAAGGGAAGGGCCCTGACGGACATATTTCGAGATATTTCTTCTTCTTGTTGTTCTTCTTCTGCACAGCTAAGCTGGAAGTGGCATTTGCAGCTCGCAATAGTGCAGAGTTATCTCAAAGAAAGGGGCCACGGTGTTTCTGTATCTCTATTATGTTGGTGCGGCTTCGGAACTTTTAAATATCTCGATATATCTCGAAAACTACGCTTCTGATCAAAAAATATCATAGAACATAAATTGTAGGAAACATAATTCTCTACAAAAAAGGTCTCTTAAAATTTTGCCATAGCTCGCTTCGTTTCCGAGATATTTGCAGATTTATCTCAAGGGAAGGGGCCTGACGGACATATTTCGAGATATTTCTTCTTCTTGTTGTTCTTCTTCTGCACAGCTAAGCTAGAAGTGGCATTTGCAGCTCGCAATAGTGCAGAGTTATCTCAAAGAAAGGGGCCACGGTGTTTCTGTATCTCTATTATGTTGGTGCGGCTTCGGAACTTTTAAATATCTTGATATATCTCGAGAACTACGCATCTGATCAAAAAATATCATAGAACATAAAAAGTAGGAAACTTAATTCTCTACAAAAAAGGTCTCTTAACATTTTGCCATAGCTCGCTTCGTTTCCGAGATATATGCAGATTTATCTCGAGGGAAGGGGCCTGACGTACATATTTCGAGATATTTCTTCTTCTTGTTGTTCTTCTTCTGCACAGCTAAGCTGGAAGCGGCATTTGCGGCTCACACTAGTGCAGAGTTATCTCGAAGAAAGGGGCCGCGGTGTTTCTGTATCTCTATTATGTTGGTGCGGCTTCGGAGCTTTTAAATATCTCGATATATCTCGAAAGCTACGCTTCTGATCAAAAAATATCATAGAACATAAATTGTAGGAATCATAATTCTCTACAAAAAAGGTCTCTTAACATTTTGGCATAGCTCGTTTCGTGTCCGAGATATTTGCAGATATATCTCAAGGGAAGGGGCCTGACGGACATATTTCGAGATATTTCTTCTTCTTGTTGTTCTTCTTCTGCACAGCTAAACTGGAAGTGGCATTTCCAGCTCGCAATAGCGCAGAGTTATCTCAAAGAAAGGGGCCACGGTGTTTCTGTATCTCTATTATGTTGGTGCGGCTTCGGAACTTTTAAATATCTGGATATATCTCGAGAACTACGCATCTGATCAAAAGATAGCATGGAACATAAAAAGTAGGAAACTTAATTCTCTACAAATAAGGTCTCTTAACATTTTGCCATAGCGCGCTTCGTTTCCGAGATATTTGCAGATTTATCTCAAGGGAAGGGCCCTGACGGACATATTTCGAGATATTTCTTCTTCTTGTTGTTCTTCTTCTGCACAGCTAAGCTGGAAGTGGCATTTGCAGCTCGCAATAGTGCAGAGTTATCTCAAAGAAAGGGGCCACGGTGTTTCTGTATCTCTATTATGTTGGTGCGGCTTCGGAACTTTTAAATATCTCGATATATCTCGAAAACTACGCTTCTGATCAAAAAATATCATAGAACATAAATTGTAGGAAACATAATTCTCTACAAAAAAGGTCTCTTAAAATTTTGCCATAGCTCGCTTCGTTTCCGAGATATTTGCAGATTTATCTCAAGGGAAGGGGCCTGACGGACATATTTCGAGATATTTCTTCTTCTTGTTGTTCTTCTTCTGCACAGCTAAGCTAGAAGTGGCATTTGCAGCTCGCAATAGTGCAGAGTTATCTCAAAGAAAGGGGCCACGGTGTTTCTGTATCTCTATTATGTTGGTGCGGCTTCGGAACTTTTAAATATCTTGATATATCTCGAGAACTACGCATCTGATCAAAAAATATCATAGAACATAAAAAGTAGGAAACTTAATTCTCTACAAAAAAGGTCTCTTAACATTTTGCCATAGCTCGCTTCGTTTCCGAGATATATGCAGATTTATCTCGAGGGAAGGGGCCTGACGTACATATTTCGAGATATTTCTTCTTCTTGTTGTTCTTCTTCTGCACAGCTAAGCTGGAAGCGGCATTTGCGGCTCACACTAGTGCAGAGTTATCTCGAAGAAAGGGGCCGCGGTGTTTCTGTATCTCTATTATGTTGGTGCGGCTTCGGAGCTTTTAAATATCTCGATATATCTCGAAAGCTACGCTTCTGATCAAAAAATATCATAGAACATAAATTGTAGGAATCATAATTCTCTACAAAAAAGGTCTCTTAACATTTTGGCATAGCTCGTTTCGTGTCCGAGATATTTGCAGATATATCTCAAGGGAAGGGGCCTGACGGACATATTTCGAGATATTTCTTCTTCTTGTTGTTCTTCTTCTGCACAGCTAAACTGGAAGTGGCATTTCCAGCTCGCAATAGCGCAGAGTTATCTCAAAGAAAGGGGCCACGGTGTTTCTGTATCTCTATTATGTTGGTGCGGCTTCGGAACTTTTAAATATCTGGATATATCTCGAGAACTACGCATCTGATCAAAAGATAGCATGGAACATAAAAAGTAGGAAACTTAATTCTCTACAAATAAGGTCTCTTAACATTTTGCCATAGCGCGCTTCGTTTCCGAGATATTTGCAGATTTATCTCAAGGGAAGGGGCCTGACGGACATATTTCGAGATATTTCTTCTTCTTGTTGTTCTTCTTCTGCACAGCTAAGCTGGAAGTGGCATTTGCAGCTCGCAATAGTGCAGAGTTATCTCAAAGAAAGGGGCCACGGTGTTTCTGTATCTCTATTATGTTGGTGCGGCTTCGGAACTTTTAAATATCTTGATATATCTCGAGAACTAGGCATCTGATCAAAAGATATCATAGAACATAAAAAGTAGGATACTTAATTCTCTACAAATAAGGTCTCTTAACATTTTGCCATAGCTCGCTTCGTTTCCGAGATATATGCAGATTTATCTCAAGGGAAGGGGCCTGACGGACATATTTCGAGATATTTCTTCTTCTTGTTGTTCTTCTTCTGCACAGCTAAGCTGGAAGTGGCATTTGCAGCTCGCAATAGTGCAGAGTTATCTCAAAGAAAGCGGCCACGGTGTTTCTGTATCTCTATTATGTTTGTGCGGCTTCGGAACTTTTAAATATCTTGATATATCTCGAGAACTACGCATCTGATCAAAAAATATCATAGAACATAAAAAGTAGGTAACTTAATTCTCTACAAAAAAGGTCTGTTAACATTTTGCCATAGCTCGCTTCGTTTCGAGATATTTGCAGATTTATCTCAAGGGAAGGGGCCTGACGGACATATTTCGAGATATTTCTTCTTCTTGTTGTTCTTCTTCTGCACAGCTAAGCTGGAAGTGGCATTTGCAGCTCGCAATAGTGCAGAGTTATCTCAAAGAAAGGGGCCACGGTGTTTCTGTATCTCTATTATGTTGGTGCGGCTTCGGAACTTTTAAATATCTCGATATATCTCGAAAACTACGCTTCTGATCAAAAAATATCATAGAACATAAATTATAGGAAACATAATTCTCTACAAAAAAGGTCTCTTAACATTTTGCCATAGCTCGCTTCGTTTCCGAGATATTTGCAGATTTATCTCAAGGGAAGGGCCCTGACGGACATATTTCGAGATATTTCTTCTTCTTGTTGTTCTTCTTCTGCACAGCTAAGCTGGAAGTGGCATTTGCAGCTCGCCATAGTGCAGAGTTATCTCAAAGAAAGGGGCCACGGTGTTTCTGTATCTCTATTATGTTGGTGCGGCTTCGGAACTTTTAAATATCTCGATATATCTCGAAAACTACGCTTCTGATCAAAAAATATCACAGAACATAAATTGTAGGAAACATAATTCTCTACAAAAAAGGTCTCTTAAAATTTTGGCATAGCTCGCTTCGTTTCCGAGATATTTGCAGATTTATCTCAAGGGAAGGGGCCTGACGGACATATTTCGAGATATTTCTTCTTCTTGTTCTTCTTCTGCACAGCTAAACTGGAAGTGGCATTTCCAGCTCGCAATAGTGCAGAGTTATCTCAAAGAAAGGGGCCACGGTGTTTCGGTATCTCTATTATGTTGGTGCTGCTTCGGAACTTTTAAATATCTTGATATATCTCGAGAACTACGCATCTGATCAAAAAATATCATAGAACATAAAAAGTAGAAAACTTAATTCTCTACAAAAAAGGTCTCTTAACATTTTGCCATAGCTCGCTTCGTTTCCGAGATATATGCCGATTTATCTCGAGGGAAGGGCCCTGACGGACATATTTCGAGATATTTCTTCTTCTTGTTGTTCTTCTTCTGCACAGCTAAGCTGGAAGTGGCATTTGCGGCTCGCACTAGTGCAGAGTTATCTCAAGGAAAGGGGCCACGGTGTTTCTGTATCTCTATTATGTTGGTGCGGCTTCGGAACTTTTAAATATCTCGATATATCTCGAAAACTACGCTTCTGATCAAAAAATATCATAGAACATAAAAAGTAGGAAACTTAATTCTCTACAAATAAGGTCTCTTAACATTTTGCTATAGCTCGCTTCGTTTCCGAGGTATTTGCAGATTTATCTCAAGGGAAGGGGCCTGACGGACATATTTCGAGACATTTCTTCTTCTTGTTGTTCTTCTTCTGCACAGCTAAGCTGGAAGTGGCATTTGCAGCTCGCAATAGTGCAGAGTTATCTCAAAGAAAGGGGCCACGGTGTTTCTGTATCTCTATTATGTTGGTGCGGCTTCGGAACTTTTAAATATCTTGATATATCTCGAGAACTACGCATCTGATCAAAAAATATCATAGAACATAAAAAGTAGGAAACTTAATTCTCTACAAAAAAGGTATCTTAACATTGTGCCATAGCTCGCTTCGTTTCCGAGATATATGCAGATTTATCTCAAGGGAAGGGGCCTGACGGACATATTTCGAGATATTTCTTCTTCTTGTTGTTCTTCTTCTGCACAGCTAAGCTGGAAGTGGCATTTGCAGCTCGCAATAGTGCAGAGTTATCTCAAAGAAAGCGGCCACGGTGTTTCTGTATCTCTATTATGTTTGTGCGGCTTCGGAACTTTTAAATATCTTGATATATCTCGAGAACTACGCATCTGATCAAAAAATATCATAGAACATAAAAAGTAGGTAACTTAATTCTCTACAAAAAAGGTCTGTTAACATTTTGCCATAGCTCGCTTCGTTTCGAGATATTTGCAGATTTATCTCAAGGGAAGGGGCCTGACGGACATATTTCGAGATATTTCTTCTTCTTGTTGTTCTTCTTCTGCACAGCTAAGCTGGAAGTGGCATTTGCAGCTCGCAATAGTGCAGAGTTATCTCAAAGAAAGGGGCCACGGTGTTTCTGTATCTCTATTATGTTGGTGCGGCTTCGGAACTTTTAAATATCTCGATATATCTCGAAAACTACGCTTCTGATCAAAAAATATCATAGAACATAAATTATAGGAAACATAATTCTCTACAAAAAAGGTCTCTTAACATTTTGCCATAGCTCGCTTCGTTTCCGAGATATTTGCAGATTTATCTCAAGGGAAGGGCCCTGACGGACATATTTCGAGATATTTCTTCTTCTTGTTGTTCTTCTTCTGCACAGCTAAGCTGGAAGTGGCATTTGCAGCTCGCAATAGTGCAGAGTTATCTCAAAGAAAGGGGCCACGGTGTTTCTGTATCTCTATTATGTTGGTGCGGCTTCGGAACTTTTAAATATCTCGATATATCTCGAAAACTACGCTTCTGATCAAAAAATATCACAGAACATAAATTGTAGGAAACATAATTCTCTACAAAAAAGGTCTCTTAAAATTTTGGCATAGCTCGCTTCGTTTCCGAGATATTTGCAGATTTATCTCAAGGGAAGGGGCCTGACGGACATATTTCGAGATATTTCTTCTTCTTGTTCTTCTTCTGCACAGCTAAACTGGAAGTGGCATTTCCAGCTCGCAATAGTGCAGAGTTATCTCAAAGAAAGGGGCCACGGTGTTTCGGTATCTCTATTATGTTGGTGCTGCTTCGGAACTTTTAAATATCTTGATATATCTCGAGAACTACGCATCTGATCAAAAAATATCATAGAACATAAAAAGTAGAAAACTTAATTCTCTACAAAAAAGGTCTCTTAACATTTTGCCATAGCTCGCTTCGTTTCCGAGATATATGCCGATTTATCTCGAGGGAAGGGCCCTGACGGACATATTTCGAGATATTTCTTCTTCTTGTTGTTCTTCTTCTGCACAGCTAAGCTGGAAGTGGCATTTGCGGCTCGCACTAGTGCAGAGTTATCTCAAGGAAAGGGGCCACGGTGTTTCTGTATCTCTATTATGTTGGTGCGGCTTCGGAACTTTTAAATATCTCGATATATCTCGAAAACTACGCTTCTGATCAAAAAATATCATAGAACATAAAAAGTAGGAAACTTAATTCTCTACAAATAAGGTCTCTTAACATTTTGCTATAGCTCGCTTCGTTTCCGAGGTATTTGCAGATTTATCTCAAGGGAAGGGGCCTGACGGACATATTTCGAGACATTTCTTCTTCTTGTTGTTCTTCTTCTGCACAGCTAAGCTGGAAGTGGCATTTGCAGCTCGCAATAGTGCAGAGTTATCTCAAAGAAAGGGGCCACGGTGTTTCTGTATCTCTATTATGTTGGTGCGGCTTCGGAACTTTTAAATATCTTGATATATCTCGAGAACTACGCATCTGATCAAAAAATATCATAGAACATAAAAAGTAGGAAACTTAATTCTCTACAAAAAAGGTATCTTAACATTGTGCCATAGCTCGCTTCGTTTCCGAGATATATGCAGATTTATCTCAAGGGAAGGGGCCTGACGGACATATTTCGAGATATTTCTTCTTCTTGTTGTTCTTCTTCTGCACAGCTAAGCTGGAAGTGGCATTTGCAGCTCGCAATAGTGCAGAGTTATCTCAAAGAAAGCGGCCACGGTGTTTCTGTATCTCTATTATGTTTGTGCGGCTTCGGAACTTTTAAATATCTTGATATATCTCGAGAACTACGCATCTGATCAAAAAATATCATAGAACATAAAAAGTAGGTAACTTAATTCTCTACAAAAAAGGTCTGTTAACATTTTGCCATAGCTCGCTTCGTTTCGAGATATTTGCAGATTTATCTCAAGGGAAGGGGCCTGACGGACATATTTCGAGATATTTCTTCTTCTTGTTGTTCTTCTTCTGCACAGCTAAGCTGGAAGTGGCATTTGCAGCTCGCAATAGTGCAGAGTTATCTCAAAGAAAGGGGCCACGGTGTTTCTGTATCTCTATTATGTTGGTGCGGCTTCGGAACTTTTAAATATCTCGATATATCTCGAAAACTACGCTTCTGATCAAAAAATATCATAGAACATAAATTATAGGAAACATAATTCTCTACAAAAAAGGTCTCTTAACATTTTGCCATAGCTCGCTTCGTTTCCGAGATATTTGCAGATTTATCTCAAGGGAAGGGCCCTGACGGACATATTTCGAGATATTTCTTCTTCTTGTTGTTCTTCTTCTGCACAGCTAAGCTGGAAGTGGCATTTGCAGCTCGCAATAGTGCAGAGTTATCTCAAAGAAAGGGGCCACGGTGTTTCTGTATCTCTATTATGTTGGTGCGGCTTCGGAGCTTTTAAATATCTCGATATATCTCGAAAACTACGCTTCTGATCAAAAAATATCATAGAACATAAATTGTAGGAAACATAATTCTCTACAAAAAAGGTCTCTCAACATTTTGCCATAGCTCGTTCCGTTTCCGAGATATTTGCAGATATATCTCAAGGGAAGGGGCCTGACGGACATATTTCGAGATATTTCTTCTTCTTGTTGTTCTTCTTCTGCACAGCTAAGCTGGAAGTGGCATTTGCAGCTCGCAATAGTGCAGAGTTATCTCAAAGAAAGGGGCCACGGTGTTTCTGTATCTCTATTATGTTGGTGCGGCTTCGGAACTTTTAAATATCTTGATATATCTCGAGAACTACGCATCTGATCAAAAAATATCATAGAGCATAAAAAGTAGAAAACTTAATTCTCTACAAAAAAGGTCTCTTAACATTTTGCCATAGCTCGCTTCGTTTCCGAGATATTTGCAGATTTATCTCAAGGGAAGGGGCCTGACGGACATATTTCGAGATATTTCTTCTTCTTGTTGTTCTTCTTCTGCATAGCTAAACTGGAAGTGGCATTTCCAGCTCGCAATAGTGCAGAGTTATCTCAAAGAAAGGGGCCACGGTGTTTCTGTATCTCTATTATGTTGGTGCGGCTTCGGAACTTTTAAATATCTTGATATATCTCGAGAACTACGCATCTGATCAAAAAATATCGTAGAACATAAAAAGTAGGAAACTTAATTCTCTACAAAAAAGGTCTCTTAACATTTTGCCATAGCTCGCTTCGTTTCCGAGATATTTGCAGATTTATCTCAAGGGAACGGGCCTGACGGACATGTTTCGAGATATTTCTTCTTCTTGTTGTTCTTCTTCTGCACAGCTAAGCTGGAAGTGGCATTTGCAGCTCGCAATAGTGCAGAGTTATCTCAAAGAAAGGGGCCACGGTGTTTCTGTATCTCTATTATGTTGGTGCGGCTTTGGAACTTTTAAATATCTTGATATATCTCGAGAACTACGCATCTGATCAAAAAATATCATAGAGCATAAAAAGTAGAAAACTTAATTCTCTACAAAAAAGGTCTCTTAACATTTTGCCATAGGTCGCTTCGTTTCCGAGATATTTGCAGATTTATCTCAAGGGAAGGGGCCTGACGGACATATTTCGAGATATTTCTTCTTCTTGTTGTTCTTCTTCTGCATAGCTAAACTGGAAGTGGCATTTCCAGCTCGCAATAGTGCAGAGTTATCTCAAAGAAAGGGGCCACGGTGTTTCTGTATCTCTATTATGTTGGTGCGGCTTCGGAACTTTTAAATATCTTGATATATCTCGAGAACTACGCATCTGATCAAAAAATATCGTAGAACATAAAAAGTAGGAAACTTAATTCTCTACAAAAAAGGTCTCTTAACATTTTGCCATAGCTCGCTTCGTTTCCGAGATATTTGCAGATTTATCTCAAGGGAACGGGCCTGACGGACATGTTTCGAGATATTTCTTCTTCTTGTTGTTCTTCTTCTGCACAGCTAAGCTGGAAGTGGCATTTGCAGCTCGCAATAGTGCAGAGTTATCTCAAAGAAAGGGGCCACGGTGTTTCTGTATCTCTATTATGTTGGTGCGGCTTCGGAGCTTTTAAATATCTCGATATATCTCGAAAACTACGCTTCTGATCAAAAAATATCATAGAACATAAATTGTAGGAAACATAATTCTCTACAAAAAAGGTCTCTCAACATTTTGCCATAGCTCGTTCCGTTTCCGAGATATTTGCAGATATATCTCAAGGGAAGGGGCCTGACGGACATATTTCGAGATATTTCTTCTTCTTGTTGTTCTTCTTCTGCACAGCTAAGCTGGAAGTGGCATTTGCAGCTCGCAATAGTGCAGAGTTATCTCAAAGAAAGGGGCCACGGTGTTTCTGTATCTCTATTATGTTGGTGCGGCTTCGGAACTTTTAAATATCTTGATATATCTCGAGAACTACGCATCTGATCAAAAAATATCATAGAGCATAAAAAGTAGAAAACTTAATTCTCTACAAAAAAGGTCTCTTAACATTTTGCCATAGCTCGCTTCGTTTCCGAGATATTTGCAGATTTATCTCAAGGGAAGGGGCCTGACGGACATATTTCGAGATATTTCTTCTTCTTGTTGTTCTTCTTCTGCATAGCTAAACTGGAAGTGGCATTTCCAGCTCGCAATAGTGCAGAGTTATCTCAAAGAAAGGGGCCACGGTGTTTCTGTATCTCTATTATGTTGGTGCGGCTTCGGAACTTTTAAATATCTTGATATATCTCGAGAACTACGCATCTGATCAAAAAATATCGTAGAACATAAAAAGTAGGAAACTTAATTCTCTACAAAAAAGGTCTCTTAACATTTTGCCATAGCTCGCTTCGTTTCCGAGATATTTGCAGATTTATCTCAAGGGAACGGGCCTGACGGACATGTTTCGAGATATTTCTTCTTCTTGTTGTTCTTCTTCTGCACAGCTAAGCTGGAAGTGGCATTTGCAGCTCGCAATAGTGCAGAGTTATCTCAAAGAAAGGGGCCACGGTGTTTCTGTATCTCTATTATGTTGGTGCGGCTTTGGAACTTTAAAATATCTTGATATATCTCGAGAACTACGCATCTGATCAAAAAATATCATAGAGCATAAAAAGTAGAAAACTTAATTCTCTACAAAAAAGGTCTCTTAACATTTTGCCATAGCTCGCTTCGTTTCCGAGATATTTGCAGATTTATCTCAAGGGAAGGGGCCTGACGGACATATTTCGAGATATTTCTTCTTCTTGTTGTTCTTCTTCTGCATAGCTAAACTGGAAGTGGCATTTCCAGCTCGCAATAGTGCAGAGTTATCTCAAAGAAAGGGGCCACGGTGTTTCTGTATCTCTATTATGTTGGTGCGGCTTCGGAACTTTTAAATATCTTGATATATCTCGAGAACTACGCATCTGATCACAAAATATCGTAGAACATAAAAAGTAGGAAACTTAATTCTCTACAAAAAAGGTCTCTTAACATTTTGCCATAGCTCGCTTCGTTTCCGAGATATTTGCAGATTTATCTCAAGGGAACGGGCCTGACGGACATGTTTCGAGATATTTCTTCTTCTTGTTGTTCTTCTTCTGCACAGCTAAGCTGGAAGTGGCATTTGCAGCTCGCAATAGTGCAGAGTTATCTCAAAGAAAGGGGCCACGGTGTTTCTGTATCTCTATTATGTTGGTGCGGCTTCGGAACTTTTAAATATCTTGATATATCTCGAGAACTACGTATCTGATCAAAAAATATCATAGAACATAAAAAGTAGAAAACTTAATTCTCTACAAAAAAGGTCTCTTAACATTTTGCCATAGCTCGCTTCGTTTCCGAGATATTTGCAGATTTATCTCAAGGGAAGGGGCCTGACGGACATGTTTCGAAATATTTCTTCTTCTTGTTGTTCTTCTTCTGCACAGCTAAGCTGGAAGTGGCATTTGCAGCTCGCAATAGTGCAGAGTTATCTCAAAGAAAGGGGCCACGGTGTTTCTGTATCTCTATTATGTTGGTGCGGCTTCGGAACTTTTAAATATCTCGATATATCTCGAAAACTACGCTTCGGATCAAAAAATATCATAGAACATAAATTGTAGGAAACATAATTCTCTACAAAAAAGGTCTCTTGACATTTTGCCATAGCTCGCTTCGTTTCCGAGATATTTGCAGATATATCTCAAAGGAAGGGGCCTGACGGACATATTTCGAGATATTTCTTCTTCTTGTTGTTCTTCTTCTGCACAGCTAAGCTGGAAGTGGCATTTGCAGCTCGCAATAGTACAGAGTTATCTCAAAGAAAGGGGCCACGGTGTTTCTGTATCTCTATTATGTTGGTGCGGTTTCGGAACTTTTAAATATCTCGATATATCTCGAAAACTGCGCTTCTGATCAAAAAATATCATAGAACATAAATTGTAGGAAACATAATTCTCTACAAAAAAGGTCTCTGAACATTTTGCCATAGCTCGCTTCGTTTCCGAGATATTTGCAGATTTATCTCAAGGGAAGGGGCCTGACGAACATATTTCGAGATATTTCTTCTTCTTGTTGTTCTTCTTCTGCACAGCTAAGCTGGAAGTGGCATTTGCAGCTCGCAATAGTGCAGAGTTATCTCAAAGAAAGGGGCCACGGTGTTTCTGTATCTCTATTATGTTGGTGCGGCTTCGGAACTTTTAAATATCTTGATATATCTCGAGAACTACGCATCTGATCAAAAAATATCATAGAACATAAAAAGTAGGAAACTTCATTCTCTACAAAAAAGGTCTCTTAGCATTTTGCCATAGCTCGCTTCGTTTCCGAGATATTTGCAGATTTATCTCAAGGGAAGGGGCCTGACGGACACATTTCGAGATATTTCTTCTTCTTGTTGTTCTTCTTCTGCACAGCTAAGCTGGAAGTGGCATTTGCAGCTTGCAATAGTGCAGAGTTTTCTCAAAGAAAGGGGCAACGGTGTTTCTGTATCTCTATTATGTTGGTGCGGCTTCGGAAATTTTAAATATCTTGATATATCTCGAGAACTACGCATCTGATCAAAAAATATCATAGAACATAAAAAGTAGGAAACTTAATTGTCTACAAAAAAGGTCTCTTAACATTTTGCCATAGCTCGCTTGGTTTCCGAGATATTTGCAGATTTATCTCGAGGGAAGGGGCCTGACGGACATATTTCGAGATATTTCTTCTTCTTGTTGTTCTTCTTCTGCACAGCTAAGCTGGAAGTGGCATTTGCGGCTCGCACTAGTGCAGAGTTATCTCAAAGAAAGGGGCCACGGTGTTTCTGTATCTCTATTATGTTGGTGCGGCTTCGGAACTTTTAAATATCTTGATATATGTCGAGAACTACGCATCTGATCAAAAAATATCATAGAACATAAAAAGTAGGAAACTTAATTCTCTACAAAAAACGTCTCCTAACATTTTGCCATAGCTCGCTTCGTTTCCGAGATATTTGCAGATTTATCTCAAGGAAAGGGGCCTGACGGACATATTTCGAGATATTTCTTCTTCTTGTTGTTCTTCTTCTGCACAGCTAAGCTGGAAGTGGCATTTGCAGCTCGCAATAGTGCAGAGTTATCTCAAAGAAGGGGGCCACGGTGTTTCTGTATCTCTATTATGTTGGTGCGGCTTCGGAACTTTTAAATATCTCGATATATCTCGAGAACTACGCATCTGATCAAAAAATATCATAGAACATAAAAAGTAGGAAACATAATTCTCTACAAAAAAGGTCTCTTAACATTTTACCATAGCTCGCTTCATTTCCGAGATATTTGCAGATTTATCTCAAGGGAAGGGGCCTAACGGATATATTTCGAGATATTTCTTCTTCTTGTTGTTCTTCTTCTGCACAGCTAAGCTGGAAGTGGCATTTGCAGCTCGCAATAGTGCAGAGTTATCTCAAAGAAAGGGGCCACGGTGTTTCTGTATCTCTATTATGTTGGTGCGGCTTCGGAACTTTTAAGTATCTCGATATATCTCGAAAACTACGCTTCTCATCAAAGAATATCATAGAACATAAATTGTAGGAAACATAATTCTCTACAAAAAAGGTCTCTTAAGATTTTGCCATAGCTCGTTTCGTTTCCGAGATATTTGCAGATATATTTCAAGGGAAGGGGCCTGACGGACATATTTCGAGATATATCTTCTTCTTGTTGTTCTTCTTCTGCACAGCTAAGCTGGAAGTGGCATTTGCAGCTCGCAATAGTGCAGAGTTATCTCAAAGAAAGGGGCCACGGTGTTTCTGTATCTCTATTATGTTGGTGCGGCTTCGGAACTTTTAAATATCTTGATATATCTCGAGATCTACGCATCTGATCAAAAAATATCATAGAACATAAAAAGTAGGAAACTGAATTCTCTACAAAAAAGGTCCCTTAACATTTTGCCATAGCTCGCTTCGTTTCCGAGATATTTGCAGATTTATCTCAAGGAAAGGGGCCTGACGGACATATTTCGAGATATTTCTTCTTCTTGTTGTTCTTCTTCTGCTCAGCTAAGCTGGAAGTGGCATTTGCAGCTCGCAATAGTGCAGAGTTATCTCAAAGAAGGGGGCCACGGTGTTTCTGTATCTCTATTATGTTGGTGCGGCTTCGGAACTTTTAAATATCTTGATATATCTCGAGAACTACGCATCTGATCAAAAAATATCATACAACATAAATAGTAGGAAACTTAATTCTCTACAAAAACGGTCTCTCAACATTTTGCCATAGCTCGCTTCGTTTCCGAGATATTTGCACATTTATCTCAAGGGAAGGGGCCTAACGGACATATTTCGAGATATTTCTTCTTCTTGTTGTTCTTCTTCTGCACAGCTAAGCTGGAAGTAGCATTTGCGGCTCGCACTAGTGCAGAGTTATCTCAAAGAAAGGGGCCACGGTGTTTCTGTATCTCTATTATGTTGGTGCAGCTTCGGAACTTTTAAATATCTTGATATATCTCGAGAACTACGCATCTGATCAAAAAATATCATAGAACATAAAAAGTAGCAAACTTAATTCTCTACAAAAAAGGTCTCTTAAGATTTTGCCATAGCTCGCTTCGTTTCCGAGATATTTGCAGATTTATCTCAAGGGAAGGGGCCTGACGGACATGTTTCGAGATATTTCTTCTTCTTGTTGTTCTTCTTCTGCACAGCTAAACTGGAAGTGGCATTTCCAGCTCGCAATAGTGCAGAGTTATCTCAAAGAAAGGGGCCACGGTGTTTCTGTATCTCTATTATGTTGGTGCGGCTTCGGAACTTTTAAGTATCTCGATATATCTCGAAAACTACGCTTCTGATCAAAGAATATCATAGAACATAAATTGTAGGAAACATAATTCTCTACAAAAAAGGTCTCTTAAGATTTTGCCATAGCTCGTTTCGTTTCCGAGATATTTGCAGATATATCTCAAGGGAAGGGGCCTGACGGACATATTTCGAGATATATCTTCTTCTTGTTGTTCTTCTTCTGCACAGCTAAGCTGGAAGTGGCATTTGCAGCTCGCAATAGTGCAGAGTTATCTCAAAGAAAGGGGCCACGGTGTTTCTGTATCTCTATTATGTTGGTGCGGCTTCGGAACTTTTAAATATCTTGATATATCTCGAGATCTACGCATCTGATCAAAAAATATCATAGAACATAAAAAGTAGGAAACTGAATTCTCTACAAAAAAGGTCCCTTAACATTTTGCCATAGCTCGCTTCGTTTCCGAGATATTTGCAGATTTATCTCAAGGAAAGGGGCCTGACGGACATATTTCGAGATATTTCTTCTTCTTGTTGTTCTTCTTCTGCTCAGCTAAGCTGGAAGTGGCATTTGCAGCTCGCAATAGTGCAGAGTTATCTCAAAGAAGGGGGCCACGGTGTTTCTGTATCTCTATTATGTTGGTGCGGCTTCGGAACTTTTAAATATCTCGATATATCTCGAGAACTACGCATCTGATCAAAAAATATCATAGAACATAAAAAGTAGGAAACATAATTCTCTACAAAAAAGGTCTCTTAACATTTTACCATAGCTCGCTTCATTTCCGAGATATTTGCAGATTTATCTCAAGGGAAGGGGCCTAACGGATATATTTCGAGATATTTCTTCTTCTTGTTGTTCTTCTTCTGCACAGCTAAGCTGGAAGTGGCATTTGCAGCTCGCAATAGTGCAGAGTTATCTCAAAGAAAGGGGCCACGGTGTTTCTGTATCTCTATTATGTTGGTGCGGCTTCGGAACTTTTAAGTATCTCGATATATCTCGAAAACTACGCTTCTCATCAAAGAATATCATAGAACATAAATTGTAGGAAACATAATTCTCTACAAAAAAGGTCTCTTAAGATTTTGCCATAGCTCGTTTCGTTTCCGAGATATTTGCAGATATATTTCAAGGGAAGGGGCCTGACGGACATATTTCGAGATATATCTTCTTCTTGTTGTTCTTCTTCTGCACAGCTAAGCTGGAAGTGGCATTTGCAGCTCGCAATAGTGCAGAGTTATCTCAAAGAAAGGGGCCACGGTGTTTCTGTATCTCTATTATGTTGGTGCGGCTTCGGAACTTTTAAATATCTTGATATATCTCGAGATCTACGCATCTGATCAAAAAATATCATAGAACATAAAAAGTAGGAAACTGAATTCTCTACAAAAAAGGTCCCTTAACATTTTGCCATAGCTCGCTTCGTTTCCGAGATATTTGCAGATTTATCTCAAGGAAAGGGGCCTGACGGACATATTTCGAGATATTTCTTCTTCTTGTTGTTCTTCTTCTGCTCAGCTAAGCTGGAAGTGGCATTTGCAGCTCGCAATAGTGCAGAGTTATCTCAAAGAAGGGGGCCACGGTGTTTCTGTATCTCTATTATGTTGGTGCGGCTTCGGAACTTTTAAATATCTTGATATATCTCGAGAACTACGCATCTGATCAAAAAATATCATACAACATAAATAGTAGGAAACTTAATTCTCTACAAAAACGGTCTCTCAACATTTTGCCATAGCTCGCTTCGTTTCCGAGATATTTGCACATTTATCTCAAGGGAAGGGGCCTAACGGACATATTTCGAGATATTTCTTCTTCTTGTTGTTCTTCTTCTGCACAGCTAAGCTGGAAGTAGCATTTGCGGCTCGCACTAGTGCAGAGTTATCTCAAAGAAAGGGGCCACGGTGTTTCTGTATCTCTATTATGTTGGTGCAGCTTCGGAACTTTTAAATATCTTGATATATCTCGAGAACTACGCATCTGATCAAAAAATATCATAGAACATAAAAAGTAGCAAACTTAATTCTCTACAAAAAAGGTCTCTTAAGATTTTGCCATAGCTCGCTTCGTTTCCGAGATATTTGCAGATTTATCTCAAGGGAAGGGGCCTGACGGACATGTTTCGAGATATTTCTTCTTCTTGTTGTTCTTCTTCTGCACAGCTAAACTGGAAGTGGCATTTCCAGCTCGCAATAGTGCAGAGTTATCTCAAAGAAAGGGGCCACGGTGTTTCTGTATCTCTATTATGTTGGTGCGGCTTCGGAACTTTTAAGTATCTCGATATATCTCGAAAACTACGCTTCTGATCAAAGAATATCATAGAACATAAATTGTAGGAAACATAATTCTCTACAAAAAAGGTCTCTTAAGATTTTGCCATAGCTCGTTTCGTTTCCGAGATATTTGCAGATATATCTCAAGGGAAGGGGCCTGACGGACATATTTCGAGATATATCTTCTTCTTGTTGTTCTTCTTCTGCACAGCTAAGCTGGAAGTGGCATTTGCAGCTCGCAATAGTGCAGAGTTATCTCAAAGAAAGGGGCCACGGTGTTTCTGTATCTCTATTATGTTGGTGCGGCTTCGGAACTTTTAAATATCTTGATATATCTCGAGATCTACGCATCTGATCAAAAAATATCATAGAACATAAAAAGTAGGAAACTGAATTCTCTACAAAAAAGGTCCCTTAACATTTTGCCATAGCTCGCTTCGTTTCCGAGATATTTGCAGATTTATCTCAAGGAAAGGGGCCTGACGGACATATTTCGAGATATTTCTTCTTCTTGTTGTTCTTCTTCTGCTCAGCTAAGCTGGAAGTGGCATTTGCAGCTCGCAATAGTGCAGAGTTATCTCAAAGAAGGGGGCCACGGTGTTTCTGTATCTCTATTATGTTGGTGCGGCTTCGGAACTTTTAAATATCTCGATATATCTCGAGAACTACGCATCTGATCAAAAAATATTATAGAACATAAAAAGTAGGAAACTTAATTCTCTACAAAAAAGGTCTCTTAACATTTTGCCATAGCTCGCTTCATTTCCGAGATATTTGCAGATTTATCTCAAGGGAAGGGGCCTAACGGATATATTTCGAGATATTTCTTCTTCTTGTTGTTCTTCTTCTGCACAGCTAAGCTGGAAGTGGCATTTGCAGCTCGCAATAGTGCAGAGTTATCTCAAAGAAAGGGGCCACGGTGTTTCTGTATCTCCATTATGTTGGTGCGGCTTCGGAACTTTTAAATATCTTGATATATCTCGAGAACTACGCATCTGATCAAAAAATATCATACAACATAAATAGTAGGAAACTTAATTCTCTACAAAAACGGTCTCTCAACATTTTGCCATAGCTCGCTTCGTTTCCGAGATATTTGCAGATTTATCTCGAGGGAAGGGGCCTGACGGACATATTTCGAGATATTTCTTCTTCTTGTTGTTCTTCTTCTGCACAGCTAAGCTGGAAGTGGCATTTGCGGCTCGCACTAGTGCAGAGTTATCTCAAAGAAAGGGGCCACGGTGTTTCTGTATCTCTATTATGTTGGTGCGGCTTCGGAACTTTTAAATATCTCGATATATCTCGAAAACTACGCTTCTGATCAAATAATATCATACAACATAAATTGTAGGAAACATAATTCTCTACAAAAAAGGTCTCTAAAGATTTTGCCATAGCTCGTTTCGTTTCCGAGATATTTGCAGATATATCTCAAGGGAAGGGGCCTGACGGACATATTTCGAGATATATCTTCTTCTTGTTGTTCTTCTTCTGCACAGCTAAGCTGGAAGTGGCATTTGCAGCTCGCAATAGTGCAGAGTTATCTCAAAGAAAGGGGCCACGGTGTTTCTGTATCTCTATTATGTTGTTGCGGCTTCGGAACTTTTAAATATCTTGATATATCTCGAGATCTACGCATCTGATCAAAAAATATCATAGAACATAAAAAGTAGGAAACTGAATTCTCTACAAAAAAGGTCCCTTAACATTTTGCCATAGCTCGCTTCGTTTCCGAGATATTTGCAGATTTATCTCAAGGAAAGGGGCCTGACGGACATATTTCGAGATATTTCTTCTTCTTGTTGTTCTTCTTCTGCACAGCTAAGCTGGAAGTGGCATTTGCAGCTCGCAATAGTGCAGAGTTATCTCAAAGAAGTGGGCCACGGTGTTTCTGTATCTCTATTATGTTGGTGCGGCTTCGGAACTTTTAAATATCTCGATATATCTCGAGAACTACGCATCTGATCAAAAAATATCATAGAACATAAAAAGTAGGAAACTTAATTCTCTACAAAAAAGGTCTCTTAACATTTTGCCATAGCTCGCTTCATTTCCGAGATATTTGCAGATTTATCTCAAGGGAAGGGGCCTAACGGATATATTTCGAGATATTTCTTCTTCTTGTTGTTCTTCTTCTGCACAGCTAAGCTGGAAGTGGCATTTCCAGCTCGCAATAGTGCAGAGTTATCTCAAAGAAAGGGGCCACGGTGTTTCTGTATCTCTATTATGTTGGTGCGGCTTCGGAACTTTTAAATATCTTGATATATCTCGAGATCTACGCATCTGATCAAAAAATATCATAGAACATAAAAAGTAGGAAACTGAATTCTCTACAAAAAAGGTCCCTTAACATTTTGCCATAGCTCGCTTCGTTTCCGAGATATTTGCAGATTTATCTCAAGGAAAGGGGCCTGACGGACATATTTCGAGATATTTCTTCTTCTTGTTGTTCTTCTTCTGCACAGCTAAGCTGGAAGTGGCATTTGCAGCTCGCAATAGTGCAGAGTTATCTCAAAGAAGGGGGCCACGGTGTTTCTGTATCTCTATTATGTTGGTGCGGCTTCGGAACTTTTAAATATCTCGATATATCTCGAGAACTACGCATCTGATCAAAAAATATCATAGAACATAAAAAGTAGGAAACTTAATTCTCTACAAAAAAGGTCTCTTAACATTTTGCCATAGCTCGCTTCATTTCCGAGATATTTGCAGATTTATCTCAAGGGAAGGGGCCTAACGGATATATTTCGAGATATTTCTTCTTCTTGTTGTTCTTCTTCTGCACAGCTAAGCTGGAAGTGGCATTTCCAGCTCGCAATAGTGCAGAGTTATCTCAAAGAAAGGGGCCACGGTGTTTCTGTATCTCCATTATGTTGGTGCGGCTTCGGAACTTTTAAATATCTTGATATATCTCGAGAACTACGCATCTGATCAAAAAATATCATACAACATAAATAGTAGGAAACTTAATTCTCTACAAAAACGGTCTCTCAACATTTTGCCATAGCTCGCTTCGTTTCCGAGATATTTGCACATTTATCTCAAGGGAAGGGGCCTAACGGACATATTTCGAGATATTTCTTCTTCTTGTTGTTCTTCTTCTGCACAGCTAAGCTGGAAGTGGCATTTGCGGCTCGCACTAGTGCAGAGTTATCTCAAAGAAAGGGGCCACGGTGTTTCTGTATCTCTATTATGTTGGTGCAGCTTCGGAACTTTTAAATATCTTGATATATCTCGAGAACTACGCATCTGATCAAAAAATATCGTGGAACATAAAAAGTAGGAAACTTAATTCTCTACAAAAAAGGTCTCTTAACATTTTGCCATAGCTCGCTTCGTTTCCGAGATATTTGCAGATTTATCTCAAGGGAAGGGGCCTGACGGACATATTTCGAGATATTTCTTCTTCTTGTTGTTCTTCTTCTGCACAGCTAAGCTGGAAGTGGCATTTGCAGCTCGCAATAGTGCAGAGTTATCTCAAAGAAAGGGGCCACGGTGTTTCTGTATCTCTATTATGTTGGTGCGGCTTCGGAACTTTTAAATATCTTGATATATCTCGAGAACTCCGCATCTGATCAAAAAATATCATAGAACATAAAAAGTAGCAAACTTAATTCTCTACAAAAAAGGTCTCTTAAGATTTTGCCATAGCTCGCTTCGTTTCCGAGATATTTGCAGATTTATCTCAAGGGAAGGGGCCTGACGGACATGTTTCGAGATATTTCTTCTTCTTGTTGTTCTTCTTCTGCACAGCTAAACTGGAAGTGGCATTTCCAGCTCGCAATAGTGCAGAGTTATCTCAAAGAAAGGGGCCACGGTGTTTCTGTATCTCTATTATGCTGGTGCGGCTTCGGAACTTTTAAGTATCTCGATATATCTCGAAAACTACGCTTCTGATCAAAGAATATCATAGAACATAAATTGTAGGAAACATAATTCTCTACAAAAAAGGTCTCTTAAGATTTTGCCATAGCTCGTTTCGTTTCCGAGATATTTGCAGATATATCTCAAGGGAAGGGGCCTGACGGACATATTTCGAGATATATCTTCTTCTTGTTGTTCTTCTTCTGCACAGCTAAGCTGGAAGTGGCATTTGCAGCTCGCAATAGTGCAGAGTTATCTCAAAGAAAGGGGCCACGGTGTTTCTGTATCTCTATTATGTTGGTGCGGCTTCGGAACTTTTAAATATCTTGATATATCTCGAGATCTACGCAGCTGATCAAAAAATATCATAGAACATAAAAAGTAGGAAACTGAATTCTCTACAAAAAAGGTCCCTTAACATTTTGCCATAGCTCGCTTCGTTTCCGAGATATTTGCAGATTTATCTCAAGGAAAGGGGCCTGACGGACATATTTCGAGATATTTCTTCTTCTTGTTGTTCTTCTTCTGCTCAGCTAAGCTGGAAGTGGCATTTGCAGCTCGCAATAGTGCAGAGTTATCTCAAAGAAGGGGGCCACGGTGTTTCTGTATCTCTATTATGTTGGTGCGGCTTCGGAACTTTTAAATATCTCGATATATCTCGAGAACTACGCATCTGATCAAAAAATATTATAGAACATAAAAAGTAGGAAACTTAATTCTCTACAAAAAAGGTCTCTTAACATTTTGCCATAGCTCGCTTCATTTCCGAGATATTTGCAGATTTATCTCAAGGGAAGGGGCCTAACGGATATATTTCGAGATATTTCTTCTTCTTGTTGTTCTTCTTCTGCACAGCTAAGCTGGAAGTGGCATTTGCAGCTCGCAATAGTGCAGAGTTATCTCAAAGAAAGGGGCCACGGTGTTTCTGTATCTCCATTATGTTGGTGCGGCTTCGGAACTTTTAAATATCTTGATATATCTCGAGAACTACGCATCTGATCAAAAAATATCATACAACATAAATAGTAGGAAACTTAATTCTCTACAAAAACGGTCTCTCAACATTTTGCCATAGCTCGCTTCGTTTCCGAGATATTTGCACATTTATCTCAAGGGAAGGGGCCTAACGGACATATTTCGAGATATTTCTTCTTCTTGTTGTTCTTCTTCTGCACAGCTAAGCTGGAAGTGGCATTTGCGGCTCGCACTAGTGCAGAGTTATCTCAAAGAAAGGGGCCACGGTGTTTCTGTATCTCTATTATGTTGGTGCGGCTTCGGAACTTTTAAGTATCTCGATATATCTCGAAAACTACGCTTCTGATCAAAGAATATCATAGAACATAAATTGTAGGAAACATAATTCTCTACAAAAAAGGTCTCTTAAGATTTTGCCATAGCTCGTTTCGTTTCCGAGATATTTGCAGATATATCTCAAGGGAAGGGGCCTGACGGACATATTTCGAGATATATCTTCTTCTTGTTGTTCTTCTTCTGCACAGCTAAGCTGGAAGTGGCATTTGCAGCTCGCAATAGTGCAGAGTTATCTCAAAGAAAGGGGCCACGGTGTTTCTGTATCTCTATTATGTTGGTGCGGCTTCGGAACTTTTAAATATCTTGATATATCTCGAGATCTACGCATCTGATCAAAAAATATCATAGAACATAAAAAGTAGGAAACTGAATTCTCTACAAAAAAGGTCCCTTAACATTTTGCCATAGCTCGCTTCGTTTCCGAGATATTTGCAGATTTATCTCAAGGAAAGGGGCCTGACGGACATATTTCGAGATATTTCTTCTTCTTGTTGTTCTTCTTCTGCTCAGCTAAGCTGGAAGTGGCATTTGCAGCTCGCAATAGTGCAGAGTTATCTCAAAGAAGGGGGCCACGGTGTTTCTGTATCTCTATTATGTTGGTGCGGCTTCGGAACTTTTAAATATCTCGATATATCTCGAGAACTACGCATCTGATCAAAAAATATTATAGAACATAAAAAGTAGGAAACTTAATTCTCTACAAAAAAGGTCTCTTAACATTTTGCCATAGCTCGCTTCATTTCCGAGATATTTGCAGATTTATCTCAAGGGAAGGGGCCTAACGGATATATTTCGAGATATTTCTTCTTCTTGTTGTTCTTCTTCTGCACAGCTAAGCTGGAAGTGGCATTTGCAGCTCGCAATAGTGCAGAGTTATCTCAAAGAAAGGGGCCACGGTGTTTCTGTATCTCCATTATGTTGGTGCGGCTTCGGAACTTTTAAATATCTTGATATATCTCGAGAACTACGCATCTGATCAAAAAATATCATACAACATAAATAGTAGGAAACTTAATTCTCTACAAAAACGGTCTCTCAACATTTTGCCATAGCTCGCTTCGTTTCCGAGATATTTGCACATTTATCTCAAGGGAAGGGGCCTAACGGACATATTTCGAGATATTTCTTCTTCTTGTTGTTCTTCTTCTGCACAGCTAAGCTGGAAGTGGCATTTGCGGCTCGCACTAGTGCAGAGTTATCTCAAAGAAAGGGGCCACGGTGTTTCTGTATCTCTATTATGTTGGTGCAGCTTCGGAACTTTTAAATATCTTGATATATCTCGAGAACTACGCATCTGATCAAAAAATATCGTAGAACATAAAAAGTAGCAAACTTAATTCTCTACAAAAAAGGTCTCTTAAGATTTTGCCATTGCTCGCTTCGTTTCCGAGATATTTGCAGATTTATCTCAAGGGAAGGGGCCTGACGGACATGTTTCGAGATATTTCTTCTTCTTGTTGTTCTTCTTCTGCACAGCTAAACTGGAAGTGGCATTTCCAGCTCGCAATAGTGCAGAGTTATCTCAAAGAAAGGGGCCACGGTGTTTCTGTATCTCTATTATGTTGGTGCGGCTTCGGAACTTTTAAGTATCTCGATATATCTCGAAAACTACGCTTCTGCTCAAAGAATATCATAGAACAGAAATTGTAGGAAACATAATTCTCTACAAAAAAGGTCTCTTAACATTTTGCCATAGCTCGCTTCGTTTCCGAGATATTTGCAGATATATCTCAAGAGAAGGGGCCTGACGGACATATTTCGAAATATTTCTTCTTCTTGTTGTTCTTCTTCTGCACAGCTAAGCTGGAAGTGGCATTTACAGCTCGCAATAGTGCAGAGTTATCTCAAAGAAAGGGGCCACGGTGTTTCTGTATCTCTATGATGTTGGTGCGGCTTCGGAACTTTTAAATATCTCGATATATCTCGAAAACTACGCTTCTGATCAAAACATATCATAGAACATAAATTGTAGGAAACATAATTCTCTACAAAAAACGTCTCTTAACATTTTGCCATAGCTCGCTTGGTTTCCGAGATATTTGCAGATTCAGCTCAAAGGAACGGGCCTGACGGACATATTTCGAGATATTTCTTCTTCTTGTTGTTCTTCTTCTGCACAGCTAAGCTGGAAGTGGCATTTGCAGCTCGCAATAGGGCAGAGTTATCTCAAAGAAAGGGGCCACGGTGTTTCTGTATCTCTATTATGTTGGTGCGGCTTCGGAACTTTTAAATATCTTGATATATCTCGAGAACTACGCATCTGATCAAAAAATATCATAGAACATAAAAAGTAGGAAACTTAATTCTCTACAAAAAAGGTCTCTTAACATTTTGCCATAGCTCGTTTCGTTTCCGAGATATTTGCAGATTTATCTCAAGGAAAGGGGCCTGACGGACATATTTCGAAATATTTCTTCTTCTTGTTGTGCTTCTTCTGCACAGCTAAGCTGGAAGTGGCATTTGCAGCTCGCAATAGTGCAGAGTTATCTCAAAGAGAGGGGCCACGGTGTTTCTGTATCTCTATTATGTTGGTGCGGCTTCGGAACTTTTAAATATCTTGATATATCTCGAGAACTACGCATCTGATCAAAAAATATCATACTACATAAAAAGTAGGAAACTTAATTCTCTACAAGAAAGGTCTCTAAACATTTTGCCATAGCTCGCTTCGTTTCCGAGATATTTGCAGATTTATCTCAAGGGAAGGGGCCTGACGGACATGTTTCGAGATATTTCTCCTTCTTGTTGTTCTTCTTCTGCACAGCGAAACTGGAAGTGGCATTTCCAGCTCGCAATAGTGCAGAGTTATCTCAAAGAAAGGGGCCACGGTGTTTCTGTATCTCTATTATGTTGGTGCGGCTTCGGAACTTTTAAATATCTTGATATATCTCGAGAACTACGCATCTGATCAAAAAATATCATAGAACATAAAAAGTAGCAAACCTAATTCTCTACAAAAAAGGTCTGTTAACATTTTGCCATAGCTCGCTTCGTTTCCGAGATATTTGCAGATTTATCTCAAGGGAAGGGGCCTGACGGACATGTTTCGAGATATTTCTTCTTCTTGTTGTTCTTCTTCTGCACAGCTAAACTGGAAGTGGCATTTCCAGCTCGCAATAGTGCAGAGTTATCTCAAAGAAAGGGGCCACGGTGTTTCTGTATCTCTATTATGTTGGTGCGGCTTCGGAACTTTTAAATATCTTGATATATCTCGAGAACTACGCATCTGATCAAAAAATATCATAGAACATAAAAAGTAGCAAACTTAATTCTCTACAAAGAAGGTCTCTTAACATTTTGCCATAGCTCGCTTCGTTTCCGAGATATTTGCAGATTTATCTCAAGGGAAGCGGCCTGACGGACATGTTTCGAGATATTTCTTCTTCTTGTTGTTCTTCTTCTGCACAGCTAAACTGGAAGTGGCATTTCCAGCTCGCAATAGTGCAGAGTTATCTCAAAGAAAGGGGCCACGGTGTTTCTGTATCTCTATTATGTTGGTGCGGCTTCGGAACTTTTAAATATCTTGATATATCTAGAGAACTACGCATCTGATCAAAAAATATCATAGAACATAAAAAGTAGGAAACTTAATTCTCTACAAAAAAGGTCTCTTAACATTTTGCCATAGCTCACTTCGTTTCCGAGATATTTGCAGATTTATCTCAAGGGAAGGGGCCTGACGGACATATTTCGAGATATTTCTTCTTCTTGTTGTTCTTCTTCTGCACAGCTAAGCTGGAAGTGGCATTTGCAGCTCGCAGTAGTGCAGAGTTATCTCAAAGAAGGGGGCCACGGTGTTTCTGTATCTCTATTATGTTGGTGCGGCTTCGGAACTTTTAAATATCTTGATATATCTCGAGAACTACGCATCTGATCCAAAAATATCGTGGAACATAAAAAGTAGGAAACTTAATTCTCTACAAATAAGGTCTCTTAACATTTTGCCATAGCTCGCTTCGTTTCCGAGATATTGGCAGATTTATCTCAAGGGAAGGGGCCTGACGGACATGTTTCGAGATATTTCTTCTTCTTGTTGTTCTTCTTCTGCACAGCTAAACTGGAAGTGGCATTTCCAGCTCGCAATAGTGCAGAGTTATCTCAAAGAAAGGGGCCACGGTGTTTCTGTATCTCTATTATGTTGGTGCGGCTTCGGAACTTTTAAGTATCTCGATATATCTCGAAAACTACGCTTCTCATCAAAGAATATCATAGAACATAAATTGTAGGAAACATAATTCTCTACAAAAAAGGTCTCTTAAGATTTTGCCATAGCTCGTTTCGTTTCCGAGATATTTGCAGATATATCTCAAGGGAAGGGGCCTGACGGACATATTTCGAGATATATCTTCTTGTTGTTGTTCTTCTTCTGCACAGCTAAGCTGGAAGTGGCATTTGCAGCTCGCAATAGTGCAGAGTTATCTCAAAGAAAGGGGCCACGGTGTTTCTGTATCTCTATTATGTTGGTGCGGCTTCGGAACTTTTAAATATCTTGATATATCTCGAGATCTACGCATCTGATCAAAAAATATCATAGAACATAAAAAGTAGGAAACTGAATTCTCTACAAAAAAGGTCCCTTAACATTTTGCCATAGCTCGCTTCGTTTCCGAGATATTTGCAGATTTATCTCAAGGAAAGGGGCCTGACGGACATATTTCGAGATATTTCTTCTTCTTGTTGTTCTTCTTCTGCTCAGCTAAGCTGGAAGTGGCATTTGCAGCTCGCAATAGTGCAGAGTTATCTCAAAGAAGGGGGCCACGGTGTTTCTGTATCTCTATTATGTTGGTGCGGCTTCGGAACTTTTAAATATCTCGATATATCTCGAGAACTACGCATCTGATCAAAAAATATCATAGAACATAAAAAGTAGGAAACTTAATTCTCTACAAAAAAGGTCTCTTAACATTTTGCCATAGCTCGCTTCATTTCCGAGATATTTGCAGATTTATCTCAAGGGAAGGGGCCTAACGGATATATGTCGAGATATTTCTTCTTCTTGTTGTTCTTCTTCTGCACAGCTAAGCTGGAAGTGGCATTTGCGGCTCGCACTAGTGCAGAGTTATCTCAAAGAAAGGGGCCACGGTGTTTCTGTATCTCTATTATGTTGGTGCGGCTTCGGAACTTTTAAATATCTCGATATATCTCGAGAACTACGCATCTGATCAAAAAATATCATAGAACATAAAAAGTAGGAAACTTAATTCTCTACAAAAAAGGTCTCTTAACATTTTGCCATAGCTCGCTTCGTTTCCGAGATATTTGCAGATTTATCTCAAGGAAAGGGGCCTGACGGACATATTTCGAGATATTTCTTCTTCTTGTTGTTCTTCTTCTGCACAGCTAAGCTGGAAGTGGCATTTGCAGCTCGCAATAGTGCAGAGTTATCTCAAAGAAAGGGGCCACGGTGTTTCTGTATCTCTATTATGTTGGTGCGGCTTCGGAACTTTTAAATATCTTGATATATCTCGAGATCTACGCAGCTGATCAAAAAATATCATAGAACATAAAAAGTAGGAAACTGAATTCTCTACAAAAAAGGTCCCTTAACATTTTGCCATAGCTCGCTTCGTTTCCGAGATATTTGCAGATTTATCTCAAGGAAAGGGGCCTGACGGACATATTTCGAGATATTTCTTCTTCTTGTTGTTCTTCTTCTGCTCAGCTAAGCTGGAAGTGGCATTTGCAGCTCGCAATAGTGCAGAGTTATCTCAAAGAAGGGGGCCACGGTGTTTCTGTATCTCTATTATGTTGGTGCGGCTTCGGAACTTTTAAATATCTCGATATATCTCGAGAACTACGCATCTGATCAAAAAATATTATAGAACATAAAAAGTAGGAAACTTAATTCTCTACAAAAAAGGTCTCTTAACATTTTGCCATAGCTCGCTTCATTTCCGAGATATTTGCAGATTTATCTCAAGGGAAGGGGCCTAACGGATATATTTCGAGATATTTCTTCTTCTTGTTGTTCTTCTTCTGCACAGCTAAGCTGGAAGTGGCATTTGCAGCTCGCAATAGTGCAGAGTTATCTCAAAGAAAGGGGCCACGGTGTTTCTGTATCTCCATTATGTTGGTGCGGCTTCGGAACTTTTAAATATCTTGATATATCTCGAGAACTACGCATCTGATCAAAAAATATCATACAACATAAATAGTAGGAAACTTAATTCTCTACAAAAACGGTCTCTCAACATTTTGCCATAGCTCGCTTCGTTTCCGAGATATTTGCACATTTATCTCAAGGGAAGGGGCCTAACGGACATATTTCGAGATATTTCTTCTTCTTGTTGTTCTTCTTCTGCACAGCTAAGCTGGAAGTGGCATTTGCGGCTCGCACTAGTGCAGAGTTATCTCAAAGAAAGGGGCCACGGTGTTTCTGTATCTCTATTATGTTGGTGCGGCTTCGGAACTTTTAAGTATCTCGATATATCTCGAAAACTACGCTTCTGATCAAAGAATATCATAGAACATAAATTGTAGGAAACATAATTCTCTACAAAAAAGGTCTCTTAAGATTTTGCCATAGCTCGTTTCGTTTCCGAGATATTTGCAGATATATCTCAAGGGAAGGGGCCTGACGGACATATTTCGAGATATATCTTCTTCTTGTTGTTCTTCTTCTGCACAGCTAAGCTGGAAGTGGCATTTGCAGCTCGCAATAGTGCAGAGTTATCTCAAAGAAAGGGGCCACGGTGTTTCTGTATCTCTATTATGTTGGTGCGGCTTCGGAACTTTTAAATATCTTGATATATCTCGAGATCTACGCATCTGATCAAAAAATATCATAGAACATAAAAAGTAGGAAACTGAATTCTCTACAAAAAAGGTCCCTTAACATTTTGCCATAGCTCGCTTCGTTTCCGAGATATTTGCAGATTTATCTCAAGGAAAGGGGCCTGACGGACATATTTCGAGATATTTCTTCTTCTTGTTGTTCTTCTTCTGCTCAGCTAAGCTGGAAGTGGCATTTGCAGCTCGCAATAGTGCAGAGTTATCTCAAAGAAGGGGGCCACGGTGTTTCTGTATCTCTATTATGTTGGTGCGGCTTCGGAACTTTTAAATATCTCGATATATCTCGAGAACTACGCATCTGATCAAAAAATATTATAGAACATAAAAAGTAGGAAACTTAATTCTCTACAAAAAAGGTCTCTTAACATTTTGCCATAGCTCGCTTCATTTCCGAGATATTTGCAGATTTATCTCAAGGGAAGGGGCCTAACGGATATATTTCGAGATATTTCTTCTTCTTGTTGTTCTTCTTCTGCACAGCTAAGCTGGAAGTGGCATTTGCAGCTCGCAATAGTGCAGAGTTATCTCAAAGAAAGGGGCCACGGTGTTTCTGTATCTCCATTATGTTGGTGCGGCTTCGGAACTTTTAAATATCTTGATATATCTCGAGAACTACGCATCTGATCAAAAAATATCATACAACATAAATAGTAGGAAACTTAATTCTCTACAAAAACGGTCTCTCAACATTTTGCCATAGCTCGCTTCGTTTCCGAGATATTTGCACATTTATCTCAAGGGAAGGGGCCTAACGGACATATTTCGAGATATTTCTTCTTCTTGTTGTTCTTCTTCTGCACAGCTAAGCTGGAAGTGGCATTTGCGGCTCGCACTAGTGCAGAGTTATCTCAAAGAAAGGGGCCACGGTGTTTCTGTATCTCTATTATGTTGGTGCAGCTTCGGAACTTTTAAATATCTTGATATATCTCGAGAACTACGCATCTGATCAAAAAATATCGTAGAACATAAAAAGTAGCAAACTTAATTCTCTACAAAAAAGGTCTCTTAAGATTTTGCCATTGCTCGCTTCGTTTCCGAGATATTTGCAGATTTATCTCAAGGGAAGGGGCCTGACGGACATGTTTCGAGATATTTCTTCTTCTTGTTGTTCTTCTTCTGCACAGCTAAACTGGAAGTGGCATTTCCAGCTCGCAATAGTGCAGAGTTATCTCAAAGAAAGGGGCCACGGTGTTTCTGTATCTCTATTATGTTGGTGCGGCTTCGGAACTTTTAAGTATCTCGATATATCTCGAAAACTACGCTTCTGCTCAAAGAATATCATAGAACAGAAATTGTAGGAAACATAATTCTCTACAAAAAAGGTCTCTTAACATTTTGCCATAGCTCGCTTCGTTTCCGAGATATTTGCAGATATATCTCAAGAGAAGGGGCCTGACGGACATATTTCGAAATATTTCTTCTTCTTGTTGTTCTTCTTCTGCACAGCTAAGCTGGAAGTGGCATTTACAGCTCGCAATAGTGCAGAGTTATCTCAAAGAAAGGGGCCACGGTGTTTCTGTATCTCTATGATGTTGGTGCGGCTTCGGAACTTTTAAATATCTCGATATATCTCGAAAACTACGCTTCTGATCAAAACATATCATAGAACATAAATTGTAGGAAACATAATTCTCTACAAAAAACGTCTCTTAACATTTTGCCATAGCTCGCTTGGTTTCCGAGATATTTGCAGATTCAGCTCAAAGGAACGGGCCTGACGGACATATTTCGAGATATTTCTTCTTCTTGTTGTTCTTCTTCTGCACAGCTAAGCTGGAAGTGGCATTTGCAGCTCGCAATAGGGCAGAGTTATCTCAAAGAAAGGGGCCACGGTGTTTCTGTATCTCTATTATGTTGGTGCGGCTTCGGAACTTTTAAATATCTTGATATATCTCGAGAACTACGCATCTGATCAAAAAATATCATAGAACATAAAAAGTAGGAAACTTAATTCTCTACAAAAAAGGTCTCTTAACATTTTGCCATAGCTCGTTTCGTTTCCGAGATATTTGCAGATTTATCTCAAGGAAAGGGGCCTGACGGACATATTTCGAAATATTTCTTCTTCTTGTTGTGCTTCTTCTGCACAGCTAAGCTGGAAGTGGCATTTGCAGCTCGCAATAGTGCAGAGTTATCTCAAAGAGAGGGGCCACGGTGTTTCTGTATCTCTATTATGTTGGTGCGGCTTCGGAACTTTTAAATATCTTGATATATCTCGAGAACTACGCATCTGATCAAAAAATATCATACTACATAAAAAGTAGGAAACTTAATTCTCTACAAGAAAGGTCTCTAAACATTTTGCCATAGCTCGCTTCGTTTCCGAGATATTTGCAGATTTATCTCAAGGGAAGGGGCCTGACGGACATGTTTCGAGATATTTCTCCTTCTTGTTGTTCTTCTTCTGCACAGCGAAACTGGAAGTGGCATTTCCAGCTCGCAATAGTGCAGAGTTATCTCAAAGAAAGGGGCCACGGTGTTTCTGTATCTCTATTATGTTGGTGCGGCTTCGGAACTTTTAAATATCTTGATATATCTCGAGAACTACGCATCTGATCAAAAAATATCATAGAACATAAAAAGTAGCAAACCTAATTCTCTACAAAAAAGGTCTGTTAACATTTTGCCATAGCTCGCTTCGTTTCCGAGATATTTGCAGATTTATCTCAAGGGAAGGGGCCTGACGGACATGTTTCGAGATATTTCTTCTTCTTGTTGTTCTTCTTCTGCACAGCTAAACTGGAAGTGGCATTTCCAGCTCGCAATAGTGCAGAGTTATCTCAAAGAAAGGGGCCACGGTGTTTCTGTATCTCTATTATGTTGGTGCGGCTTCGGAACTTTTAAATATCTTGATATATCTCGAGAACTACGCATCTGATCAAAAAATATCATAGAACATAAAAAGTAGCAAACTTAATTCTCTACAAAGAAGGTCTCTTAACATTTTGCCATAGCTCGCTTCGTTTCCGAGATATTTGCAGATTTATCTCAAGGGAAGCGGCCTGACGGACATGTTTCGAGATATTTCTTCTTCTTGTTGTTCTTCTTCTGCACAGCTAAACTGGAAGTGGCATTTCCAGCTCGCAATAGTGCAGAGTTATCTCAAAGAAAGGGGCCACGGTGTTTCTGTATCTCTATTATGTTGGTGCGGCTTCGGAACTTTTAAATATCTTGATATATCTAGAGAACTACGCATCTGATCAAAAAATATCATAGAACATAAAAAGTAGGAAACTTAATTCTCTACAAAAAAGGTCTCTTAACATTTTGCCATAGCTCACTTCGTTTCCGAGATATTTGCAGATTTATCTCAAGGGAAGGGGCCTGACGGACATATTTCGAGATATTTCTTCTTCTTGTTGTTCTTCTTCTGCACAGCTAAGCTGGAAGTGGCATTTGCAGCTCGCAGTAGTGCAGAGTTATCTCAAAGAAGGGGGCCACGGTGTTTCTGTATCTCTATTATGTTGGTGCGGCTTCGGAACTTTTAAATATCTTGATATATCTCGAGAACTACGCATCTGATCCAAAAATATCGTGGAACATAAAAAGTAGGAAACTTAATTCTCTACAAATAAGGTCTCTTAACATTTTGCCATAGCTCGCTTCGTTTCCGAGATATTGGCAGATTTATCTCAAGGGAAGGGGCCTGACGGACATGTTTCGAGATATTTCTTCTTCTTGTTGTTCTTCTTCTGCACAGCTAAACTGGAAGTGGCATTTCCAGCTCGCAATAGTGCAGAGTTATCTCAAAGAAAGGGGCCACGGTGTTTCTGTATCTCTATTATGTTGGTGCGGCTTCGGAACTTTTAAGTATCTCGATATATCTCGAAAACTACGCTTCTCATCAAAGAATATCATAGAACATAAATTGTAGGAAACATAATTCTCTACAAAAAAGGTCTCTTAAGATTTTGCCATAGCTCGTTTCGTTTCCGAGATATTTGCAGATATATCTCAAGGGAAGGGGCCTGACGGACATATTTCGAGATATATCTTCTTGTTGTTGTTCTTCTTCTGCACAGCTAAGCTGGAAGTGGCATTTGCAGCTCGCAATAGTGCAGAGTTATCTCAAAGAAAGGGGCCACGGTGTTTCTGTATCTCTATTATGTTGGTGCGGCTTCGGAACTTTTAAATATCTTGATATATCTCGAGATCTACGCATCTGATCAAAAAATATCATAGAACATAAAAAGTAGGAAACTGAATTCTCTACAAAAAAGGTCCCTTAACATTTTGCCATAGCTCGCTTCGTTTCCGAGATATTTGCAGATTTATCTCAAGGAAAGGGGCCTGACGGACATATTTCGAGATATTTCTTCTTCTTGTTGTTCTTCTTCTGCTCAGCTAAGCTGGAAGTGGCATTTGCAGCTCGCAATAGTGCAGAGTTATCTCAAAGAAGGGGGCCACGGTGTTTCTGTATCTCTATTATGTTGGTGCGGCTTCGGAACTTTTAAATATCTCGATATATCTCGAGAACTACGCATCTGATCAAAAAATATCATAGAACATAAAAAGTAGGAAACTTAATTCTCTACAAAAAAGGTCTCTTAACATTTTGCCATAGCTCGCTTCATTTCCGAGATATTTGCAGATTTATCTCAAGGGAAGGGGCCTAACGGATATATGTCGAGATATTTCTTCTTCTTGTTGTTCTTCTTCTGCACAGCTAAGCTGGAAGTGGCATTTGCGGCTCGCACTAGTGCAGAGTTATCTCAAAGAAAGGGGCCACGGTGTTTCTGTATCTCTATTATGTTGGTGCGGCTTCGGAACTTTTAAATATCTCGATATATCTCGAGAACTACGCATCTGATCAAAAAATATCATAGAACATAAAAAGTAGGAAACTTAATTCTCTACAAAAAAGGTCTCTTAACATTTTGCCATAGCTCGCTTCGTTTCCGAGATATTTGCAGATTTATCTCAAGGAAAGGGGCCTGACGGACATATTTCGAGATATTTCTTCTTCTTGTTGTTCTTCTTCTGCACAGCTAAGCTGGAAGTGGCATTTGCAGCTCGCAATAGTGCAGAGTTATCTCAAAGAAGGGGGCCACGGTGTTTCTGTATCTCTATTATGTTGGTGCGGCTTCGGAACTTTTAAATATCTCGATATATCTCGAGAACTACGCATCTGATCAAAAAATATCATAGAACATAAAAAGTAGGAAACTTAATTCTCTACAAAAAAGGTCTCTTAACATTTTGCCATAGCTCGCTTCATTTCCGAGATATTTGCAGATTTATCTCAAGGGAAGGGGCCTAACGGATATATTTCGAGATATTTCTTCTTCTTGTTGTTCTTCTTCTGCACAGCTAAGCTGGAAGTGGCATTTCCAGCTCGCAATAGTGCAGAGTTATCTCAAAGAAAGGGGCCACGGTGTTTCTGTATCTCCATTATGTTGGTGCGGCTTCGGAACTTTTAAATATCTTGATATATCTCGAGAACTACGCATCTGATCAAAAAATATCATACAACATAAATAGTAGGAAACTTAATTCTCTACAAAAACGGTCTCTCAACATTTTGCCATAGCTCGCTTCGTTTCCGAGATATTTGCACATTTATCTCAAGGGAAGGGGCCTAACGGACATATTTCGAGATATTTCTTCTTCTTGTTGTTCTTCTTCTGCACAGCTAAGCTGGAAGTGGCATTTGCGGCTCGCACTAGTGCAGAGTTATCTCAAAGACAGGGGCCACGGTGTTTCTGTATCTCTATTATGTTGGTGCAGCTTCGGAACTTTTAAATATCTTGATATATCTCGAGAACTACGCATCTGATCAAAAAATATCGTGGAACATAAAAAGTAGGAAACTTAATTCTCTACAAAAAAGGTCTCTTAACATTTTGCCATAGCTCGCTTCGTTTCCGAGATATTTGCAGATTTATCTCAAGGGAAGGGGCCTGACGGACATATTTCGAGATATTTCTTCTTCTTGTTGTTCTTCTTCTGCACAGCTAAGCTGGAAGTGGCATTTGCAGCTCGCAATAGTGCAGAGTTATCTCAAAGAAAGGGGCCACGGTGTTTCTGTATCTCTATTATGTTGGTGCGGCTTCGGAACTTTTAAATATCTTGATATATCTCGAGAACTCCGCATCTGATCAAAAAATATCATAGAACATAAAAAGTAGCAAACTTAATTCTCTACAAAAAAGGTCTCTTCAGATTTTGCCATAGCTCGCTTCGTTTCCGAGATATTTGCAGATTTATCTCAAGGGAAGGGGCCTGACGGACATGTTTCGAGATATTTCTTCTTCTTGTTGTTCTTCTTCTGCACAGCTAAACTGGAAGTGGCATTTCCAGCTCGCAATAGTGCAGAGTTATCTCAAAGAAAGGGGCCACGGTGTTTCTGTATCTCTATTATGTTGGTGCGGCTTCGGAACTTTTAAGTATCTCGATATATCTCGAAAACTACGCTTCTGATCAAAGAATATCATAGAACATAAATTGTAGGAAACATAATTCTCTACAAAAAAGGTCTCTTAAGATTTTGCCATAGCTCGTTTCGTTTCCGAGATATTTGCAGATATATCTCAAGGGAAGGGGCCTGACGGACATATTTCGAGATATATCTTCTTCTTGTTGTTCTTCTTCTGCACAGCTAAGCTGGAAGTGGCATTTGCAGCTCGCAATAGTGCAGAGTTATCTCAAAGAAAGGGGCCACGGTGTTTCTGTATCTCTATTATGTTGGTGCGGCTTCGGAACTTTTAAATATCTTGATATATCTCGAGATCTACGCATCTGATCAAAAAATATCATAGAACATAAAAAGTAGGAAACTGAATTCTCTACAAAAAAGGTCCCTTAACATTTTGCCATAGCTCGCTTCGTTTCCGAGATATTTGCAGATTTATCTCAAGGAAAGGGGCCTGACGGACATATTTCGAGATATTTCTTCTTCTTGTTGTTCTTCTTCTGCTCAGCTAAGCTGGAAGTGGCATTTGCAGCTCGCAATAGTGCAGAGTTATCTCAAAGAAGGGGGCCACGGTGTTTCTGTATCTCTATTATGTTGGTGCGGCTTCGGAACTTTTAAATATCTCGATATATCTCGAGAACTACGCATCTGATCAAAAAATATCATAGAACATAAAAAGTAGGAAACTTAATTCTCTACAAAAAAGGTCTCTTAACATTTTGCCATAGCTCGCTTCATTTCCGAGATATTTGCAGATTTATCTCAAGGGAAGGGGCCTAACGGATATATGTCGAGATATTTCTTCTTCTTGTTGTTCTTCTTCTGCACAGCTAAGCTGGAAGTGGCATTTGCGGCTCGCACTAGTGCAGAGTTATCTCAAAGAAAGGGGCCACGGTGTTTCTGTATCTCTATTATGTTGGTGCGGCTTCGGAACTTTTAAATATCTCGATATATCCCGAGAACTACGCATCTGATCAAAAAATATCATAGAACGTAAAAAGTAGGAAACTTAATTCTCTACAAAAAAGGTCTCTTAACATTTTGCCATAGCTCGCTTCGTTTCCGAGATATTTGCAGATTTATCTCAAGGAAAGGGGCCTGACGGACATATTTCGAGATATTTCTTCTTCTTGTTGTTCTTCTTCTGCACAGCTAAGCTGGAAGTGGCATTTGCAGCTCGCAATAGTGCAGAGTTATCTCAAAGAAGGGGGCCACGGTGTTTCTGTATCTCTATTATGTTGGTGCGGCTTCGGAACTTTTAAATATCTCGATATATCTCGAGAACTACGCATCTGATCAAAAAATATCATAGAACATAAAAAGTAGGAAACTTAATTCTCTACAAAAAAGGTCTCTTAACATGTTGCCATAGCTCGCTTCATTTCCGAGATATTTGCAGATTTATCTCAAGGGAAGGGGCCTAACGGATATATTTCGAGATATTTCTTCTTCTTGTTGTTCTTCTTCTGCACAGCTAAGCTGGAAGTGGCATTTCCAGCTCGCAATAGTGCAGAGTTATCTCAAAGAAAGGGGCCACGGTGTTTCTGTATCTCCATTATGTTGGTGCGGCTTCGGAACTTTTAAATATCTTGATATATCTCGAGAACTACGCATCTGATCAAAAAATATCATACAACATAAATAGTAGGAAACTTAATTCTCTACAAAAACGGTCTCTCAACATTTTGCCATAGCTCGCTTCGTTTCCGAGATATTTGCACATTTATCTCAAGGGAAGGGGCCTAACGGACATATTTCGAGATATTTCTTCTTCTTGTTGTTCTTCTTCTGCACAGCTAAGCTGGAAGTGGCATTTGCGGCTCGCACTAGTGCAGAGTTATCTCAAAGACAGGGGCCACGGTGTTTCTGTATCTCTATTATGTTGGTGCAGCTTCGGAACTTTTAAATATCTTGATATATCTCGAGAACTACGCATCTGATCAAAAAATATCGTGGAACATAAAAAGTAGGAAACTTAATTCTCTACAAAAAAGGTCTCTTAACATTTTGCCATAGCTCGCTTCGTTTCCGAGATATTTGCAGATTTATCTCAAGGGAAGGGGCCTGACGGACATATTTCGAGATATTTCTTCTTCTTGTTGTTCTTCTTCTGCACAGCTAAGCTGGAAGTGGCATTTGCAGCTCGCAATAGTGCAGAGTTATCTCAAAGAAAGGGGCCACGGTGTTTCTGTATCTCTATTATGTTGGTGCGGCTTCGGAACTTTTAAATATCTTGATATATCTCGAGAACTCCGCATCTGATCAAAAAATATCATAGAACATAAAAAGTAGCAAACTTAATTCTCTACAAAAAAGGTCTCTTCAGATTTTGCCATAGCTCGCTTCGTTTCCGAGATATTTGCAGATTTATCTCAAGGGAAGGGGCCTGACGGACATGTTTCGAGATATTTCTTCTTCTTGTTGTTCTTCTTCTGCACAGCTAAACTGGAAGTGGCATTTCCAGCTCGCAATAGTGCAGAGTTATCTCAAAGAAAGGGGCCACGGTGTTTCTGTATCTCTATTATGTTGGTGCGGCTTCGGAACTTTTAAGTATCTCGATATATCTCGAAAACTACGCTTCTGATCAAAGAATATCATAGAACATAAATTGTAGGAAACATAATTCTCTACAAAAAAGGTCTCTTAAGATTTTGCCATAGCTCGTTTCGTTTCCGAGATATTTGCAGATATATCTCAAGGGAAGGGGCCTGACGGACATATTTCGAGATATATCTTCTTCTTGTTGTTCTTCTTCTGCACAGCTAAGCTGGAAGTGGCATTTGCAGCTCGCAATAGTGCAGAGTTATCTCAAAGAAAGGGGCCACGGTGTTTCTGTATCTCTATTATGTTGGTGCGGCTTCGGAACTTTTAAATATCTTGATATATCTCGAGATCTACGCATCTGATCAAAAAATATCATAGAACATAAAAAGTAGGAAACTGAATTCTCTACAAAAAAGGTCCCTTAACATTTTGCCATAGCTCGCTTCGTTTCCGAGATATTTGCAGATTTATCTCAAGGAAAGGGGCCTGACGGACATATTTCGAGATATTTCTTCTTCTTGTTGTTCTTCTTCTGCTCAGCTAAGCTGGAAGTGGCATTTGCAGCTCGCAATAGTGCAGAGTTATCTCAAAGAAGGGGGCCACGGTGTTTCTGTATCTCTATTATGTTGGTGCGGCTTCGGAACTTTTAAATATCTCGATATATCTCGAGAACTACGCATCTGATCAAAAAATATCATAGAACATAAAAAGTAGGAAACTTAATTCTCTACAAAAAAGGTCTCTTAACATTTTGCCATAGCTCGCTTCATTTCCGAGATATTTGCAGATTTATCTCAAGGGAAGGGGCCTAACGGATATATGTCGAGATATTTCTTCTTCTTGTTGTTCTTCTTCTGCACAGCTAAGCTGGAAGTGGCATTTGCGGCTCGCACTAGTGCAGAGTTATCTCAAAGAAAGGGGCCACGGTGTTTCTGTATCTCTATTATGTTGGTGCGGCTTCGGAACTTTTAAATATCTCGATATATCCCGAGAACTACGCATCTGATCAAAAAATATCATAGAACGTAAAAAGTAGGAAACTTAATTCTCTACAAAAAAGGTCTCTTAACATTTTGCCATAGCTCGCTTCGTTTCCGAGATATTTGCAGATTTATCTCAAGGAAAGGGGCCTGACGGACATATTTCGAGATATTTCTTCTTCTTGTTGTTCTTCTTCTGCACAGCTAAGCTGGAAGTGGCATTTGCAGCTCGCAATAGTGCAGAGTTATCTCAAAGAAGGGGGCCACGGTGTTTCTGTATCTCTATTATGTTGGTGCGGCTTCGGAACTTTTAAATATCTCGATATATCTCGAGAACTACGCATCTGATCAAAAAATATCATAGAACATAAAAAGTAGGAAACTTAATTCTCTACAAAAAAGGTCTCTTAACATTTTGCCATAGCTCGCTTCATTTCCGAGATATTTGCAGATTTATCTCAAGGGAAGGGGCCTAACGGATATATTTCGAGATATTTCTTCTTCTTGTTGTTCTTCTTCTGCACAGCTAAGCTGGAAGTGGCATTTCCAGCTCGCAATAGTGCAGAGTTATCTCAAAGAAAGGGGCCACGGTGTTTCTGTATCTCCATTATGTTGGTGCGGCTTCGGAACTTTTAAATATCTTGATATATCTCGAGAACTACGCATCTGATCAAAAAATATCATACAACATAAATAGTAGGAAACTTAATTCTCTACAAAAACGGTCTCTCAACATTTTGCCATAGCTCGCTTCGTTTCCGAGATATTTGCACATTTATCTCAAGGGAAGGGGCCTAACGGACATATTTCGAGATATTTCTTCTTCTTGTTGTTCTTCTTCTGCACAGCTAAGCTGGAAGTGGCATTTGCGGCTCGCACTAATGCAGAGTTATCTCAAAGACAGGGGCCACGGTGTTTCTGTATCTCTATTATGTTGGTGCAGCTTCGGAACTTTTAAATATCTTGATATATCTCGAGAACTACGCATCTGATCAAAAAATATCGTGGAACATAAAAAGTAGGAAACTTAATTCTCTACAAAAAAGGTCTCTTAACATTTTGCCATAGCTCGCTTCGTTTCCGAGATATTTGCAGATTTATCTCAAGGGAAGGGGCCTGACGGACATATTTCGAGATATTTCTTCTTCTTGTTGTTCTTCTTCTGCACAGCTAAGCTGGAAGTGGCATTTGCAGCTCGCAATAGTGCAGAGTTATCTCAAAGAAAGGGGCCACGGTGTTTCTGTATCTCTATTATGTTGGTGCGGCTTCGGAACTTTTAAATATCTTGATATATCTCGAGAACTCCGCATCTGATCAAAAAATATCATAGAACATAAAAAGTAGCAAACTTAATTCTCTACAAAAAAGGTCTCTTCAGATTTTGCCATAGCTCGCTTCGTTTCCGAGATATTTGCAGATTTATCTCAAGGGAAGGGGCCTGACGGACATGTTTCGAGATATTTCTTCTTCTTGTTGTTCTTCTTCTGCACAGCTAAACTGGAAGTGGCATTTCCAGCTCGCAATAGTGCAGAGTTATCTCAAAGAAAGGGGCCACGGTGTTTCTGTATCTCTATTATGTTGGTGCGGCTTCGGAACTTTTAAGTATCTCGATATATCTCGAAAACTACGCTTCTGATCAAAGAATATCATAGAACATAAATTGTAGGAAACATAATTCTCTACAAAAAAGGTCTCTTAAGATTTTGCCATAGCTCGTTTCGTTTCCGAGATATTTGCAGATATATCTCAAGGGAAGGGGCCTGACGGACATATTTCGAGATATATCTTCTTCTTGTTGTTCTTCTTCTGCACAGCTAAGCTGGAAGTGGCATTTGCAGCTCGCAATAGTGCAGAGTTATCTCAAAGAAAGGGGCCACGGTGTTTCTGTATCTCTATTATGTTGGTGCGGCTTCGGAACTTTTAAATATCTTGATATATCTCGAGATCTACGCATCTGATCAAAAAATATCATAGAACATAAAAAGTAGGAAACTGAATTCTCTACAAAAAAGGTCCCTTAACATTTTGCCATAGCTCGCTTCGTTTCCGAGATATTTGCAGATTTATCTCAAGGAAAGGGGCCTGACGGACATATTTCGAGATATTTCTTCTTCTTGTTGTTCTTCTTCTGCTCAGCTAAGCTGGAAGTGGCATTTGCAGCTCGCAATAGTGCAGAGTTATCTCAAAGAAGGGGGCCACGGTGTTTCTGTATCTCTATTATGTTGGTGCGGCTTCGGAACTTTTAAATATCTCGATATATCTCGAGATCTACGCATCTGATCAAAAAATATCATAGAACATAAAAAGTAGGAAACTGAATTCTCTACAAAAAAGGTCCCTTAACATTTTGCCATAGCTCGCTTCGTTTCCGAGATATTTGCAGATTTATCTCAAGGAAAGGGGCCTGACGGACATATTTCGAGATATTTCTTCTTCTTGTTGTTCTTCTTCTGCTCAGCTAAGCTGGAAGTGGCATTTGCAGCTCGCAATAGTGCAGAGTTATCTCAAAGAAGGGGGCCACGGTGTTTCTGTATCTCTATTATGTTGGTGCGGCTTCGGAACTTTTAAATATCTCGATATATCTCGAGAACTACGCATCTGATCAAAAAATATTATAGAACATAAAAAGTAGGAAACTTAATTCTCTACAAAAAAGGTCTCTTAACATTTTGCCATAGCTCGCTTCATTTCCGAGATATTTGCAGATTTATCTCAAGGGAAGGGGCCTAACGGATATATTTCGAGATATTTCTTCTTCTTGTTGTTCTTCTTCTGCACAGCTAAGCTGGAAGTGGCATTTGCAGCTCGCAATAGTGCAGAGTTATCTCAAAGAAAGGGGCCACGGTGTTTCTGTATCTCCATTATGTTGGTGCGGCTTCGGAACTTTTAAATATCTTGATATATCTCGAGAACTACGCATCTGATCAAAAAATATCATACAACATAAATAGTAGGAAACTTAATTCTCTACAAAAACGGTCTCTCAACATTTTGCCATAGCTCGCTTCGTTTCCGAGATATTTGCACATTTATCTCAAGGGAAGGGGCCTAACGGACATATTTCGAGATATTTCTTCTTCTTGTTGTTCTTCTTCTGCACAGCTAAGCTGGAAGTGGCATTTGCGGCTTGCACTAGTGCAGAGTTATCTCAAAGAAAGGGGCCACGGTGTTTCTGTATCTCTATTATGTTGGTGCAGCTTCGGAACTTTTAAATATCTTGATATATCTCGAGAACTACGCATCTGATCAAAAAATATCGTAGAACATAAAAAGTAGCAAACTTAATTCTCTACAAAAAAGGTCTCTTAAGATTTTGCCATTGCTCGCTTCGTTTCCGAGATATTTGCAGATTTATCTCAAGGGAAGGGGCCTGACGGACATATTTCGAAATATTTCTTCTTCTTGTTGTGCTTCTTCTGCACAGCTAAGCTGGAAGTGGCATTTGCAGCTCGCAATAGTGCAGAGTTATCTCAAAGAGAGGGGCCACGGTGTTTCTGTATCTCTATTATGTTGGTGCGGCTTCGGAACTTTTAAATATCTTGATATATCTCGAGAACTACGCATCTGATCAAAAAATATCATACTACATAAAAAGTAGGAAACATAATTCTCTACAAGAAAGGTCTCTTAACCTTTTGCCATAGCTCGCTTCGTTTCCGAGATATTTGCAGATTTATCTCAAGGGAAGGGGCCTAACGGACATATTTCGAGATATTTCTTCTTCTTGTTGCTCTTCTTCTGCACAGCTAAGCTGGTAGTGGCATTTGCGGCTCGCACTAGTGCAGAGTTATCTCAAAAAAAGGGGCCACGGTGTTTCTGTATCTCTATTATGTTGGTGCGGCTTCGGAACTTTTAAATATCTCGACATATCTCGAGAACTACGCATCTGATCAAAAAATATCCTAGAACATAAAAAGTAGGAAACTTAATTCTCTACAAAAAAGGTCTCTCAACATTTTGCCATAGCTCGCTTCATTTCCGAGATATTTGCAGATTTATCTCAAGGGAAGGGGCCTAACGGACATATTTCGAGATATTTCGTCTTCTTGTTGTTCTTCTTCTGCACAGCTAAGCTGGAAGTGGCATTTGCGGCTCGCACTAGTGCAGAGTTATCTCAAAGAAAGGGGCCACGGTGTTTCTGTATCTCTATTATGTTGGTGCGGCTTCGGAACTTTTAAATATCTTGATATATCTCGAGAACTACGCATCTGATCAAAAAATATCATACTACATAAAAAGTAGGAAACTTAATTCTCTACAAGAAAGGTCTCTAAACATTTTGCCATAGCTCGCTTCGTTCCCGAGATATTTGCAGATTTATCTCAAGGGAAGGGGCCTGACGGACATATTTCGAGATATTTCTTCTTCTTGTTGTTCTTCTTCTGCACAGCTAAGCTGGAAGTGACATTTGCAGCTCGCAATAGTGCAGAGTTATCTCAAAGAAAGGGGCCACGGTGTTTCTGTATCTCTATTATGTTGGTGCGGCTTCGGAACTTTTAAATATCTCGATATATCTCGAGAACTACGCATCTGACCAAAAAATATCATAGAACATAAAAAGTAGGAAACATAATTCTCTACAAAAAAGGTCTCTTAACATTTTGCCATAGCTCGCTTCATTTCCGAGATATTTGCAGATTTATCTCAAGGGAAGGGGCCTAACGGACATATTTCGAGATATTTCGTCTTCTTGTTGTTCTTCTTCTGCACAGCTAAGCTGGAAGTGGCATTTGCGGCTCGCACTAGTGCAGAGTTATCTCAAAGAAAGGGGCCACGGTGTTTCTGTATCTCTATTATGTTGGTGCAGCTTCGGAACTTTTAAATATCTTGATATATCTCGAGAACTACGCATCTGATCAAAAAATATCGTGGAACATAAAAAGTAGGAAACTTAATTCTCTACAAAAAAGGTCTCTTAACATTTTGCCATAGCTCGCTTCGTTTCCGAGATATTGGCAGATTTATCTCAAGGGAAGGGGCCTGACGGACATGTTTCGAGATATTTCTTCTTCTTGTTGTTCTTCTTCTGCACAGCTAAGCTGGAAGTGGCATTTGCAGCTCGCAATAGTGCAGAGTTATCTCAAAGAGAGGGGCCACGGTGTTTCTGTATCTCTATTATGTTGGTGCAGCTTCGGAACTTTTAAATATCTTGATATATCTCGAGAACTACGCATCTGATCAAAAAATATCATAGAACATAAAAAGTAGCAAACTTAATTCTCTACAAAAAAGGTCTCTTAACATTTTGCCATAGCTTGCTTCGTTTCCGAGATATTTGCAGATTTATCTCAAGGGAAGGGGCCTGACGGACATATTTCGAGATATTTCTTCTTCCTGTTGTTCTTCTTCTGCACAGCTTAGCTGGAAGTGGCATTTGCGGCTCGCACTAGTGCAGAGTTATCTCAAAGAAAGGGGCCACGGTGTTTCTGTATCTCTATTATGTTGGTGCGGCTTCGGAACTTTTAAATATCTTGATATATCTCGAGAACTACGCATCTGATCAAAAAATATCATACTACATAAAAAGTAGGAAACTTAATTCTCTACAAGAAAGGTCTCTAAACATTTTGCCATAGCTCGCTTCGTTTCCGAGATATTTGCAGATTTATCTCAAGGGAAGGGGCCTGACGGACATATTTCGAGATATTTCTTCTTCTTGTTGTTCTTCTTCTGCACAGCTAAGCTGGAAGTGGCATTTGCGGCTCGCACTAGTGCAGAGTTATCTCAAAGAAAGGGGCCACGGTGTTTCTGTATCTCTATTATGTTGGTGCGGCTTCGGAACTTTTAAATATCTTGATATATCTCGAGAACTACGCATCTGATCAAAAAATATCATACTACACAAAAAGTAGGAAACTTAATTCTCTACAAGAAAGGTCTCTAAACATTTTGCCATAGCTCGCTTCGTTTCCGAGATATTTGCAGATTTATCTCAAGGGAAGGGGCCTGACGGACATATTTCTAGATATTTCTTCTTCTTGTTGTTCTTCTTCTGCACAGCTAAGCTGGAAGTGGCATTTGCAGCTCGCAATAGTGCAGAGTTATCTCAAAGAGAGGGGCCACGGTGTTTCTGTATCTCTATTATATTGGTGCGGCTACGGAACTGTTAAGTATCTTGATATATCTCGAGAACTACGCATCTGATCAAAAAATATCATAGAAGATAAAAAGTAGGAAACTTAATTCTCTACAAAAAAGGTCTCTTATCATTTTGCCATAGCTCGCTTCGTTTCCGAGATATTTGCAGATTTATCTCAAGGGAAGGGGCCTGACGGACATATTTCGAGATATTTCTTCTTCTTGTTGTTCTTCTTCTGCACAGCTAAGCTGGAAGTGGAATCTGCGGCTCGCACTAGTGCAGAGTTATCTCAAAGAAAGGGGCCACGGTGTTTCTGTATCTCTATTATGTTGGTGCGGCTTCGGAACTTTTAAATATCTTGATATATCTCGAGAACTACGCATCTGATCAAAAAATATCATAGAACATAAAAAGTAGGAAACTTAATTCTCTACAAAAAAGGTCTCTTAACATTTTGCCATAGCTCGTTTCGTTTCCGAGATATATGCAGATTTATCTCAAGGGAAGGGGCCTGACGGACATATTTCGAGATATTTCTTCTTCTTGTTGTTCTTCTTCTGCACAGCTAAGCTGGAAGTGGCATTTGCAGCTCGCAATAGTGCAGAGTTATCTCAAAGAGAGGGGCCACGGTGTTTCTGTATCTCTATTATGTTGGTGCGGCTTCGGAACTTTTAAATATCTTGATATATCTCGAGAACTACGCATCTGATCAAAAAATATCATACTACATAAAAAGTAGGAAACTTAATTCTCTACAAGAAAGGTCTCTAAACATTTTGCCATAGCTCGCTTCGTTTCCGAGATATTTGCAGATTTATCTCAAGGGAAGGGGCCTGACGGACATGTTTCGAGATATTTCTTCTTCTTGTTGGTCTTCTTCTGCACAGCTAAACTGGAAGTGGCATTTCCAGCTCGCAATAGTGCAGAGTTATCTCAAAGAAAGGGGCCACGGTGTCTCTGTATCTCTATTATGTTGGTGCGGCTTCGGAACTTTTAAATATCTCGATATATCTCGAAAACTACGCTTCCGATCAAAGAATATCATAGAACATAAATTGTAGGAAACATAATTCTCTACAAAAAACGTGTCTTAACATTTTGCCATAGCTCGCTTCGTTTCCGAGATATTTGCAGATTTATCTCAAGGGAAGGGGCCTGACGGACATGTTTCGAGATATTTCTTCTTCTTGTTGTTCTTCTTCTGCACAGCTAAACTGGAAGTGGCATTTCCAGCTCGCAATAGTGCAGAGTTATCTCAAAGAAAGGGGCCACGGTGTTTCTGTATCTCTATTATGTTGGTGCGGCTTCGGAACTTTTAAATATCTTGATATATCTCGAGAACTACGCATCTGATCAAAAAATATCGTGGAACATAAAAAGTAGGAAACTTGATTCTCTACAAAAAAGGTCTCTTAACATTTTGCCATAGCTCGCTTCGTTTCCGAGATATTTGCAGATTTATCTCAAGGGTAGGGGCCTGACGGACATATTTCGAGATATTTCTTCTTCTTGTTGTTCTTCTTCTGCACAGCTAAGCTGGAAGTGGCATTTCCAGCTCGCAATAGTGCAGAGTTATCTCAAAGAAAGGGGCCACGGTGTTTCTGTATCTCTATTATGTTGGTGCAGCTTCGGAACTTTTAAATATGTTGATATATCTCGAGAACTACGCATCTGATCAAAAAATATCATAGAACATAAAAAGTAGCAAACTTAATTCTCTACAAAAAAGGTCTCTTAACATTTTGCCATAGCTCGCTTCGTTTCCGAGATATTTGCAGATTTATCTCAAGGGAAGGGGCCTGACGGACATATTTCGAGATATTTCTTCTTCTTGTTGTTCTTCTTCTGCACAGCTAAGCTGGAAGTGGCATTTGCGGCTCGCACTAGTGCAGAGTTATCTCAAAGAAAGGGGCCACGGTGTTTCTGTATCTCTATTATGTTGGTGCGGCTTCGGAACTTTTAAATATCTTGATATATCTCGAGAACTACGCATCTGATCAAAAAATATCATACTACATAAAAAGTAGGAAACTTAATTCTCTACAAGAAAGGTCTCTAAACATTTTGCCATAGCTCGCTTCGTTTCCGAGATATTTGCAGATTTATCTCAAGGGAAGGGGCCTGACGGACATATTTCGAGATATTTCTTCTTCTTGTTGTTCTTCTTCTGCACAGCTAAGCTGGAAGTGGCATTTGCGGCTCGCACTAGTGCAGAGTTATCTCAAAGAAAGGGGCCACGGTGTTTCTGTATCTCTATTATGTTGGTGCGGCTTCGGAACTTTTAAATATCTTGATATATCTCGAGAACTACGCATCTGATCAAAAAATATCATAGAACATAAAAGGTAGGAAACTTAATTCTCTACAAAAAAGGTCTCTTAACCTTTTGCCATAGCTCGCTTCGTTTCCGCGATATTTGCAGATTTATCTCAAGGGAAGGGGCCTAACGGACATATTTCGAGATATTTCTTCTTCTTGTTGTTCTTCTTCTGCACAGCTAAGCTGGTAGTGGCATTTGCGGCTCGCACTAGTGCAGAGTTATCTCAAAAAAAGGGGCCACGGTGTTTCTGTATCTATATTATGTTGGTGCAGCTTCGGAACTTTTAAATATCTTGATATATCTCGAGAACTACGCATCTGATCAAAAAATATCGTGGAACATAGAAAGTAGGAAACTTAATTCTCTACAAAAAAGGTCTCTTAACATTTTGCCATAGCTCGCTTCGTTTCGGAGATATTTGCAGATTTATCTCAAGGGAAGGGGCCTGACGGACATATTTCGAGATATTTCTTCTTCTTGTTGTTCTTCTTCTGCACAGCTAAGCTGGAAGTGGCATTTGCGGCTCGCACTAGTGCAGAGTTATCTCAAAGAAAGGGGCCACGGTGTTTCTGTATCTCTATTATGTTGGTGCGGCTTCGGAACTTTTAAATATCTTGATATATCTCGAGAACTACGCATCTGATCAAAAAATATCATACTACATAAAAAGTAGGAAACTTGATTCTCTACAAAAAAGGTCTCTCAACATTTTGCCATAGCTCGCTTCGTTTCCGAGATATTTGCACATTCATCTCAAGGGAAGGGGCCTAACGGACATATTTCGAGATATTTCTTCTTCTTGTTGTTCTTCTTCTGCACAGCTAAGCTGGAAGTGGCATTTGCGGCTCGCACTAGTGCAGAGTTATCTCAAAGAAAGGGGCCACGGTGTTTCTGTATCTCTATTATGTTGGTGCGGCTTCGGAACTTTTAAATATCTTGATATATCTCGAGAACTACGCATCTGATCAAAAAATATCGTACTACATAAAAAGTAGGAAACTTAATTTCTACAAGAAAGGTCTCTAAACATTTTGCCATAGCTCGCTTCGTTTCCGAGATATTTGCAGATTTATCTCAAGGGAAGGGGCCTGACGGACATATTTCGAGATATTTCTTCTTCTTGTTGTTCTTCTTCTGCACAGCTAAGCTGGAAGTGGCATTTGCGGCTCGCACTAGTGCAGAGTTATCTCAAAGAAAGGGGCCACGGTGTTTCTGTATCTCTATTATGTTGGTGCGGCTTCGGAACTTTTAAATATCTTGATATATCTCGAGAACTACGCATCTGATCAAAAAATATCATAGAACATAAAAGGTAGGAAACTTAATTCTCTACAAAAAAGGTCTCTTAACCTTTTGCCATAGCTCGCTTCGTTTCCGAGATATTTGCAGATTTATCTCAAGGGAAGGGGCCTAACGGACATATTTCGAGATATTTCTTCTTCTTGTTGTTCTTCTTCTGCACAGCTAAGCTGGTAGTGGCATTTGCGGCTCGCACTAGTGCAGAGTTATCTCAAAAAAAGGGGCCACGGTGTTTCTGTATCTATATTATGTTGGTGCAGCTTCGGAACTTTTAAATATCTTGATATATCTCGAGAACTACGCATCTGATCAAAAAATATCGTGGAACATAGAAAGTAGGAAACTTAATTCTCTACAAAAAAGGTCTCTTAACATTTTGCCATAGCTCGCTTCGTTTCCGAGATATTTGCAGATTTATCTCAAGGGAAGGGGCCTGACGGACATATTTCGAGATATTTCTTCTTCTTGTTGTTCTTCTTCTGCACAGCTAAGCTGGAAGTGGCATTTGCGGCTCGCACTAGTGCAGAGTTATCTCAAAGAAAGGGGCCACGGTGTTTCTGTATCTCTATTATGTTGGTGCGGCTTCGGAACTTTTAAATATCTTGATATATCTCGAGAACTACGCATCTGATCAAAAAATATCATACTACATAAAAAGTAGGAAACTTGATTCTCTACAAAAAAGGTCTCTCAACATTTTGCCATAGCTCGCTTCGTTTCCGAGATATTTGCACATTCATCTCAAGGGAAGGGGCCTAACGGACATATTTCGAGATATTTCTTCTTCTTGTTGTTCTTCTTCTGCACAGCTAAGCTGGAAGTGGCATTTGCGGCTCGCACTAGTGCAGAGTTATCTCAAAGAAAGGGGCCACGGTGTTTCTGTATCTCTATTATGTTGGTGCGGCTTCGGAACTTTTAAATATCTTGATATATCTCGAGAACTACGCATCTGATCAAAAAATATCGTGGAACATAAAAAGTAGGAAACTTAATTCTCTACAACAAAGGTCTCTTAACATTTTGCCATAGCTCGCTTCGTTTCCGAGATATTTGCAGATTTATCTCAAGGAACGGGCCTGACGGACATATTTCGAGATATTTCTTCTTCTTGTTGTTCTTCCTCTGCACAGCTAAGCTGGAAGTGGCATTTGCAGCTCGCAATAGTGCAGAGTTATCTCAAAGAAAGGGGCCACGGTGTTTCTGTATCTCTATTATGTTGGTGCGGCTTCGGAACTTTTAAATATCTTGATATATCTCGAGAACTACGCATCTGATCAAAAAATATCATAGAACATAAAAAGTAGGAAACTTAATTCTCTACAAAAAAGGGCTCTTAACATTTTGCCATAGCTCGCTTCGTTTCCGAGATATTTGCAGATTTATCTCAAGGGAAGGGGCCTGACGGACATATTTCGAGATATTTCTTCTTCTTGTTGTTCTTCTTCTGCACAGCTAAGCTGGAAGTGGCATTTGCGGCTCGCACTAGTGCAGAGTTATCTCAAAGAAAGGGGCCACGGTGTTTCTGTATCTCTATTATGTTGGTGCGGCTTCGGAACTTTTAAATATCTTGATATATCTCGAGAACGACGCATCTGATCAAAAAATATCATACTACATAAAAAGTAGGAAACTTGATTCTCTACAAAAAAGGTCTCTCAACATTTTGCCATAGCTCGCTTCGTTTCCGAGATATTTGCAGATTTATCTCAAGGGAAGGGGCCTAACGGACATATTTCGAGATATTTCTTCTTCTTGTTGTTCTGCTTGTGCACAGCGAAGCTGGAAGTGGCATTTGCAGCTCGCAATAGTGCAGAGTTATCTCAAAGAAAGGGGCCACGGTGTTTCTGTATCTCTATTATGTTGGTGCGGCTTCGGAACTTTTAAATATCTTGATATATCTCGAGAACTACGCATCTGATCAAAAAATATCATAGAACATAAAAAGTAGGCAACTTAATTCTCTACAAAAAAGGGCTCTTAACATTTTGCCATACCTCGCTTCGTTTCCGAGATATTTGCAGATTTATCTCAAGGGAAGGGGCCTGACGGACATATTTCGAGATATTTCTTCTTCTTGTTGTTCTTCTTCTGCACAGCTAAGCTGGAAGTGGCATTTGCGGCTCGCACTAGTGCAGAGTTATCTCAAACAAAGGGGCCACCGTGTTTCTGTATCTCTATTATGTTGGTGCGGCTTCGGAACTTTTAAATATCTTGATATATCTCGAGAACTACGCATCTGATCAAAAAATATCATACTACATAAAAAGTAGGAAACTTAATTCTCTACAAGAAAGGTCTCTAAACATTTTGCCATAGCTCGCTTCGTTTCCGAGATATTTGCGGATTTATCTCAAGGGAAGGGGCCTGACGGACATATTTCGAGATATTTCTTCTTCTTGTTGTTCTTCTTCTGCACAGCTAAGCTGGAAGTGGCATTTGCAGCTCGCAATAGTGCAGAGTTATCTCAAAGAGAGGGGCCACGGTGTTTCTGTATCTCTATTATGTTGGTGCGGCTTCGGAACTTTTAAATATCTTGATATATCTCGAGAACTACGCATCTGATCAAAAAATATCATACTACATAAAAAGTAGGAAACTTAATTCTCTACAAGAAAGGTCTCTAAACATTTTGCCATAGCTCGCTTCGTTTCCGAGATATTTGCAGATTTATCTCAAGGGTAGGGGCCTGACGGACATATTTCGAGATATTTCTTCTTCTTGTTGTTCTTCTTCTGCACAGCTAAGCTGGAAGTGGCATTTCCAGCTCGCAATAGTGCAGAGTTATCTCAAAGAAAGGGGCCACGGTGTTTCTGTATCTCTATTATGTTGGTGCAGCTTCGGAACTTTTAAATATCTTGATATATCTCGAGAACTACGCATCTGATCAAAAAATATGATAGAACATAAAAAGTAGCAAACTTAATTCTCTACAAAAAAGGTCTCTTAACATTTTGCCATAGCTCGCTTCGTTTCCGAGATATTTGCAGATTTATCTCAAGGGAAGGGGCCTGACGGACATATTTCGAGATATTTCTTCTTCTTGTTGTTCTTCTTCTGCACAGCTAAGCTGGAAGTGGCATTTGCGGCTCGCACTAGTGCAGAGTTATCTCAAAGAAAGGGGCCACGGTGTTTCTGTATCTCTATTATGTTGGTGCGGCTTCGGAACTTTTAAATATCTTGATATATCTCGAGAACTACGCATCTGATCAAAAAATATCATACTACATAAAAAGTAGGAAACTTAATTCTCTACAAGAAAGGTCTCTTAACATTTTGCCATAGCTCGCTTCATTTCCGAGATATTTGCAGATTTATCTCAAGGGAAGGGGCCTAACGGACATATTTCGAGATATTTCTTCTTCTTGTTGTTCTTCTTCTGCACAGCGAAGCTGGAAGTGGCATTTGCAGCTCGCAATAGTGCAGAGTTATCTCAAAGAAAGGGGCCACGGTGTTTCTGTATCTCTATTATGTTGGTGCGGCTTCGGAACTTTTAAATATCTTGATATATCTCGAGAACTACGCATCTGATCAAAAAATATCATAGAACATAAATAGTAGGAAACTTAATTCTCTACAAAAAAGGTCTCTCAACATTTTGCCATAGCTCGCTTCGTTTCCGAGATATTTGCACATTTATCTCAAGGGAAGGGGCCTAACGGACATATTTCGAGATATTTCTTCTTCTTGTTGTTCTTCTTCTGCACAGCTAAGCTGGAAGTGGCATTTGCGGCTCGCACTAGTGCAGAGTTATCTCAAAGAAAGGGGCCACGGTGTTTCTGTATCTCTATTATGTTGGTGCGGCTTCGGAACTTTTAAATATCTTGATATATCTCGAGAACTACGCATCTGATCAAAAAATATCGTGGAACATAAAAAGTAGGAAACTTAATTCTCTACAACAAAGGTCTCTTAACATTTTGCCATAGCTCGCTTCGTTTCCGAGATATTTGCAGATTTATCTCAAGGAGAGGGGCCTGACGGACATATTTCGAGATATTTCTTCTTCTTGTTGTTCTTCTTCTGCACAGCTAAGCTGGAAGTGGAATCTGCGGCTCGCACTAGTGCAGAGTTATCTCAAAGAAAGGGGCCACGGTGTTTCTGTATCTCTATTATGTTGGTGCGGCTTCGGAACTTTTAAATATCCTGATATATCTCGAGAACTACGCATCTGATCAAAAAATATCATACTACATAAAAAGTAGGAAACTTAATTCTCTACAAGAAAGGTCTCTAAACATTTTGCCATAGCTCGCTTCGTTTCCGAGATATTTGCAGATTAAGCTCAAAGGAACGGGCCTGACGGACATATTTCGAGATATTTCTTCTTCTTGTTGTTCTTCCTCTGCACAGCTAAGCTGGAAGTGGCATTTGCAGCTGGCAATAGTGCAGAGTTATCTCAAAGAAAGGGGCCACGGTGTTTCTGTATCTCTATTATGTTGGTGCGTCTTCGGAACTTTTAAATATCTTGATATATCTCGAGAACTACGCATCTGATCAAAAAATATCATAGAACATAAAAAGTAGGAAACTTAATTCTCTACAAAAAAGGGCTCTTAACATTTTGCCATAGCTCGCTTCGTTTCCGAGATATTTGCAGATTTATCTCAAGGGAAGGGGCCTGACGGACATATTTCGAGATATTTCTTCTTCTTGTTGTTCTTCTTCTGCACAGCTAAGCTGGAAGTGGCATTTGCGGCTCGCAATAGTGCAGAGTTATCTCAAAGAAAGGGGCCACGGTGTTTCTGTATCTCTATTATGTTGGTGCGGCTTCGGAACTTTTAAATATCTTGATATATCTCGAGAACTACGCATTTGATCAAAAAATATCATACTACATAAAAAGTAGGAAACTTAATTCTCTACAAGAAAGATCTCTAAACATTTTGCCATAGCTCGCTTCGTTTCCGAGATATTTGCAGATTTATCTCAAGGGAAGGGGCCTGACGGACATATTTCGAGATATTTCTTCTTCTTGTTGTTCTTCTTCTGCACAGCTAAGCTGGAAGTGGCATTTGCAGCTCGCAATAGTGCAGAGTTATCTCAAAGAGGGGGGCCACGGTGTTTCTGTATCTCTATTATGTTGGTGCGGAACTTTTAAATATCTTGATATATCTCGAGAACTACGCATCTGATCAAAAAATATCATACTACATAAAAAGTAGGAAACTTAATTCTCTACAAGAAAGGTCTCTAAACATTTTGCCATAGCTCGCTTCGTTTCCGAGATATTTGCAGATTTATCTCAAGGGAAGGGGCCTGACGGACATGTTTCGAGATATTTCTTCTTCTTGTTGTTCTTCTTCTGCACAGCTAAACTGGAAGTGGCATTTCCAGCTCGCAATAGTGCAGAGTTATCTCAAAGAAAGTGGCCACGGTGTTTCTGTATCTCTATTATGTTGGTGCAGCTTCGGAACTTTTAAATATCTTGATATATCTCGAGAACTACGCATCTGATCAAAAAATATCATAGAACATAAAAAGTAGCAAACTTAATTCTCTACAAAAAAGGTCTCTTAACATTTTGCCATAGCTCGCTTCGTTTCCGAGATATTTGCAGATTTATCTCAAGGGAAGGGGCCTAACGGACATATTTCGAGATATTTCTTCTTCTTCTTGTTCTTCTTCTGCACAGCTAAGCTGGAAGTGGCATTTGCGGCTCGCACTAGTGCAGAGTTATCTCAAAGAAAGGGGCCACGGTGTTTCTGTATCTCTATTATGTTGGTGCGGCTTCGGAACTTTTAAATATCTTGATATATCTCGAGAACTACGCATCTGATCAAAAAATATCATACTACATAAAAAGTAGGAAACTTAATTCTCTACAAGAAAGGTCTCTTAACATTTTGCCATAGCTCGCTTCATTTCCGAGATATTTGCAGATTTATCTCAAGGGAAGGGGCCTAACGGACATATTTCGAGATATTTCTTCTTCTTGTTGTTCTTCTTCTGCACAGCTAAGCTGGAAGTGGCATTTGCGGCTCGCACTAGTGCAGAGTTATCTCAAAGAAAGGGGCCACGGTGTTTCTGTATCTCTATTATGTTGGTGCGGCTTCGGAGCTTTTAAATATCTTGATATATCTCGAGAACTACGCATCTGATCAAAAAATATCATAGAACATAAATAGTAGGAAACATAATTCTCTACAAAAAAGGTCTCTCAACATTTTGCCATAGCTCGCTTCGTTTCCGAGATATTTGCACATTTATCTCAAGGGAAGGGGCCTAACGGACATATTTCGAGATATTTCTTCTTCTTGTTGTTCTTCTTCTGCACAGCTAAGCTGGAAGTGGCATTTGCGGCTCGCACTAGTGCAGAGTTATCTCAAAGAAAGGGGCCACGGTGTTTCTGTATCTCTATTATGTTGGTGCGGCTTCGGAACTTTTAAATATCTTGATATATCTCGAGAACTGCGCATCTGATCAAAAAATATCGTGGAACATAAAAAGTAGGAAACTTAATTCTCTACAACAAAGGTCTCTTAACATTTTGCCATAGCTCGCTTCGTTTCCGAGATATTTGCAGATTTATCTCAAGGAAAGGGGCCTGACGGACATATTTCGAGATATTTCTACTTCTTGTTGTTCTTCTTCTGCACAGCTAAGCTGGAAGTGGCATTTGCAGCTCGCAATAGTGCAGAGTTATCTCAAAGAGAGGGGCCACGGTGTTTCTGTACCTCTATTATGTTGGTGCGGCTTCGGAACTTTTAAATATCCTGATATATCTCGAGAACTACGCATCTGATCAAAAAATATCATACTACATAAAAAGTAGGAAACTTAATTCTCTACAAGAAAGGTCTCTAAACATTTTGCCATAGCTCGCTTCGTTTCCGAGATATTTGCAGATTTATCTCAAGGGAAGGGGCCTGACGGACATATTTCTGGATATTTCTTCTTCTTGTTGTTCTTCTTCTGCACAGCTAAGCTGGAAGTGGCATTTGCAGCTCGCAATAGTGCAGAGTTATCTCAAAGGGAGGGGCCACGGTGTTTCTGTATCTCTATTATGTTGGTGCGGCTTCGGAACTGTTAAATATCTTGATATATCTCGAGAACTACGCATCTGATCAAAAAATATCATAGAACATAAAAAGTAGCAAACTTAATTCTCTACAAAAAAGGTCTCTTAAGATTTTGCCATAGCTCGCTTCGTTTCCGAGATATTTGCAGATTTATCTCAAGGGAAGGGGCCTGACGGACATGTTTCGAGATATTTCTTCTTCTTGTTGTTCTTCTTCTGCACAGCTAAACTGGAAGTGGCATATCCAGCTCGCAATAGTGCAGAGTTATCTCAAAGAAAGGGGCCACGGTGTTTCTGTATCTCTATTATGTTGGTGCGGCTTCGGAACTTTTAAATATCTTGATATATCTCGAGAACTACGCATCTGATCAAAAAATATCATAGAACATAAATAGTAGGAAACTTAATTCTCTACAAAAAAGGTCTCTCAACATTTTGCCATAGCTCGCTTCGTTTCCGAGATATTTGCACATTTATCTCAAGGGAAGGGGCCTTACGGACATATTTCGAGATATTTCTTCTTCTTGTTGTTCTTCTTCTGCACAGCTAAGCTGGTAGTGGCATTTGCAGCTCGCACTAGTGCAGAGTTATCTCAAGGAAAGGGGCCACGGTGTTTCTGTATCTCTATTATGTTGGTGCAGCTTCGGAACTTTTAAATATCTTGATATATCTCGAGAACTACGCATCTGATTAAAAAATATCATAGAACATAAAAAGTAGCAAACTGAATTCTCTACAAAAAAGGTCTCTTAACATTTTGCCATAGCTCGCTTCGTTTCCGAGATATTTGCAGATTTATCTCAAGGAAAGGGGCCTGACGGACATATTTCGAGATATTTCTTCTTCTTGTTGTTCTTCTTCTGCACAGCTAAGCTGGTTGTGGCATTTGCAGCTCGCAATAGTGCAGAGTTATCTCAAAGGGAGGGGCCACGGTGTTTCTGTATCTCTATTATGTTGGTGCGGCTTCGGAACTTTTAAATATCTTGATATATCTCGAGAACTACGCATCTGATCAAAAATATCATACTACATAAAAAGTAGGAAACTTAATTCTCTACAAGAAAGGTCTCTAAACATTTTGCCATAGCTCGCTTCGTTTCCGAGATATTTGCAGATTTATCTCAAGGGAAGGTGCCTGACGGACATATTTCCAGATATTTCTTCTTCTTGTTGTTCTTCTTCTGCACAGCTAAGCTGGAAGTGGCATTTGCAGCTCGCAATAGTGCAGAGTTATCTCAAAGAGAGGGGCCACGGTGTTTCTGTATCTCTATTATGTTGGTGCGGCTTCGGAACTGTCAAATATCTTGATATATCTCGAGAACTACGCATCTGATCAAAAAATATCATAGAAGATAAATAGTAGGAAACTTAATTCTCTACAAAAAAGGTCTCTTATCATTTTGCCATAGCTCGCTTCGTTTCCGAGATATTTGCAGATTTATCTCAAGGGAAGGGGCCTGACGGACATATTTCGAGATATTTCTCCTTCTTGTTGTTCTTCTTCTGCACAGCTAAGCTGGAAGTGGAATCTGCGGCTCGCACTAGTGCAGAGTTATCTCAAAGAAAGGGGCCACGGTGTTTCTGTATCTCTATTATGTTGGTGCGGCTTCGGAACTTTTAAATATCTCGATATATCTCGAAAACTACGCTTCTGATCAAAAAATATCATAGAACATAAATTGTAGGAAACATAATTCTCTACAAAAAACGTCTCTTAACATTTTGCCATAGCTCGCTTCGTTTCCGAGATATTTGCAGATATATCTCAAGGGAAGGGGCCTGACGGACATATTTCGAGATATTTCTTCTTCTTGTTGTTCTTCCTCTGCACAGCTAAGCTGGAAGTGGCATTTGCAGCTCGCAATAGTGCAGAGTTATCTCAAAGAAAGGGGCCACGGTGTTTCTGTATCTCTATTATGTTGGTGCGGCTTCGGAACTTTTAAATATCTTGATATATCTCGAGAACTACGCATCTGATCAAAAAATATCATAGAATGTAAAAAGTAGGAAACTTAATTCTCTACAAAAAAGGTCTCTTAACATTTTGCCATAGCTCGCTTCGTTTCCGAGATATTTGCAGATCTATCTCAAGGGAAGGGGCCTGACGGACATATTTCGAGATATTTCTTCTTCTTGTTGTTCTTCTTCTGCACAGCTAAGCTGGAAGTGGCATTTGCAGCGCGCAATAGTGCAGAGTTATCTCAAAGAAAGGGGCCACGGTGTTTCTGTATCTCTATTATGTTGGTGCGGCTTCGGAGCTTTTAAATATCTCGATATATCTCGAAAACTACGCTTCTGATCAAAAAATATCATAGAAGGTAAATTGTAGGAAACATAATTCTCTACAAAAAAGGTCTCTTAACATTTTGTCATAGCTCGCTTCGTTTCCGAGATATTTGCAGATTTATCTCAAGGGAAGGGGCCTGACGGACATATTTCGAGATATTTCTTCTTCTTGTTGTTCTTCTTCTGCACAGCTAAGCTGGAAGTGGCATTTGCGGCTCGCACTAGTGCAGAGTTATCTCAAAGAAAGGGGCCACGGTGTTTCTGTATCTCTATTATGTTGGTGCGGCTTCGGAACTTTTAAATATCTTGATATATCTCGAGAACTACGCATCTGATCAAAAAATATCATACTACATAAAAAGTAGGAAACTCAATTCTCTACAAGAAAGCTCTCTAAACATTTTGCCATAAATCGCTTCGTTTCAGAGATATTTGCAGATTTATCTCAAGGGAAGGGGCCTGACGGACATATTTCGAGATATTTCTTCTTCTTGTTGTTCTTCTTCTGCACAGCTAAGCTGGAAGTGGCATTTGCAGCTCGCAATAGTGCAGAGTTATCTCAAATAGAGGGGCCACGGTGTTTCTGTATCTCTATTATGTTGGTGCGGCTTCGGAACTATTAAATATCTTGATATATCTCGAGAACTACGCATCTGATCAAAAAATATCATAGAAGATAAATAGTAGGAAACTTAATTCTCTACAAAAAAGGTCTCTTAAGATTTTGCCATAGCTCGCTTCGTTTCCGAGATATTTGCAGATATATCTCAAGGGAAGGGGCCTGACGGACATATTTCGAGATATTTCTTCTTCTTGTTGTTCTTCTTCTGCACAGCTAAGCTGGAAGTGGCATTTGCGGCTCGCACTAGTGCAGAGTTATCTCAAAGAAAGGGGCCACGGTGTTTCTGTATCTCTATTATGTTGGTGCGGCTTCGGAACTTTTAAATATCTTGATATATCTCGAGAACTACGCATCTGATCAAAAAATATCATACTACATAAATAGTAGGAAACTTAATTCTCTACAAAAAAGGTCTCTCAAGATTTTGCCATAGCTCGCTTCGTTTCCGAGATATTTGCAGATATATCTCAAGGGAAGGGGCCTGACGGACATATTTCGAGATATTTCTTCTTCTTGTTGTTCTTCTTCTGCACAGCTAAGCTGGAAGTGGCATTTGCGGCTCGCACTAGTGCAGAGTTATCTCAAAGAAAGGGGCCACGGTGTTTCTGTATCTCTATTATGTTGGTGCGGCTTCGGAACTTTTAAATATCTTGATATATCTCGAGAACCACGCATCTGATCAAAAAATATCATACTACATAAAAAGTAGCAAACTTAATTCTCTACAAGAAAGGTCTCTAAACATTTTGCCATAGCTCGCTTCGTTTCCGAGATATTTGCAGATTTATCTCAAGGGAAGGGGCCTGAGGGACATATTTCGAGATATTTCTTCTTCTTGTTGTTCTTCTTCTGCACAGCTAAGCTGGAAGTGGCATTTGCGGCTCGCACTAGTGCAGAGTTATCTCAAAGAAAGGGGCCACGGTGTTTCTGTATCTCTATTATGTTGGTGCGGCTTCGGAACTTTTAAATATCTTGATATATCTCGAGAACTACGCATCTGATCAAAAAATATCATACTACCTAAAAAGTAGGAAACTTAATTCTCTACAAGAAAGGTCTCTAAACATTTTGCCATAGCTCGCTTCGTTTCCGAGATATTTGCAGATTTATCTCAAGGGAAGGGGCCTGACGGACATATTTCGAGATATTTCTTCTTCTTGTTGTTCTTCTTCTGCACAGCTAAGCTGGAAGTGGCATTTGCAGCTCGCAATAGTGCAGAGTTATCTCAAATAGAGGGGCCACGGTGTTTCTGTATCTCTGTTATGTTGGTGCGGCTTCGCAACTTTTAAATATCTTGATATATCTCGAGAACTACGCATCTGATCAAAAAATATCATAGAAGATAAACAGTAGGAAACTTAATTCTCTACAAAAAAGGTCTCTTAAGATTTTGCCATAGCTCGCTTCGTTTCCGAGATATTTGCAGATATATCTCAAGGGAAGGGGCCTGACGGACATATTTCGAGATATTTCTTCTTGTTGTTGTTCTTCTTCTGCACAGCTAAGCTGGAAGTGGCATTTGCAGCTCGCAATAGTGCAGAGTTATCTCAAAGAGAGGGGCCACGGTGTTTCTGTATCTCTATTATGTTGGTGCGGCTTCGGAACTTTTAAATATCTTGATATATCTCGAGAACTACGCATCTGATCAAAAAATATCATACTACATAAAAAGTAGGAAACTTAATTCTCTACAAGAAAGGTCTCTAAACATTTTGCCATAGCTCGCTTCGTTTCCGAGATATTTGCAGATTTATCTCAAGGGAAAGGGCCTGACGGACATGTTTCGAGATATTTCTTCTTCTTGTTGTTCTTCTTCTGCACAGCTAAGCTGGAAGTGGCATTTGCAGCTCGCAATAGTGCAGAGTTATCTCAAAGAGAGGGGCCACGGTGTTTCTGTATCTCTATTATGTTGGTGCGGCTTCGGAACTGTTAAATATCTTGATATATCTCGAGAACTACGCATCTGATCACAAAATATCATAGAACATAAGAAGTAGCAAACTTAATTCTCTACAAAAAAGGTCTCTTAAGATTTTGCCATAGCTCGCTTCGTTTCCGAGATATTTGCAGATATATCTCAAGGGAAGGGGCCTGACGGACATGTTTCGAGATATTTCTTCTTCTTGTTGTTCTTCTTCTGCACAGCTAAACTGGAAGTGGCATTTCCAGCTCGCAATAGTGCAGAGTTATCTCAAAGAAAGGGGCCACGGTGTTTCTGTATCTCTATTATGTTGGTGCGGCTTCGGAACTTTTAAATATCTCGATATATCTCGAAAACTACGCTTCTGATCAAAGAATATCATAGAACATAAATTGTAGGAAACATAATTCTCTACAAAAAACGTCTCTTAACATTTTGCCATAGCTCGGTTCGTTTCCGAGATATTTGCAGGTTTATCTCAAGGGAAGGGGCCTGACGGACATATTTCGAGATATTTCTTCTTCTTGTTGTTCTTCTTCTGCACAGCTAAGCTGGAAGTGGCATTTGCAGCTCGCAATAGTGCAGAGTTATCTCAAGTAGAGGGGCCACGGTGTTTCTGTATCTCTATTATGTTGGTGCGGCTTCGGAACTTTTAAATATCTTGATATATCTCGAGAACTACGCATCTGATCAAAAAATATCATAGAAGATAAATAGTAGGAAACTTAATTCTCTACAAAAAAGGTCTCTTAACATTTTGCCATAGCTCGCTTCGTTTCCGAGATATTTGCAGATATATCTCAAGGGAAGGGGCCTGACGGACATATTTCGAGATATTTCTTCTTCTTGTTGTTCTTCTTCTGCACAGCTAAGCTGGAAGTGGCATTTGCGGCTCGCACTAGTGCAGAGTTATCTCAAAGAAAGGGGCCACGGTGTTTCTGTATCTCTATTATGTTGGTGCGGCTTCGGAACTTTTAAATATCTTGATATATCTCGAGAACTACGCATCTGATCAAAAAATATCATACTACATAAATAGTAGGAAACTTAATTCTCTACAAAAAAGGTCTCTTAAGATTTTGCCATAGCTCGCTTCGTTTCCGAGATATTTGCAGATATATCTCAAGGGAAGGGGCCTGACGGACATATTTCGAGATATTTCTTCTTCTTGTTGTTCTTCTTCTGCACAGCTAAGCTGGAAGTGGCATTTGCGGCTCGCACTAGTGCAGAGTTATCTCAAATAGAGGGGCCACGGTGTTTCTGTATCTCTGTTATGTTGGTGCGGCTTCGCAACTTTTAAATATCTTGATATATCTCGAGAACTACGCATCTGATCAAAAAATATCATAGAAGATAAATAGTAGGAAACTTAATTCTCTACAAAAAAGGTCTCTTAAGATTTTGCCATAGCTCGCTTCGTTTCCGAGATATTTGCAGATATATCTCAAGGGAAGGGGCCTGACGGACATATTTCGAGATATTTCTTCTTCTTGTTGTTCTTCTTCTGCACAGCTAAGCTGGAAGTGGCATTTGCAGCTCGCAATAGTGCAGAGTTATCTCAAAGAGAGGGGCCACGGTGTTTCTGTATCTCTATTATGTTGGTGCGGCTTCGGAACTTTTAAATATCTTGATATATCTCGAGAACTACGCATCTGATCAAGAAATATCATACTACATAAAAAGTAGGAAACTTAATTCTCTACAAAAAAGGTCTCTTAAGATTTTGCCATAGCTCGCTTCGTTTCCGAGATATTTGCAGATTTATCTCAAGGGAAGGGGCCTGACGGACATGTTTCGAGATATTTCTTCTTCTTGTTGTTCTTCTTCTGCACAGCTAAACTGGAAGTGGCATTTCCAGCTCGCAATAGTGCAGAGTTATCTCAAAGAAAGGGGCCACGGTGTTTCTGTATCTCTATTATGTTGGTGCGGCGTCGGAACTTTTAAATATCTCGATATATCTCGAAAACTACGCTTCTGATCAAAGAATATCATAGAACATAAATTGTAGGAAACATAATTCTCTACAAAAAACGTCTCTTAACATTTTGCCATAGCTCGGTTCGTTTCCGAGATATTTGCAGATTTATCTCAAGGGAAAGGGCCTGACGGACATATTTCGAGATATTTCTTCTTCTTGTTGTTCTTCTTCTGCACAGCTAAGCTGGAAGTGGCATTTGCAGCTCGCAATAGTGCAGAGTTATCTCAAAGAGAGGGGCCACGGTGTTTCTGTATCTCTATTATGTTGGTGCGGCTTCGGAACTTTTAAATATCTTGATATATCTCGAGAACTACGCATCTGATCAAGAAATATCATACTACATAAAAAGTAGGAAACTTAATTCTCTACAAGAAAGGTCTCTAAACATTTTGCCATAGCTCGCTTCGTTTCCGAGATATTTGCAGATTTATCTCAAGGGAAGGGGCCTGACGGACATGTTTCGAGATATTTCTTCTTCTTGTTGTTCTTCTTCTGCACAGCTAAGCTGGAAGTGGCATTTGCAGCTCGCAATAGTGCAGAGTTATCTCAAAGAGAGGGGCCACGGTGTTTCTGTATCTCTATTATGTTGGTGCGGCTTCGGAACTGTTAAATATCTTGATATATCTCGAGAACTACGCATCTGATCACAAAATATCATAGAACATAAGAAGTAGCAAACTTAATTCTCTACAAAAAAGGTCTCTTAAGATTTTGCCATAGCTCGCTTCGTTTCCGAGATATTTGCAGATTTATCTCAAGGGAAGGGGCCTGACGGACATGTTTCGAGATATTTCTTCTTCTTGTTGTTCTTCTTCTGCACAGCTAAACTGGAAGTGGCATTTCCAGCTCGCAATAGTGCAGAGTTATCTCAAAGAAAGGGGCCACGGTGTTTCTGTATCTCTATTATGTTGGTGCGGCGTCGGAACTTTTAAATATCTCGATATATCTCGAAAACTACGCTTCTGATCAAAGAATATCATAGAACATAAATTGTAGGAAACATAATTCTCTACAAAAAACGTCTCTTAACATTTTGCCATAGCTCGGTTCGTTTCCGAGATATTTGCAGATTTATCTCAAGGGAAAGGGCCTGACGGACATATTTCGAGATATTTCTTCTTCTTGTTGTTCTTCTTCTGCACAGCTAAGCTGGAAGTGGCACTTGCAGCTCGCAATAGTAGAGAGTTATCTCAAAGAAAGGGGCCACGGTGTTTCTGTATCTCTATTATGTTGGTGCGGCTTCGGAACTTTTAAATATCTTGATATATCTCGAGAACTACGCATCTGATCAAAGAATATCATAGAACATAAAAAGTAGGAAACTTAATTCTCTACAAATAAGGTCTCTTAACATTTTGCCATAGCTCGCTTCGTTTCCGAGATATTTGCAGATTTATCTCAAGGGAAGTGGCCTGACGGACATATTTCGAGATATTTCTTCTTCTTGTTGTTCTTCTTCTGCACAGCTAAGCCGGAAGTGGCATTTGCGGCTCGCACTAGTGCAGAGTTATCTCAAAGAAAGGGGCCACGGTGTTTCTGTATCTCTATTATGTTGGTGCGGCTTCGGAACTTTTAAATATCTCGATATATCTCGAAAACTACGCTTCTGATCAAAAAATATCATAGAACATAAATTGTAGGAAACATAATTGTCTACAAAAAACGTGTCTTAACATTTTGCCATAGCTCGCTTCGTTTCCGAGATATTTGCAGATTCAACTCAAAGGAACGGGCCTGACGGACATATTTCGAGATATTTCTCCTTCTTGTTGTTCTTCTTCTGCACAGCTAAGCTGGAAGTGGCATTTACAGCTCGCAATAGTGCAGAGTTATCTCAAAGAAAGAGGCCACGGTGTTTCTGTATCTCTATTATGTTGGTGCGGCTTCGGAACTATTAAATATCTCGATATATCTCGAAAACTACGCTTCTGATCAAAAAATATCGGAGAACGTAAATTGTAGGAAACATAATTCTCTACAAAAAAGGTATCTTAACATTTTGCCATAGCTCGCTTCGTTTCCGAGATATTTGCTGATTTATCTCAAGGGAAGGGGCCTGACGGACATACTTCGAGATATTTCTTCTTCTTGTTGTTCTTCTTCTGCACAGCTAAGCTGGAAGTGGCATTTGCGGCTCGCACTAGTGCAGAGTTATTTCAAAGTAAGGGGCCACGGTGTTTCTGTATCTCTACTATGTTGGTGCGGCTTCGGAACTTTTAAATATCTCGATATATCTCGAAAACTACGCTTCTGATCAAAAAATATCATCGAACATAAATTGTAGGAAACATAATTCTCTACAAAAAACGTGTCTTAACATTTTGCCATAGTTCGCTTCCTTTCCGAGATATTTGCAGATTCAACTCAAAGGAACGGGCCTGACGGACATATTTCGAGATATTTCTTCTTCTTGTTGTTCTTCTTCTGCACAGCTAAGCTGGAAGTGGCATTTGCAGGTCGCAATAGTGCAGAGTTATATCAAAGAAAGGGGCCACGGTGTTTCTGTATCACTATTATGTTGGTGCGGCTTCGGAACTTTTAAATATCTCGATATATCTCGAAAACTACGCTTCTGATCAAAAAATATCAGAGAAAGTAAATTGTAGGAAACATAATTCTCTACAAAAAAGGTCTCTTATCATTTTGCCATAGCTCGCTTCGTTTCCGAGATATTTGCAGATTTATCTCAAGGAAAGGGGCCTGACGGACATATTTCGAGATATTTCTTCTTCTTGTTGTTCTTCTTCTGCACAGCTAAGCTGGAAGTGGCATTTGCAGCTCGCAATAGTGCAGAGTTATCTCAAAGAAAGGCGCCACGGTGTTTCTGTATCTCTATTATGTTGGTGCGGCTTCGGAACTTTTAAATATCTTGATATATCTCGAGAACTACGCATCTGATCAAAATATATCATAGAACATAAAAAGGAGGAAACTTGATTCTCTACAAATAAGGTCTCTTAACATTTTGCCATAGCTCGCTTCGTTTCCGAGATATTTGCAGATTTATCTCAAGGGAAGGGGCCTGACGGACATATTTCGAGATATTTCTTCTTCTTGTTGTTCTTCTTCTGCACAGCTAAGCTGGAAGTGGCATTTGCGGCTCGCACTAGTGCAGAGTTATCTCAAAGAAAGGGGCCACGGTGTGTCTGTATCTCTATTATGTTGGTGCGGCTTCGGAACTTTTAAATATCTTGATATATCTCGAGAACTACGCATCTGATCAAAAAATATCATAGAACATAAAAAGTAGGACACTTAATTCTCTACAAAAAAGGTCTCTTAACATTTTGCCATAGCTCGCTTCGTTTCCGAGATATTTGCAGATTTATCTCAAGGGAAGGGGCCTGACGGACATATTTCGAGATATTTCTTCTTCTTGTTGTTCTTCTTCTGCACAGCTAAACTGGAAGTGGCATTTCCAGCTCGCAATAGTGCAGAGTTATCTCAAAGAAAGGGGCCACGGTGTTTCTGTATCTCTATTATGTTGGTGCGGCTTCGGAACTTTTAAATATCTCGATATATCTCGAAAACTACGCTTCTGATCAAAAAATATCATCGAACATAAATTGTAGGAAACATAATTCTCTACAAAAAACGTGTCTTAACATTTTGCCATAGTTCGCTTCCTTTCCGAGATATTTGCAGATTCAACTCAAAGGAATGGGCCTGACGGACATATTTCGAGATATTTCTTCTTCTTGTTGTTCTTCTTCTGCACAGCTAAGCTGGAAGTGGCATTTGCAGGTCGCAATAGTGCAGAGTTATATCAAAGAAAGGGGCCACGGTGTTTCTGTATCTCTATTATGTTGGTGCGGCTTCGGAACTTTTAAATATCTCGATATATCTCGAAAACTACGCTTCTGATCAAAAAATATCAGAGAAAGTAAATTGTAGGAAACATAATTCTCTACAAAAAAGGTCTCTTATCATTTTGCCATAGCTCGCTTCGTTTCCGAGATATTTGCAGATTTATCTCAAGGGAAGGGGCCTGACGGACATATTTCGAGATATTTCTTCTTCTTGTTGTTCTTCTTCTGCACAGCTAAGCTGGAAGTGGCATTTGCAGCTCGCAATAGTGCAGAGTTATCTCAAAGAAAGGGGCCACGGTGTTTCTGTATCTCTATTATGTTGGTGCGGCTTCGGAACTTTTAAATATCTTGATATATCTCGAGAACTACGCATCTGATCAAAAAATATCATAGAACATAAAAAGGAGGAAACCTGATTCTCTACAAATAAGGTCTCTTAACATTTTGCCATAGCTCGCTTCGTTTCCGAGATATTTGCAGATTTACCTCAAGGGAAGGGGCCTGACGGACATATTTCGAGATATTTCTTCTTCTTGTTGTTCTTCTTCTGCACAGCTAAGCTGGAAGTGGCATTTGCGGCTCGCACTAGTGCAGAGTTATCTCAAAGAAAGGGGCCACGGTGTTTCTGTATCTCTATTATGTTGGTGCGGCTTCGGAACTTTTAAATATCTTGATATATCTCGAGAACTACGCATCTGATCAAAAAATATCATAGAACATAAAAAGTAGGACACTTAATTCTCTACAAAAAAGGTCTCTTAACATTTTGCCATAGCTCGCTTCGTTTCCGAGATATTTGCAGATTTATCTCAAGGGAAGGGGCCTGACGGACATATTTCGAGATATTTCTTCTTCTTGTTGTTCTTCTTCTGCACAGCTAAACTGGAAGTGGCATTTCCAGCTCGCAATAGTGCAGAGTTATCTCAAAGAAAGGGGCCACGGTGTTTCTGTATCTCTATTATGTTGGTGCGGCTTCGGAACTTTTAAATATCTCGATATATCTCGAAAACTACGCTTCTGATCAAAAAATATCATTGAACATAAATTGTAGGAAACATAATTCTCTACAAAAAACGTGTCTTAACATTTTGCCATAGCTCGCTTCCTTTCCGAGATATTTGCAGATTCAACTCAAAGGAACGGGCCTGACGGACATATTTCGAGATATTTCTACTTCTTGTTGTTTTTCTTCTGCACAGCTAAGCTGGAAGTGGCATTTGCAGGTCGCAATAGTGCAGAGTTATATCAAAGAAAGGGGCCACGGTGTTTCTGTATCTCTATTATGTTGGTGCGGCTTCGGAACTTTTAAATATCTCGATATATCTCGAAAACTACGCTTCTGATCAAAAAATATCAGAGAACGTTAATTGTAGGAAACATAATTCCCTACAAAAAATGTCTCTTATCATTTTGCCATAGCTCGCTTCGTTTCCGAGATATTTGCAGATTTATCTCAAGGGAAGGGGCCTGACGGACATATTTCGAGATATTTCTTCTTCTTGTTGTTCTTCTTCTGCACAGCTAAGCTGGAAGTGGCATTTGCAGCTCGCAATAGTGCAGAGTTATCTCAAAGAAAGGGGCCACGGTGTTTCTGTATCTCTATTATGTTGGTGCGGCTTCGGAACTTTTAAATATCTTGATATATCTCGAGAACTACGCATCTGATCAAAAAATATCATAGAACATAAAAAGGAGGAAACTTGATTCTCTACAAATAAGGTCTCTTAACATTTTGCCATAGTTCGCTTCGTTTCCGAGATATTTGCAGATTTATCTCAAGGGAAGGGGCCTGACGGACATATTTCGAGATATTTCTTCTTCTTGTTGTTCTTCTTCTGCACAGCTAAGCTGGAAGTGGCATTTGCGGCTCGCACTAGTGCAGAGTTATCTCAAAGAAAGGGGCCACGGTGTTTCTGTATCTCTATTATGTTGGTGCGGCTTCGGAACTTTTAAATATCTTGATATATCTCGAGAACTACGCATCTGATCAAAAAATATCATAGAACATAAAAAGTAGGACACTTAATTCTCTACAAAAAAGGTCTCTTAACATTTTGCCATAGCCCGCTTCGTTTCCGAGATATTTGCAGATTTATCTCAAGGGAAGGGGCCTGACGGACATATTTCGAGATATTTCTTCTTCTTGTTGTTCTTCTTCTGCACAGCTAAACTGGAAGTGGCATTTCCAGCTCGCAATAGTGCAGAGTTATCTCAAAGAAAGGGGCCACGGTGTTTCTGTATCTCTATTATGTTGGTGCGGCTTCGGAACTTTTAAATATCTCGATATATCTCGAAAACTACGCTTCTGATCAAAAAATATCATTGAACATAAATTGTAGGAAACATAATTCTCTACAAAAAACGTGTCTTAACATTTTGCCATAGCTCGCTTCCTTTCCGAGATATTTGCAGATTCAACTCAAAGGAACGGGCCTGACGGACATATTTCGAGATATTTCTTCTTCTTGTTGTTTTTCTTCTGCACAGCTAAGCTGGAAGTGGCATTTGCAGGTCGCAATAGTGCAGAGTTATATCAAAGAAAGGGGCCACGGTGTTTCTGTATCTCTATTATGTTGGTGCGGCTTCGGAACTTTTAAATATCTCGATATATCTCGAAAACTACGCTTCTGATCAAAAAATATCAGAGAACGTAAATTGTAGGAAACATAATTCTCTACAAAAAATGTCTCTTATCATTTTGCCATAGCTCGCTTCGTTTCCGAGATATTTGCAGATTTATCTCAAGGGAAGGGGCCTGACGGACATATTTCGAGATATTTCTTCTTCTTGTTGTTCTTCTTCTGCACAGCTAAGCTGGAAGTGGCATTTGCAGCTCGCAATAGTGCAGAGTTATCTCAAAGAAAGGGGCCACGGTGTTTCTGTATCTCTATTATGTTGGTGCGGCTTCGGAACTTTTAAATATCTTGATATATCTCGAGAACTACGCATCTGATCAAAAAATATCATAGAATATAAAAAGTAGGAAACTTAATTCTCTACAAATAAGGTCTCTTAACATTTTGCCATAGCTCGCTTCGTTTCCGAGATATTTGCTGATTTATCTCAAGGGAAGGGGCCTGACGGACATATTTCGAGATATTTCTTCTTCTTGTTGTTCTTCTTCTGCACAGCTAAGCTGGAAGTGGCATTTACAGCTCGCAATAGTGCAGAGTTATCGCAAAGAAAGGGGCCACGGTGTTTCTGTATCTCTATTATGTTGGTGCGGCTTCGGAACTTTTAAATATCTTGATATATCTCGAGAACTACGCATCTGATCAAAAAATATCATAGAACATAAAAAGTAGGACACTTAATTCTCTACAAAAAAGGTCTCCTAACATTTTGCCATAGCTCGCTTAGTTTCCGAGATATTTGCAGATTTATCTCAAGGGAAGGGGCCTGACGGACATATTTCGAGATATTTCTTCTTCTTGTTGTTCTTCTTCTGCACAGCTAAACTGGAAGTGGCATTCCCAGCTCGCAATAGTGCAGAGTTATCTCAAAGAAAGGGGCCACGGTGTTTCTCTATCTCTATTATGTTGGTGCGGCTTCGGAACTTTTAAATATCTCGATATATCTCGAAAACTACGCTTCTGATCAAAAAATATCATAGAACATAAATTGTAGGAAACATAATTCTCTACAAAAAACGTTTCTTAACATTTTGCCATAGCTCGCTTCCTTTCCGAGATATTTGCAGATTCAACTCAAAGGAACGGGCCTGACGGACATATTTCGAGATATTTCTTCTTCTTGTTGTTCTTCTTCTGCACAGCTAAGCTGGAAGTGGCATTTGCAGGTCGCAATAGTGCAGAGTTATCTCAAAGAAAGGGGCCACGGTGTTTCTGTATCTCTATTATGTTGGTGCGGCTTCGGAACTTTTAAATATCTTGATATATCTCGAGAACTACGCATCTGATCAAAAAATATCATAGAACATAAAAAGTAGGAAACTTAATTCTCTACAAATAAGGTCTCTTAACATTTTGCCATAGCTCGCTTCGTTTCCGAGATATTTGCAGATTTATCTCAAGGGAAGGGGCCTGACGGACATATTTCGAGATATTTCTTCTTCTGCACAGCTAAGCTGGAAGTGGCATTTGCGGCTCGCACTAGTGCAGAGTTATCTCAAAGAAAGGGGCCACGGTGTTTCTGTATCTCTATTATGTTGGTGCGGCTTCGGAACTTTTAAATATCTTGATATATCTCGAGAACTACGCATCTGATCAAAAAATATCATAGAACATAAAAAGGAGGAAACTTAATTCTCTACAAATAAGGTCTCTTAACATTTTGCCATAGCTCGCTTCGTGTCCGAGATATTTGCAGATTTATCTGAAGGGAAGGGGCCTAACGGACATATTTCGTGATATTTCTTCTTCTTGTTGTTCTTTTTCTGCACCGCTAAGCTGGAAGTGGCATTTGCAGCTCGCAATAGTGCAGAGTTATCTCAAAGAACGGGGCACGGTGTTTCTGTATCTCTATTATGTTGGTGCGGCTTCGGAACTTTTAAATATCTTGATATATCTCGAGAACTACGCATCTGATCGAAAAATATCATAGAACGTAAAAAGTAGGAAACTTAATTCTCTACAAAAAAGGTCTCTTAAGATTTTGCCATAGCTCGCTTCGTTTCCGAGATATTTGCAGATTTATCTCAAGGGAAGGGGCCTGACGGACATATTTCGAGATATTTCTTCTTCTTGTTGTTCTTCTTCTGCACAGCTAAGCTGGAAGTGGCATTTGCAGCTCGCAATAGTGCAGAGTTATCTCAAAGAAAGGGGCCACGGTGTTTCTGTATCTCTATTATGTTGGTGCGGCTTCGGATCTTTTAAATATCTCGATATATCTCGAAAACTACGCTTCTGATCAAAAAATATCATAGAACGTAAATTGTAGGAAACATAATTCTCTACAAAAAAGGTCTCTTAACATTTTGCCATAGCTCGCTTCGTTTCCGAGATATTTGCAGATTTATCTCAAGGGAAGGGGTCTGACGGACATATTTCGAGATATTTCTTCTTCTTGTTGTTCTTCTTCTGCACAGCTAAGCTGGAAGTGGCATTTGCAGGTCGCAATAGTGCAGAATTATCTCAAAGAAAGGGGCCACGGTGTTTCTGTATCTCTATTATGTTGGTGCGCCTTCGGAACTTTTAAATATCTCGATATATCTCGAAAACTACGCTTCTGATCAAAAAATATCGTAGATCATAAATTGTAGGAAACATAATTCTCTACAAAAAACTTCTCTTAACATTTTGCCATAGCTCGCTTCGTTTCCGAGATATTTGCAGATTCAGCTCAAAGGAACGGGCCTGACGAACATATTTCGAGATATTTCTTCGTCTTGTTGTTCTTCCTCTGCACAGCTAAGCTGGAAGTGGCATTTGCAGCTCGCAATAGTGCAGAGTTATCTCAAAGAAAGGGGCCACGGTGTTTCTGTATCTCTATCATGTTGGTGCGGCTTCGGAACTTTTAAATATCTTGATATATCTCGAGAACTACGCATCTGATCAAAAAATATCATAGAACATAAAAAGGAGGAAACTTAATTCTCTACAAAAAAGGTCTCTTAACATTTTGCCATAACTCGCTTCGTTTCCGAGATATTTGCAGATTTATCTGAAGGGAAGGGGCCTAACGGACATATTTCGTGATATTTCTTCTTCTTGTTGTTCTTCTTCTGCACCGCTAAGCTGGAAGTGGCATTTGCAGCTCGCAATAGTGCAGAGTTATCTCAAAGAAAGGGGCCACGGTGTTTCTGTATCTCTATTATGTTGGTGCGGCTTCGGAACTTTTAAATATCTTGATATATCTCGAGAACTACGCATCTGATCGAAAAATATCATAGAACGTAAAAAGTAGGAAACTTAATTCTCTACAAAAAAGGTCTCTTAAGATTTTGCCATTGCTCGCTTCGTTTCCGAGATATTTGCAGATTTATCTCAAGGGAAGGGGCCTGACGGACATATTTCGAGATATTTCTTCTTCTTGTTGTTCTTCTTCTGCACAGCTAAGCTGGAAGTGGCATTTGCAGCTCGCAATAGTGCAGAGTTATCTCAAAGAAAGGGGCCACGGTGTTTCTGTATCTCTATTATGTTGGTGCGGCTTCGGATCTTTTAAATATCTCGATATATCTCGAAAACTACGCTTCTGATCAAAAAATATCATAGAACGTAAATTGTAGGAAACATAATTCTCTACAAAAAAGGTCGCTTAACATTTTGCCATAGCTCGCTTCGTTTCCGAGAGATTTGCAGATTTATCTCAAGGGAAGGGGTCTGACGGACATATTTCGAGATATTTCTTCTTCTTGTTGTTCTTCTTCTGCACAGCTAAGCCCGAAGTGGCATTTGCAGCTCGCAATAGTGCAGAGTTATCTCAAAGAAAGGGGCCACGGTGTTTCTGTATCTCTATTATGTTGGTGCGGCTTCGGAACTTTTAAATATCTTGATATATCTCGAGAACTACGCATCTGATCGAAAAATATCATAGAACATAAAAAGGAGGAAACTTAATTCTCTACAAAAAAGGTCTCTTAACATTTTGCCATAGCTCGCTTCGTTTCCGAGATATTTGCAGATTTATCTCAAGGGAAGGGGCCTGACGGACATATTTCGAGATATTTCTTCTTCTTGTTGTTCTTCATCTGCACAGCTAAGCTGGAAGTGGCATTTGCGGCTCGCACTAGTGCAGAGTTATCTCAAAGAAAGGGGCCACGGTGTTTCTGTATCTCTATTATGTTGGTGCGGCTTCGGAACTTTTAAATATCTTGATATATCTCGAAAACTACGCTTCTGATCAAAAAATATCGTAGATCATAAATTGTAGGAAACATAATTCTCTACAAAAAACTTCTCTTAACATTTTGCCATAGCTCGCTTCGTTTCCGAGATATTTGCAGATTCAGCTCAAAGGAACGGGCCTGACGAACATATTTCGAGATATTTCTTCGTCTTGTTGTTCTTCCTCTGCACAGCTAAGCTGGAAGTGGCATTTGCAGCTCGCAATAGTGCAGAGTTATCTCAAAGAAAGGGGCCACGGTGTTTCTGTATCTCTATCATGTTGGTGCGGCTTCGGAACTTTTAAATATCTTGATATATCTCGAGAACTACGCATCTGATCAAAAAATATCATAGAACATAAAAAGGAGGAAACTTAATTCTCTACAAAAAAGGTCTCTTAACATTTTGCCATAACTCGCTTCGTTTCCGAGATATTTGCAGATTTATCTGAAGGGAAGGGGCCTAACGGACATATTTCGTGATATTTCTTCTTCTTGTTGTTCTTCTTCTGCACCGCTAAGCTGGAAGTGGCATTTGCAGCTCGCAATAGTGCAGAGTTATCTCAAAGAAAGGGGCCACGGTGTTTCTGTATCTCTATTATGTTGGTGCGGCTTCGGAACTTTTAAATATCTTGATATATCTCGAGAACTACGCATCTGATCGAAAAATATCATAGAACGTAAAAAGTAGGAAACTTAATTCTCTACAAAAAAGGTCTCTTAAGATTTTGCCATTGCTCGCTTCGTTTCCGAGATATTTGCAGATTTATCTCAAGGGAAGGGGCCTGACGGACATATTTCGAGATATTTCTTCTTCTTGTTGTTCTTCTTCTGCACAGCTAAGCTGGAAGTGGCATTTGCAGCTCGCAATAGTGCAGAGTTATCTCAAAGAAAGGGGCCACGGTGTTTCTGTATCTCTATTATGTTGGTGCGGCTTCGGATCTTTTAAATATCTCGATATATCTCGAAAACTACGCTTCTGATCAAAAAATATTATAGAACGTAAATTGTAGGAAACATAATTCTCTACAAAAAAGGTCGCTTAACATTTTGCCATAGCTCGCTTCGTTTCCGAGAGATTTGCAGATTTATCTCAAGGGAAGGGGTCTGACGGACATATTTCGAGATATTTCTTCTTCTTGTTGTTCTTCTTCTGCACAGCTAAGCCCGAAGTGGCATTTGCAGCTCGCAATAGTGCAGAGTTATCTCAAAGAAAGGGGCCACGGTGTTTCTGTATCTCTATTATGTTGGTGCGGCTTCGGAACTTTTAAATATCTTGATATATCTCGAGAACTACGCATCTGATCGAAAAATATCATAGAACATAAAAAGGAGGAAACTTAATTCTCTACAAAAAAGGTCTCTTAACATTTTGCCATAGCTCGCTTCGTTTCCGAGATATTTGCAGATTTATCTCAAGGGAAGGGGCCTGACGGACATATTTCGAGATATTTCTTCTTCTTGTTGTTCTTCATCTGCACAGCTAAGCTGGAAGTGGCATTTGCGGCTCGCACTAGTGCAGAGTTATCTCAAAGAAAGGGGCCACGGTGTTTCTGTATCTCTATTATGTTGGTGCGGCTTCGGAACTTTTAAATATCTTGATATATCTCGAGAACTACGCATCTGATCAAAAAATATCATAGAACATAAAAAGTAGGAAACATAATTCTCTACAAAAAAGGTCTCTTAACATTTTGCCATAGCTCGCTTCGTTTCCGAGATATTTGCAGATTTATCTCAAGGGAAGGGGCCTGACGGACATATTTCGAGATATTTCTTCTTCTTGTTGTTCTTCTTCTGCACAGCTAAGCTGGAAGTGGCATTTGCAGCTCGCAATAGTGCAGAGTTATCTCAAAGAAAGGGGCCACGGTGTTTCTGTATCTCTATTATGTTGGTGCGGCTTCGGAACTTTTAAATATCTTGATATATCTCGAGAACTACGCATCTGATCAAAAAATATCATAGAACATAAAAAGTAGGAAACTTAATTCTCTACAAAAAAGGTCTCTTAACATTTTCCCATAGCTGGCATCGTTTCCGAGATATTTGCAGATTTAGCTCAAGGGAAGGGGCCTGACGGACATATTCCGAGATATTTCTTCTTCTTGTTGTTCCTCTTCTGCACAGCTAAGCTGGAAGTGGCATTTGCCGCTCGCAATAGTGCAGAGTTATCTCAAAGAAAGAGGCCACGGTGTTTCTGTATCTCTATTATGTTGGTGCGGCTTCGGAACTTTTAAATATCTTGATATATCTCGAGAACCACGCAACTGATCAAAAAATATCATAGAACATAAAAAGTAGGAAACTTAATTCTCTACAAAAAAGAGCTCTTAACATTTTGCCATAGCTCGCTTCGTTTCCGAGATATTTGCAGATTTATCTCAAGGGAAGGGGCCTGACGGACATGTTTCGAGATATTTCTTCTTCTTGTTGTTCTTCTTCTGCACAGCTAAGCTGGAAGTGGCATTTGCAGCTCGCAATAGTGCAGAGTTATCTCAAAGAAAGGGGCCACGGTGTTTCTGTACCTCTATTATGTTGGTGCAGCTTCGGAACTTTTAAATATCTTGATATATCTCGAGAACTACGCATCTGATCAAAAAATATCATAGAACATAAAAAGTAGGAAACTTAATTCCCTACAAAAAAGGTATCTTAACATTTTGCCATAGCTCGCTTCGTCTCCGAGATATTTGCAGATTTATCTCAAGGGAAGGGGCTTGACGGACATATTTCGAGATATTTCTTCTTCTTGTTGTTCTTCTTCTGCACAGCTAAGCTGGAAGTGGCATTTGCAGGTCGCAATAGTGCAGAGTTATCTCAAAGAAAGGGGCCACGGTGTTTCTGTATCTCTATTATGTTGGTGCGGATTCGGATCTTTTAAATATCTCGATATATCTCGAAAACTACGCTTCTGATCAAAAAACATCATAGAGCGTAAATTGTAGGAAACATAATTCCCTACACAAAAGGTCTCTTAACATTTTGCCATAGCTCGCTTCGTTTCCGAGATATTTGCAGATTTATCTCAAGGGAAGGGGCCAGACGGACATATTTCGAGATATTTCTTCTTCTTGTTGTTCTTCTTCTGCACAGCTAAGCTGGAAGTGGCATTTGCAGCTCGCAATAGTGGAGAGTTATCTCAAAGAAAGGGGCCACGGTGTTTCTGTATCTCTATTATGTTGGTGCGGCTTCGGAACTTTTAAATATCTTGATATATCTCGAGAACTACGCATCTGATCAAAAAATATCATAGAACATAAAAAGTAGGAAACTTAATTCTCTACAAAAAAGGTCTCTCAACATTTTCCCATAGCTGGCATCGTTTCCGAGATATTTGCAGATTTAGCTCAAGGGAAGGGGCCTGACGGACATACTCCGAGATATTTCTTCTTCTTGTTGTTCCTCTTCTGCACAGCTAAGCTGGAAGTGGCATTTGCAGCTCGCAATAGTGCAGAGTTATCTCAAAGAAAGAGGCCACGGTGTTTCTGTATCTCTATTATGTTGGTGCGGCTTCGGAACTTTTAAATATCTCGATATATCTCGAAAACTACGCTTCTGATCAAAAAATATCAGAGATCGTAAATTGTCGGAAACATAATTCTCTAGAAAAAAGGTCTCTTAACATTTTGCCATAGCTCGCTTCGTTTCCGAGATATTTGCTGATTTATCTCAAGGGAAGGGGCCTGACGGACATATTTCGAGATATTTCTTCTTCTTGTTGTTCTTCTTCTGCACAGCTAAGCTGGAAGTGGCATTTGCAGGTCGCAATAGTGCAGAGTTATCTCAAAGAAAGGGGCCACGGTGTTTCTGCATCTCTATTATGTTGGTGCGGCTTCGGAACTTTTAAATATCTCGATATATCTCGAAAACTACACTTCTGATCAAAAAATATCGGAGAACGTAAATTGTAGGAAACATAATTCTCTACAAAAAAGGTCTCTTATCATTTTGCCATAGCTCACTTCGTTTCCGAGATATTTGCAGATTTATCTCAAGGGAAGGGGCCTGACGGACATATTTTGAGATATTTCTTCTTGTTGTTCTTCTTCTGCACAGCTAAGCTGGAAGTGGCATTTGCAGCTCGCAATAGTGCAGAGTTATCTCAAAGAAAGGGGCCACGGTGTTTCTGTATCTCTATTATGTTGGTGCGGCTTCGGAACTTTTAAATATCTTGATATATCTCGAGAACTACGCGTCTGATCAAAAAATATCATAGAACATAAAAAGTAGGAAACATAATTCTCTACAAAAAAGGTCTCTTAACATTTTGCCATAGCTCGCTTCGTTTCCGAGATATTTGCAGATTTATCTCAAGGGAAGGGGCCTGACGGACATATTTCGAGATATTTCTTCTTCTTGTTGTTCTTCTTCTGCACAGCTAAGCTGGAAGTGGCATTTGCAGCTCGCAATAGTGGAGAGTTATCTCAAAGAAAGGGGCCACGGTGTTTCTGTATCCCTATTATGTTGGTGCGGCTTCGGAACTTTTAAATATCTTGATATATCTCGAGAACTACGCATCTGATCAAAAAATATCATAGAACATAAAAAGTAGGAAACTTAATTCTCTACAAAAAAGGTCTCTTAACATTTTCCCATAGCTGGCATCGTTTCCGAGATATTTGCAGATTTAGCTCAAGGGAAGGGGCCTGACGGACATATTCCGAGATATTTCTTCTTCTTGTTGTTCCTCTTCTGCACAGCAAAGCTGGAAGTGGCATTTGCCGCTCGCAATAGTGCAGAGTTATCTCAAAGAAAGAGGCCACGGTGTTTCTGTATCTCTATTATGTTGGTGCGGCTTCGGAACTTTTAAATATCTCGATATATCTCGAAAACTACGCTTCTGATCAAAAAATATCAGAGAACGTAAATTGTAGGAAACATAATTCTCTACAAAAAAGGTCTCTTAACATTTTGCCATAGCTCGCTTCGTTTCCGAGATATTTGCTGATTTATCTCAACGGAAGGGGCCTGACGGACATATTTCGAGATATTTCTTCTTCTTGTTGTTCTTCTTCTGCACAGCTAAGCTGGAAGTGGCATTTGCAGCTCGCAATAGTGCAGAGTTATCTCAAAGAAAGGGGCCACGGTGTTTCTGTATCTCTATTACGTTGGTGCGGCTTCGGAACTTTTAATTATCTTGATATATCTCGAGAACTACGCATCTGATCAAAAAATATCATAGAACATAAAAAGTAGGAAACTTAATTCTCTACAAAAAAGGTCTCTTAACATTTTGCCATAGCTCGCTTCGTTTCCGAGATATTTGCTGATTTATCTCAAGGGAAGGGGCCTGACGGACATATTTCGAGATATTTCTTCTTCTTGTTGTTCTTCTTCTGCACAGCTAAGCTGGAAGTGGCATTTGCAGGTCGCAATAGTGCAGAGTTATCTCAAAGAAAGGGGCCACGGTGTTTCTGCATCTCTATTATGTTGGTGCGGCTTCGGAACTTTTAAATATCTCGATATATCTCGAAAACTACACTTCTGATCAAAAAATATCGGAGAACGTAAATTGTAGGAAACATAATTCTCTACAAAAAAGGTCTCTTATCATTTTGCCATAGCTCACTTCGTTTCCGAGATATTTGCAGATTTATCTCAAGGGAAGGGGCCTGACGGACATATTTCGCGATATTTCTTCTTCTTGTTGTTCTTCTTCTGCACAGCTAAGCTGGAAGTGGCATTTGCAGCTCGCAATAGTGCAGAGTTATCTCAAAGAAAGGGGCCACGGTGTTTCTGTATCTCTATTATGTTGGTGCGGCTTCGGAACTTTTAAATATCTTGATATATCTCGAGAACTACGCATCTGATCAAAAAATATCATACAACATAAAAAGTAGGAAACTTAATTCTCTACAAGAAAGGTTTCTTAACATTTTGCCATAGCTCGCTTCGTTTCCGAGATATTTGCAGATTTATCTCAAGGGAAGGGGCCTGACGGACATATTTTGAGATATTTCTTCTTGTTGTTCTTCTTCTGCACAGCTAAGCTGGAAGTGGCATTTGCAGCTCGCAATAGTGCAGAGTTATCTCAAAGAAAGGGGCCACGGTGTTTCTGTATCTCTATTATGTTGGTGCGGCTTCGGAACTTTTAAATATCTCGATATATCTCGAAAACTACACTTCTGATCAAAAAATATCGGAGAACGTAAATTGTAGGAAACATAATTCTCTACAAAAAAGGTCTCTTATCATTTTGCCATAGCTCACTTCGTTTCCGAGATATTTGCAGATTTATCTCAAGGGAAGGGGCCTGACGGACATATTTCGCGATATTTCTTCTTCTTGTTGTTCTTCTTCTGCACAGCTAAGCTGGAAGTGGCATTTGCAGCTCGCAATAGTGCAGAGTTATCTCAAAGAAAGGGGCCACGGTGTTTCTGTATCTCTATTATGTTGGTGCGGCTTCGGAACTTTTAAATATCTTGATATATCTCGAGAACTACGCATCTGATCAAAAAATATCATACAACATAAAAAGTAGGAAACTTAATTCTCTACAAAAAAGGTCTCTTAACATTTTGCCATAGCTCGCTTCGTTTCCGAGATATTTGCAGATTTATCTCAAGGGAAGGGGCCTGACGGACATATTTTGAGATATTTCTTCTTGTTGTTCTTCTTCTGCACAGCTAAGCTGGAAGTGGCATTTGCAGCTCGCAATAGTGCAGAGTTATCTCAAAGAAAGGGGCCACGGTGTTTCTGTATCTCTATTATGTTGGTGCGGCTTCGGAACTTTTAAATATCTTGATATATCTCGAGAACTACGCGTCTGATCAAAAAATATCATAGAACATAAAAAGTAGGAAACATAATTCTCTACAAAAAAGGTCTCTTAACATTTTGCCATAGCTCGCTTCGTTTCCGAGATATTTGCAGATTTATCTCAAGGGAAGGGGCCTGACGGACATATTTCGAGATATTTCTTCTTCTTGTTGTTCTTCTTCTGCACAGCTAAGCTGGAAGTGGCATTTGCAGCTCGCAATAGTGGAGAGTTATCTCAAAGAAAGGGGCCACGGTGTTTCTGTATCTCTATTATGTTGGTGCGGCTTCGGAACTTTTAAATATCTTGATATATCTCGAGAACTACGCATCTGATCAAAAAATATCATAGAACATAAAAAGTAGGAAACTTAATTCTCTACAAAAAAGGTCTCTTAACATTTTCCCATAGCTGGCATCGTTTCCGAGATATTTGCAGATTTAGCTCAAGGGAAGGGGCCTGACGGACATATTCCGAGATGTTTCTTCTTCTTGTTGTTCCTCTTCTGCACAGCTAAGCTGGAAGTGGCATTTGCCGCTCGCAATAGTGCAGAGTTATCTCAAAGAAAGAGGCCACGGTGTTTCTGTATCTCTATTATGTTGGTGCGGCTTCGGAACTTTTAAATATCTCGATATATCTCGAAAACTACGCTTCTGATCAAAAAATATCAGAGAACGTAAATTGTAGGAAACATAATTCTCTACAAAAAAGGTCTCTTAACATTTTGCCATAGCTCGCTTCGTTTCCGAGATATTTGCTGATTTATCTCAACGGAAGGGGCCTGACGGACATATTTCGAGATATTTCTTCTTCTTGTTGTTCTTCTTCTGCACAGCTAAGCTGGAAGTGGCATTTGCAGCTCGCAATAGTGCAGAGTTATCTCAAAGAAAGGGGCCACGGTGTTTCTGTATCTCTATTACGTTGGTGCGGCTTCGGAACTTTTAATTATCTTGATATATCTCGAGAACTACGCATCTGATCAAAAAATATCATAGAACATAAAAAGTAGGAAACTTAATTCTCTACAAAAAAGGTCTCTTAACATTTTGCCATAGCTCGCTTCGTTTCCGAGATATTTGCTGATTTATCTCAAGGGAAGGGGCCTGACGGACATATTTCGAGATATTTCTTCTTCTTGTTGTTCTTCTTCTGCACAGCTAAGCTGGAAGTGGCATTTGCAGGTCGCAATAGTGCAGAGTTATCTCAAAGAAAGGGGCCACGGTGTTTCTGCATCTCTATTATGTTGGTGCGGCTTCGGAACTTTTAAATATCTCGATATATCTCGAAAACTACACTTCTGATCAAAAAATATCGGAGAACGTAAATTGTAGGAAACATAATTCTCTACAAAAAAGGTCTCTTATCATTTTGCCATAGCTCACTTCGTTTCCGAGATATTTGCAGATTTATCTCAAGGGAAGGGGCCTGACGGACATATTCCGAGATATTTCTTCTTCTTGTTGTTCCTCTTCTGCACAGCTAAGCTGGAAGTGGCATTTGCCGCTCGCAATAGTGCAGAGTTATCTCAAAGAAAGAGGCCACGGTGTTTCTGTATCTCTATTATGTTGGTGCGGCTTCGGAACTTTTAATTATCTTGATATATCTCGAGAACTACACTTCTGATCAAAAAATATCGGAGAACGTAAATTGTAGGAAACATAATTCTCTACAAAAAAGGTCTCTTATCATTTTGCCATAGCTCACTTCGTTTCCGAGATATTTGCAGATTTATCTCAAGGGAAGGGGCCTGACGGACATATTTCGCGATATTTCTTCTTCTTGTTGTTCTTCTTCTGCACAGCTAAGCTGGAAGTGGCATTTGCAGCTCGCAATAGTGCAGAGTTATCTCAAAGAAAGGGGCCACGGTGTTTCTGTATCTCTATTATGTTGGTGCGGCTTCGGAACTTTTAAATATCTCGATATATCTCGAAAACTACGCTTCTGATCAAAAAATATCAGAGAACGTAAATTGTAGGAAACATAATTCTCTACAAAAAAGGTCTCTTAACATTTTGCCATAGCTCGCTTCGTTTCCGAGATATTTGCTGATTTATCTCAACGGAAGGGGCCTGACGGACATATTTCGAGATATTTCTTCTTCTTGTTGTTCTTCTTCTGCACAGCTAAGCTGGAAGTGGCATTTGCAGCTCGCAATAGTGCAGAGTTATCTCAAAGAAAGGGGCCACGGTGTTTCTGTATCTCTATTACGTTGGTGCGGCTTCGGAACTTTTAATTATCTTGATATATCTCGAGAACTACGTATCTGATCAAAAAATATCATAGAACATAAAAAGTAGGAAACTTAATTCTCTACAAAAAAGGTCTCTTAACATTTTGCCATAGCTCGCTTCGTTTCCGAGATATTTGCTGATTTATCTCAAGGGAAGGGGCCTGACGGACATATTTCGAGATATTTCTTCTTCTTGTTGTTCTTCTTCTGCACAGCTAAGCTGGAAGTGGCATTTGCAGGTCGCAATAGTGCAGAGTTATCTCAAAGAAAGGGGCCACGGTGTTTCTGCATCTCTATTATGTTGGTGCGGCTTCGGAACTTTTAAATATCTCGATATATCTCGAAAACTACACTTCTGATCAAAAAATATCGGAGAACGTAAATTGTAGGAAACATAATTCTCTACAAAAAAGGTCTCTTATCATTTTGCCATAGCTCACTTCGTTTCCGAGATATTTGCAGATTTATCTCAAGGGAAGGGGCCTGACGGACATATTTCGCGATATTTCTTCTTCTTGTTGTTCTTCTTCTGCACAGCTAAGCTGGAAGTGGCATTTGCAGCTCGCAATAGTGCAGAGTTATCTCAAAGAAAGGGGCCACGGTGTTTCTGTATCTCTATTATGTTGGTGCGGCTTCGGAACTTTTAAATATCTTGATATATCTCGAGAACTACGCATCTGATCAAAAAATATCATACAACATAAAAAGTAGGAAACTTAATTCTCTACAAAAAAGGTCTCTTAACATTTTGCCATAGCTCGCTTCGTTTCCGAGATATTTGCAGATTTATCTCAAGGGAAGGGGCCTGACGGACATATTTTGAGATATTTCTTCTTGTTGTTCTTCTTCTGCACAGCTAAGCTGGAAGTGGCATTTGCAGCTCGCAATAGTGCAGAGTTATCTCAAAGAAAGGGGCCACGGTGTTTCTGTATCTCTATTATGTTGGTGCGGCTTCGGAACTTTTAAATATCTTGATATATCTCGAGAACTACGCATCTGATCAAAAAATATCATACAACATAAAAAGTAGGAAACTTAATTCTCTACAAGAAAGGTCTCTTAACATTTTGCCATAGCTCGCTTCGTTTCCGAGATATTTGCAGATTTATCTCAAGGGAAGGGGCCTGACGGACATATTTTGAGATATTTCTTCTTGTTGTTCTTCTTCTGCACAGCTAAGCTGGAAGTGGCATTTGCAGCTCGCAATAGTGCAGAGTTATCTCAAAGAAAGGGGCCACGGTGTTTCTGTATCTCTATTATGTTGGTGCGGCTTCGGAACTTTTAAATATCTTGATATATCTCGAGAACTACGCGTCTGATCAAAAAATATCATAGAACATAAAAAGTAGGAAACATAATTCCCTACAAAAAAGGTCTCTCAACATTTTGCCATAGCTCGCTTCGTTTCCGAGATATTTGCAGATTTATCTCAAGGGAAGGGGCCTGACGGACATATTTCGAGATATTTCTTCTTCTTGTTGTTCTTCTTCTGCACAGCTAAGCTGGAAGTGGCATTTGCAGCTCGCAATAGTGGAGAGTTATCTCAAAGAAAGGGGCCACGGTGTTTCTGTATCTCTATTATGTTGGTGCGGCTTCGGAACTTTTAAATATCTTGATATATCTCGAGAACTACGCATCTGATCAAAAAATATCATAGAACATAAAAAGTAGGAAACATAATTCTCTACAAAAAAGGTCTCTTAACATTTTCCCATAGCTGGCATCGTTTCCGAGATATTTGCAGATTTAGCTCAAGGGAAGGGGCCTGACGGACATATTCCGAGATATTTCTTCTTCTTGTTGTTCCTCTTCTGCACAGCTAAGCTGGAAGTGGCATTTGCCGCTCGCAATAGTGCAGAGTTATCTCAAAGAAAGAGGCCACGGTGTTTCTGTATCTCTATTATGTTGGTGCGGCTTCGGAACTTTTAATTATCTTGATATATCTCGAGAACTACACTTCTGATCAAAAAATATCGGAGAACGTAAATTGTAGGAAACATAATTCTCTACAAAAAAGGTCTCTTATCATTTTGCCATAGCTCACTTCGTTTCCGAGATATTTGCAGATTTATCTCAAGGGAAGGGGCCTGACGGACATATTTCGCGATATTTCTTCTTCTTGTTGTTCTTCTTCTGCACAGCTAAGCTGGAAGTGGCATTTGCAGCTCGCAATAGTGCAGAGTTATCTCAAAGAAAGGGGCCACGGTGTTTCTGTATCTCTATTATGTTGGTGCGGCTTCGGAACTTTTAAATATCTCGATATATCTCGAAAACTACGCTTCTGATCAAAAAATATCAGAGAACGTAAATTGTAGGAAACATAATTCTCTACAAAAAAGGTCTCTTAACATTTTGCCATAGCTCGCTTCGTTTCCGAGATATTTGCTGATTTATCTCAACGGAAGGGGCCTGACGGACATATTTCGAGATATTTCTTCTTCTTGTTGTTCTTCTTCTGCACAGCTAAGCTGGAAGTGGCATTTGCAGCTCGCAATAGTGCAGAGTTATCTCAAAGAAAGGGGCCACGGTGTTTCTGTATCTCTATTACGTTGGTGCGGCTTCGGAACTTTTAATTATCTTGATATATCTCGAGAGCTACGTATCTGATCAAAAAATATCATAGAACATAAAAAGTAGGAAACTTAATTCTCTACAAAAAAGGTCTCTTAACATTTTGCCATAGCTCGCTTCGTTTCCGAGATATTTGCTGATTTATCTCAAGGGAAGGGGCCTGACGGACATATTTCGAGATATTTCTTCTTCTTGTTGTTCTTCTTCTGCACAGCTAAGCTGGAAGTGGCATTTGCAGGTCGCAATAGTGCAGAGTTATCTCAAAGAAAGGGGCCACGGTGTTTCTGCATCTCTATTATGTTGGTGCGGCTTCGGAACTTTTAAATATCTCGATATATCTCGAAAACTACACTTCTGATCAAAAAATATCGGAGAACGTAAATTGTAGGAAACATAATTCTCTACAAAAAAGGTCTCTTATCATTTTGCCATAGCTCACTTCGTTTCCGAGATATTTGCAGATTTATCTCAAGGGAAGGGGCCTGACGGACATATTTCGCGATATTTCTTCTTCTTGTTGTTCTTCTTCTGCACAGCTAAGCTGGAAGTGGCATTTGCAGCTCGCAATAGTGCAGAGTTATCTCAAAGAAAGGGGCCACGGTGTTTCTGTATCTCTATTATGTTGGTGCGGCTTCGGAACTTTTAAATATCTTGATATATCTCGAGAACTACGCATCTGATCAAAAAATATCATACAACATAAAAAGTAGGAAACTTAATTCTCTACAAAAAAGGTCTCTTAACATTTTGCCATAGCTCGCTTCGTTTCCGAGATATTTGCAGATTTATCTCAAGGGAAGGGGCCTGACGGACATATTTTGAGATATTTCTTCTTGTTGTTCTTCTTCTGCACAGCTAAGCTGGAAGTGGCATTTGCAGCTCGCAATAGTGCAGAGTTATCTCAAAGAAAGGGGCCACGGTGTTTCTGTATCTCTATTATGTTGGTGCGGCTTCGGAACTTTTAAATATCTTGATATATCTCGAGAACTACGCGTCTGATCAAAAAATATCATAGAACATAAAAAGTAGGAAACATAATTCTCTACAAAAAAGGTCTCTTAACATTTTGCCATAGCTCGCTTCGTTTCCGAGATATTTGCAGATTTATCTCAAGGGAAGGGGCCTGACGGACATATTTCGAGATATTTCTTCTTCTTGTTGTTCTTCTTCTGCACAGCTAAGCTGGAAGTGGCATTTGCAGCTCGCAATAGTGGAGAGTTATCTCAAAGAAAGGGGCCACGGTGTTTCTGTATCTCTATTATGTTGGTGCGGCTTCGGAACTTTTAAATATCTTGATATATCTCGAGAACTACGCATCTGATCAAAAAATATCATAGAACATAAAAAGTAGGAAACTTAATTCTCTACAAAAAAGGTCTCTTAACATTTTCCCATAGCTGGCATCGTTTCCGAGATATTTGCAGATTTAGCTCAAGGGAAGGGGCCTGACGGACATATTCCGAGATATTTCTTCTTCTTGTTGTTCCTCTTCTGCACAGCTAAGCTGGAAGTGGCATTTGCCGCTCGCAATAGTGCAGAGTTATCTCAAAGAAAGAGGCCACGGTGTTTCTGTATCTCTATTATGTTGGTGCGGCTTCGGAACTTTTAAATATCTCGATATATCTCGAAAACTACGCTTCTGATCAAAAAATATCAGAGAACGTAAATTGTAGGAAACATAATTCTCTACAAAAAAGGTCTCTTAACATTTTGCCATAGCTCGCTTCGTTTCCGAGATATTTGCTGATTTATCTCAACGGAAGGGGCCTGACGGACATATTTCGAGATATTTCTTCTTCTTGTTGTTCTTCTTCTGCACAGCTAAGCTGGAAGTGGCATTTGCAGCTCGCAATAGTGCAGAGTTATCTCAAAGAAAGGGGCCACGGTGTTTCTGTATCTCTATTACGTTGGTGCGGCTTCGGAACTTTTAATTATCTTGATATATCTCGAGAACTACGCATCTGATCAAAAAATATCATAGAACATAAAAAGTAGGAAACTTAATTCTCTACAAAAAAGGTCTCTTAACATTTTGCCATAGCTCGCTTCGTTTCCGAGATATTTGCTGATTTATCTCAAGGGAAGGGGCCTGACGGACATATTTCGAGATATTTCTTCTTCTTGTTGTTCTTCTTCTGCACAGCTAAGCTGGAAGTGGCATTTGCAGGTCGCAATAGTGCAGAGTTATCTCAAAGAAAGGGGCCACGGTGTTTCTGCATCTCTATTATGTTGGTGCGGCTTCGGAACTTTTAAATATCTCGATATATCTCGAAAACTACACTTCTGATCAAAAAATATCGGAGAACGTAAATTGTAGGAAACATAATTCTCTACAAAAAAGGTCTCTTATCATTTTGCCATAGCTCACTTCGTTTCCGAGATATTTGCAGATTTATCTCAAGGGAAGGGGCCTGACGGACATATTTCGCGATATTTCTTCTTCTTGTTGTTCTTCTTCTGCACAGCTAAGCTGGAAGTGGCATTTGCAGCTCGCAATAGTGCAGAGTTATCTCAAAGAAAGGGGCCACGGTGTTTCTGTATCTCTATTATGTTGGTGCGGCTTCGGAACTTTTAAATATCTTGATATATCTCGAGAACTACGCATCTGATCAAAAAATATCATAGAACATAAAAAGTAGGAAACTTAATTCTCTACAAAAAAGGTCTCTTAACATTTTCCCATAGCTGGCATCGTTTCCGAGATATTTGCAGATTTAGCTCAAGGGAAGGGGCCTGACGGACATATTCCGAGATATTTCTTCTTCTTGTTGTTCCTCTTCTGCACAGCTAAGCTGGAAGTGGCATTTGCCGCTCGCAATAGTGCAGAGTTATCTCAAAGAAAGGGGCCACGGTGTTTCTGTATCTCTATTACGTTGGTGCGGCTTCGGAACTTTTAATTATCTTGATATATCTCGAGAACTACGCATCTGTTCAAAAAATATCATAGAACATAAAAAGTAGGAAACTTAATTCTCTACAAAAAAGGTCTCTTAACATTTTGCCATAGCTCGCTTCGTTTCCGAGATATTTGCTGATTTATCTCAAGGGAAGGGGCCTGACGGACATATTTCGAGATATTTCTTCTTCTTGTTGTTCTTCTTCTGCACAGCTAAGCTGGAAGTGGCATTTGCAGGTCGCAATAGTGCAGAGTTACCTCAAAGAAAGGGGCCACGGTGTTTCTGCATCTCTATTATGTTGGTGCGGCTTCGGAACTTTTAAATATCTCGATATATCTCGAAAACTACACTTCTGATCAAAAAATATCGGAGAACGTAAATTGTAGGAAACATAATTCTCTACAAAAAAGGTCTCTTATCATTTTGCCATAGCTCACTTCGTTTCCGAGATATTTGCAGATTTATCTCAAGGGAAGGGGCCTGACGGACATATTTCGCGATATTTCTTCTTCTTGTTGTTCTTCTTCTGCACAGCTAAGCTGGAAGTGGCATTTGCAGCTCGCAATAGTGCAGAGTTATCTCAAAGAAAGGGGCCACGGTGTTTCTGTATCTCTATTATGTTGGTGCGGCTTCGGAACTTTTAAATATCTTGATATATCTCGAGAACTACGCATCTGATCAAAAAATATCATACAACATAAAAAGTAGGAAACTTAATTCTCTACAAGAAAGGTCTCTTAACATTTTGCCATAGCTCGCTTCGTTTCCGAGATATTTGCAGATTTATCTCAAGGGAAGGGGCCTGACGGACATATTTTGAGATATTTCTTCTTGTTGTTCTTCTTCTGCACAGCTAAGCTGGAAGTGGCATTTGCAGCTCGCAATAGTGCAGAGTTATCTCAAAGAAAGGGGCCACGGTGTTTCTGTATCTCTATTATGTTGGTGCGGCTTCGGAACTTTTAAATATCTTGATATATCTCGAGAACTACGCGTCTGATCAAAAAATATCATAGAACATAAAAAGTAGGAAACATAATTCTCTACAAAAAAGGTCTCTCAACATTTTGCCATAGCTCGCTTCGTTTCCGAGATATTTGCAGATTTATCTCAAGGGAAGGGGCCTGACGGACATATTTCGAGATATTTCTTCTTCTTGTTGTTCTTCTTCTGCACAGCTAAGCTGGAAGTGGCATTTGCAGCTCGCAATAGTGGAGAGTTATCTCAAAGAAAGGGGCCACGGTGTTTCTGTATCTCTATTATGTTGGTGCGGCTTCGGAACTTTTAAATATCTTGATATATCTCGAGAACTACGCATCTGATCAAAAAATATCATAGAACATAAAAAGTAGGAAACTTAATTCTCTACAAAAAAGGTCTCTTAACATTTTCCCATAGCTGGCATCGTTTCCGAGATATTTGCAGATTTAGCTCAAGGGAAGGGGCCTGACGGACATATTCCGAGATATTTCTTCTTCTTGTTGTTCCTCTTCTGCACAGCTAAGCTGGAAGTGGCATTTGCCGCTCGCAATAGTGCAGAGTTATCTCAAAGAAAGAGGCCACGGTGTTTCTGTATCTCTATTATGTTGGTGCGGCTTCGGAACTTTTAATTATCTTGATATATCTCGAGAACTACACTTCTGATCAAAAAATATCGGAGAACGTAAATTGTAGGAAACATAATTCTCTACAAAAAAGGTCTCTTATCATTTTGCCATAGCTCACTTCGTTTCCGAGATATTTGCAGATTTATCTCAAGGGAAGGGGCCTGACGGACATATTTCGCGATATTTCTTCTTCTTGTTGTTCTTCTTCTGCACAGCTAAGCTGGAAGTGGCATTTGCAGCTCGCAATAGTGCAGAGTTATCTCAAAGAAAGGGGCCACGGTGTTTCTGTATCTCTATTATGTTGGTGCGGCTTCGGAACTTTTAAATATCTCGATATATCTCGAAAACTACGCTTCTGATCAAAAAATATCAGAGAACGTAAATTGTAGGAAACATAATTCTCTACAAAAAAGGTCTCTTAACATTTTGCCATAGCTCGCTTCGTTTCCGAGATATTTGCTGATTTATCTCAAGGGAAGGGGCCTGACGGACATATTTCGAGATATTTCTTCTTCTTGTTGTTCTTCTTCTGCACAGCTAAGCTGGAAGTGGCATTTGCAGGTCGCAATAGTGCAGAGTTATCTCAAAGAAAGGGGCCACGGTGTTTCTGCATCTCTATTATGTTGGTGCGGCTTCGGAACTTTTAAATATCTCGATATATCTCGAAAACTACACTTCTGATCAAAAAATATCGGAGAACGTCAATTGTAGGAAACATAATTCTCTACAAAAAAGGTCTCTTATCATTTTGCCATAGCTCACTTCGTTTCCGAGATATTTGCAGATTTATCTCAAGGGAAGGGGCCTGACGGACATATTTCGCGATATTTCTTCTTCTTGTTGTTCTTCTTCTGCACAGCTAAGCTGGAAGTGGCATTTGCAGCTCGCAATAGTGCAGAGTTATCTCAAAGAAAGGGGACACGGTGTTTCTGTACCTCTATTATGTTGGTGCAGCTTCGGAACTTTTAAATATCTTGATATATCTCGAGAACTACGCATCTGATCAAAAAATATCATACAACATAAAAAGTAGGAAACTTAATTCTCTACAAAAAAGGTCTCTTAACATTTTGCCATAGCTCGCTTCGTTTCCGAGATATTTGCAGATTTATCTCAAGGGAAGGGGCCTGACGGACATATTTTGAGATATTTCTTCTTGTTGTTCTTCTTCTGCACAGCTAAGCTGGAAGTGGCATTTGCAGCGCGCAATAGTGCAGAGTTATCTCAAAGAAAGGGGCCACGGTGTTTCTGTGTCTCTATTATGTTGGTGCGGCTTCGGAACTTTTAAATATCTTGATATATCTCGAGAACTACGCATCTGATCAAAAAATATCATAGAACATAAAAAGTAGGAAACTTAATTCTCTACAAAAAAGGTCTCTTAACATTTTCCCATAGCTGGCATCGTTTCCGAGATATTTGCAGATTTAGCTCAAGGGAAGGGGCCTGACGGACATATTCCGAGATATTTCTTCTTCTTGTTGTTCCTCTTCTGCACAGCTAAGCTGGAAGTGGCATTTGCCGCTCGCAATAGTGCAGAGTTATCTCAAAGAAAGGGGCCACGGTGTTTCTGCATCTCTATTATGTTGGTGCGGATTCGGAACTTTTAAATATCTCGATATATCTCGAAAACTACACTTCTGATCAAAAAATATCGGAGAACGTAAATTGTAGGAAACATAATTCTCTACAAAAAAGGTCTCTTATCATTTTGCCATAGCTCACTTCGTTTCCGAGATATTTGCAGATTTATCTCAAGGGAAGGAGCCTGACGGACATATTTCGCGATATTTCTTCTTCTTGTTGTTCTTCTTCTGCACAGCTAAGCTGGAAGTGGCATTTGCAGGTCGCAATAGTGCAGAGTTATCTCAAAGAAAGGGGCCACGGTGTTTCTGTATCTCTATTATGTTGGTGCGGCTTCGGAACTGTTAAATATCTTGATATATCTCGAGAACTACGCATCTGATCAAAAAATATCATAGAACATGAAACGTAGGAAACTTAATTCTCTACAAATAAGGTCTCTTAACATTTTGCCGTAGCTCGCTTCGTTTCCGAGATATTTGCAGATTTATCTCAAGGGAAGGGGCCTGACGGACATATTTCGAGATATTTCTTCTTCTTCTTGTTCTTCTTCTGCACAGCTAAGCTGGAAGTGGCATTTGCAGCGCGCAATAGTGCAGAGTTATCTCAAAGAAAGGGGCCACGGTGTTTCTGTATCTCTATTATGTTGGTGCAGCTTCGGAACTTTTAAATATCTTGATATATCTCGAGAACTACGCATCTGATCAAAAAATATCATACAACATAAAAAGTAGGAAACTTAATTCTCTACAAAAAAGGTATCTTAACATTTTGCCATAGCTCGCTTCGTCTCCGAGATATTTGCAGATTTATCTCAAGGGAAGGGGCTTGACGGACATATTTCGAGATATTTCTTCTTCTTGTTGTTCTTCTTCTGCACAGCTAAGCTGGAAGTGGCATTTGCAGGTCGCAATAGTGCAGAGTTATCTCAAAGAAAGGGGCCACGGTGTTTCTGTATCTCTATTATGTTGGTGCGGCTTCGGATCTTTTAAATATCTCGATATATCTCGAAAACTACGCTTCTGATCAAAAAATATCATAGAGCGTAAATTGTAGGAAACATAATTCTCTACAAAAAAGGTCTCTTATCATTTTGCCATAGCTCGCTTCGTTTCCGAGATATTTGCAAATTTATCTCAAGGGAAGGGGCCTGACGGACATATTTCGCGATATTTCTTCTTCTTGTTGTTCTTCTTCTGCACAGCTAAGCTGGAAGTGGCATTTGCAGCGCGCAATAGTGCAGAGTTATCTCAAAGAAAGGGGCCACGGTGTTTCTGTATCTCTATTATGTTGGTGCGGCTTCGGAACTTTTAAATATCTTGATATATCTCGAGAACTACGCATCTGATCAAAAAATATCATACAACATAAAAAGTAGGAAACTTAATTCTCTACAAAAAAGGTCTCTTAACATTTTGCCATAGCTCGCTTCGTTTCCGAGATATTTGCAGATTTATCTCAAGGGAAGGGGCCTGACGGACATATTTCGAGATACTTCTTCTTCTTGTTGTTCTTCTTCTGCACAGCTAAGCTGGAAGTGGCATTTGCAGCTCGCAATAGTGCAGAGTTATCTCAAAGAAAGGGGCCACGGTGTTTCTGTACCTCTATTATGTTGGTGCAGCTTCGGAACTTTTAAATATCTTGATATATCTCGAGAACTACGCATCTGATCAAAAAATATCATAGAACATAAAAAGTAGGAAACTTAATTCTCTACAAAAAAGGTATCTTAACATTTTGCCATAGCTCGCTTCGTCTCCGAGATATTTGCAGATTTATCTCAAGGGAAGGGGCTTGACGGACATATTTCGAGATATTTCTTCTTCTTGTTGTTCTTCTTCTGCACAGCTAAGCTGGAAGTGGCATTTGCAGGTCGCAATAGTGCAGAGTTATCTCAAAGAAAGGGGCCACGGTGTTTCTGTATCTCTATTATGTTGGTGCGGCTTCGGATCTTTTAAATATCTCGATATATCTCGAAAACTACGCTTCTGATCAAAAAATATCATAGAGCGTAAATTGTAGGAAACATAATTCTCTACACAAAAGGTCTCTTAACATTTTGCCATAGCTCGCTTCGTTTCCGAGATATTTGCAGATTTATCTCAAGGGAAGGGGCCTGACGGACATATTTTGAGATATTTCTTCTTGTTGTTCTTCTTCTGCACAGCTAAGCTGGAAGTGGCATTTGCAGCTCGCAATAGTGCAGAGTTATCTCAAAGAAAGGGGCCACGGTGTTTCTGTATCTCTATTATGTTGGTGCGGCTTCGGAACTTTTAAATATCTTGATATATCTCGAGAACTACGCGTCTGATCAAAAAATATCATAGAACATAAAAAGTAGGAAACATAATTCTCTACAAAAAAGGTCTCTCAACATTTTGCCATAGCTCGCTTCGTTTCCGAGATATTTGCAGATTTATCTCAAGGGAAGGGGCCTGACGGACATATTTCGAGATATTTCTTCTTCTTGTTGTTCTTCTTCTGCACAGCTAAGCTGGAAGTGGCATTTGCAGCTCGCAATAGTGGAGAGTTATCTCAAAGAAAGGGGCCACGGTGTTTCTGTATCTCTATTATGTTGGTGCGGCTTCGGAACTTTTAAATATCTTGATATATCTCGAGAACTACGCATCTGATCAAAAAATATCATAGAACATAAAAAGTAGGAAACTTAATTCTCTACAAAAAAGGTCTCTTAACATTTTCCCATAGCTGGCATCGTTTCCGAGATATTTGCAGATTTAGCTCAAGGGAAGGGGCCTGACGGACATATTCCGAGATATTTCTTCTTCTTGTTGTTCCTCTTCTGCACAGCTAAGCTGGAAGTGGCATTTGCCGCTCGCAATAGTGCAGAGTTATCTCAAAGAAAGAGGCCACGGTGTTTCTGTATCTCTATTATGTTGGTGCGGCTTCGGAACTTTTAATTATCTTGATATATCTCGAGAACTACACTTCTGATCAAAAAATATCGGAGAACGTAAATTGTAGGAAACATAATTCTCTACAAAAAAGGTCTCTTATCATTTTGCCATAGCTCACTTCGTTTCCGAGATATTTGCAGATTTATCTCAAGGGAAGGGGCCTGACGAACATATTTCGCGATATTTCTTCTTCTTGTTGTTCTTCTTCTGCACAGCTAAGCTGGAAGTGGCATTTGCAGCTCGCAATAGTGCAGAGTTATCTCAAAGAAAGGGGCCACGGTGTTTCTGTATCTCTATTATGTTGGTGCGGCTTCGGAACTTTTAAATATCTCGATATATCTCGAAAACTACGCTTCTGATCAAAAAATATCAGAGAATGTAAATTGTAGGAAACATAATTCTCTACAAAAAAGGTCTCTTAACATTTTGCCATAGCTCGCTTCGTTTCCGAGATATTTGCTGATTTATCTCAACGGAAGGGGCCTGACGGACATATTTCGAGATATTTCTTCTTCTTGTTGTTCTTCTTCTGCACAGCTAAGCTGGAAGTGGCATTTGCAGCTCGCAATAGTGCAGAGTTATCTCAAAGAAAGGGGCCACGGTGTTTCTGTATCTCTATTACGTTGGTGCGGCTTCGGAACTTTTAATTATCTTGATATATCTCGAGAACTACGCATCTGATCAAAAAATATCATAGAACATAAAAAGTAGGAAACTTAATTCTCTACAAAAAAGGTCTCTTAACATTTTGCCATAGCTCGCTTCGTTTCCGAGATATTTGCTGATTTATCTCAAGGGAAGGGGCCTGACGGACATATTTCGAGATATTTCTTCTTCTTGTTGTTCTTCTTCTGCACAGCTAAGCTGGAAGTGGCATTTGCAGGTCGCAATAGTGCAGAGTTATCTCAAAGAAAGGGGCCACGGTGTTTCTGCATCTCTATTATGTTGGTGCGGCTTCGGAACTTTTAAATATCTCGATATATCTCGAAAACTACACTTCTGATCAAAAAATATCGGAGAACGTCAATTGTAGGAAACATAATTCTCTACAAAAAAGGTCTCTTATCATTTTGCCATAGCTCACTTCGTTTCCGAGATATTTGCAGATTTATCTCAAGGGAAGGGGCCTGACGGACATATTTCGCGATATTTCTTCTTCTTGTTGTTCTTCTTCTGCACAGCTAAGCTGGAAGTGGCATTTGCAGCTCGCAATAGTGCAGAGTTATCTCAAAGAAAGGGGCCACGGTGTTTCTGTATCTCTATTATGTTGGTGCGGCTTCGGAACTTTTAAATATCTTGATATATCTCGAGAACTACGCATCTGATCAAAAAATATCATACAACATAAAAAGTAGGAAACTTAATTCTCTACAAAAAAGGTCTCTTAACATTTTGCCATAGCTCGCTTCGTTTCCGAGATATTTGCAGATTTATCTCAAGGGAAGGGGCCTGACGGACATATTTTGAGATATTTCTTCTTGTTGTTCTTCTTCTGCACAGCTAAGCTGGAAGTGGCATTTGCAGCTCGCAATAGTGCAGAGTTATCTCAAAGAAAGGGGCCACGGTGTTTCTGTATCTCTATTATGTTGGTGCGGCTTCGGAACTTTTAAATATCTTGATATATCTCGAGAACTACGCATCTGATCAAAAAATATCATACAACATAAAAAGTAGGAAACTTAATTCTCTACAAAAAAGGTCTCTTAACATTTTCCCATAGCTGGCATCGTTTCCGAGATATTTGCAGATTTAGCTCAAGGGAAGGGGCCTGACGGACATATTCCGAGATATTTCTTCTTCTTGTTGTTCCTCTTCTGCACAGCTAAGCTGGAAGTGGCATTTGCCGCTCGCAATAGTGCAGAGTTATCTCAAAGAAAGAGGCCACGGTGTTTCTGTATCTCTATTATGTTGGTGCGGCTTCGGAACTTTTAATTATCTTGATATATCTCGAGAACTACGCATCTGATCAAAAAATATCATAGAACATAAAAAGTAGGAAACTTAATTCTCTACAAAAAAGGTCTCTTAATATTTTCCCATAGCTGGCATCGTTTCCGAGATATTTGCAGATTTAGCTCAAGGGAAGGGGCCTGACGGACATACTCCGAGATATTTCTTCTTCTTGTTGTTCCTCTTCTGCACAGCTAAGCTGGAAGTGGCATTTGCAGCTCGCAATAGTGCAGAGTTATCTCAAAGAAAGAGGCCACGGTGTTTCTGTATCTCTATTATGTTGGTGCGGCTTCGGAACTTTTAAATATCTCGATATATCTCGAAAACTACGCTTCTGATCAAAAAATATCAGAGATCGTAAATTGTAGGAAACATAATTCTCTAGAAAAAAGGTCTCTTAACATTTTGCCATAGCTCGCTTCGTTTCCGAGATATTTGCTGATTTATCTCAAGGGAAGGGGCCTGACGGACATATTTCGAGATATTTCTTCTTCTTGTTGTTCTTCTTCTGCACAGCTAAGCTGGAAGTGGCATTTGCAGCTCGCAATAGTGCAGAGTTATCTCAAAGAAAGGGGACACGGTGTTTCTGTACCTCTATTATGTTGGTGCAGCTTCGGAACTTTTAAATATCTTGATATATCTCGAGAACTACGCATCTGATCAAAAAATATCATAGAACATAAAAAGTAGGAAACATAATTCTCTACAAAAAAGGTCTCTTAACATTTTGCCATAGCTCGCTTCGTTTCCGAGATATTTGCAGATTTATCTCAAGGGAAGGGGCCTGACGGACATATTTCGAGATATTTCTTCTTCTTGTTGTTCTTCTTCTGCACAGCTAAGCTGGAAGTGGCATTTGCAGCGCGCAATAGTGCAGAGTTATCTCAAAGAAAGGGGCCACGGTGTTTCTGTGTCTCTATTATGTTGGTGCGGCTTCGGAACTTTTAAATATCTTGATATATCTCGAGAACTACGCATCTGATCAAAAAATATCATAGAACATAAAAAGTAGGAAACTTAATTCTCTACAAAAAAGGTCTCTTAACATTTTCCCATAGCTGGCATCGTTTCCGAGATATTTGCAGATTTAGCTCAAGGGAAGGGGCCTGACGGACATATTCCGAGATATTTCTTCTTCTTGTTGTTCCTCTTCTGCACAGCTAAGCTGGAAGTGGCATTTGCCGCTCGCAATAGTGCAGAGTTATCTCAAAGAAAGGGGCCACGGTGTTTCTGCATCTCTATTATGTTGGTGCGGATTCGGAACTTTTAAATATCTCGATATATCTCGAAAACTACACTTCTGATCAAAAAATATCGGAGAACGTAAATTGTAGGAAACATAATTCTCTACAAAAAAGGTCTCTTATCATTTTGCCATAGCTCACTTCGTTTCCGAGATATTTGCAGATTTATCTCAAGGGAAGGAGCCTGACGGACATATTTCGCGATATTTCTTCTTCTTGTTGTTCTTCTTCTGCACAGCTAAGCTGGAAGTGGCATTTGCAGGTCGCAATAGTGCAGAGTTATCTCAAAGAAAGGGGCCACGGTGTTTCTGTATCTCTATTATGTTGGTGCAGCTTCGGAACTTTTAAATATCTTGATATATCTCGAGAACTACGCATCTGATCAAAAAATATCATACAACATAAAAAGTAGGAAACTTAATTCTCTACAAAAAAGGTATCTTAACATTTTGCCATAGCTCGCTTCGTCTCCGAGATATTTGCAGATTTATCTCAAGGGAAGGGGCTTGACGGACATATTTCGAGATATTTCTTCTTCTTGTTGTTCTTCTTCTGCACAGCTAAGCTGGAAGTGGCATTTGCAGGTCGCAATAGTGCAGAGTTATCTCAAAGAAAGGGGCCACGGTGTTTCTGTATCTCTATTATGTTGGTGCGGCTTCGGATCTTTTAAATATCTCGATATATCTCGAAAACTACGCTTCTGATCAAAAAATATCATAGAGCGTAAATTGTAGGAAACATAATTCTCTACAAAAAAGGTCTCTTATCATTTTGCCATAGCTCGCTTCGTTTCCGAGATATTTGCAAATTTATCTCAAGGGAAGGGGCCTGACGGACATATTTCGCGATATTTCTTCTTCTTGTTGTTCTTCTTCTGCACAGCTAAGCTGGAAGTGGCATTTGCAGCGCGCAATAGTGCAGAGTTATCTCAAAGAAAGGGGCCACGGTGTTTCTGTATCTCTATTATGTTGGTGCGGCTTCGGAACTTTTAAATATCTTGATATATCTCGAGAACTACGCATCTGATCAAAAAATATCATACAACATAAAAAGTAGGAAACTTAATTCTCTACAAAAAAGGTCTCTTAACATTTTGCCATAGCTCGCTTCGTTTCCGAGATATTTGCAGATTTATCTCAAGGGAAGGGGCCTGACGGACATATTTCGAGATACTTCTTCTTCTTGTTGTTCTTCTTCTGCACAGCTAAGCTGGAAGTGGCATTTGCAGCTCGCAATAGTGCAGAGTTATCTCAAAGAAAGGGGCCACGGTGTTTCTGTACCTCTATTATGTTGGTGCAGCTTCGGAACTTTTAAATATCTTGATATATCTCGAGAACTACGCATCTGATCAAAAAATATCATAGAACATAAAAAGTAGGAAACTTAATTCTCTACAAAAAAGGTATCTTAACATTTTGCCATAGCTCGCTTCGTCTCCGAGATATTTGCAGATTTATCTCAAGGGAAGGGGCTTGACGGACATATTTCGAGATATTTCTTCTTCTTGTTGTTCTTCTTCTGCACAGCTAAGCTGGAAGTGGCATTTGCAGGTCGCAATAGTGCAGAGTTATCTCAAAGAAAGGGGCCACGGTGTTTCTGTATCTCTATTATGTTGGTGCGGCTTCGGATCTTTTAAATATCTCGATATATCTCGAAAACTACGCTTCTGATCAAAAAATATCATAGAGCGTAAATTGTAGGAAACATAATTCTCTACACAAAAGGTCTCTTAACATTTTGCCATAGCTCGCTTCGTTTCCGAGATATTTGCAGATTTATCTCAAGGGAAGGGGCCTGACGGACATATTTTGAGATATTTCTTCTTCTTGTTGTTCTTCTTCTGCACAGCTAAGCTGGAAGTGGCATTTGCAGCTCGCAATAGTGCAGAGTTATCTCCAAGAAAGGGGCCACGGTGTTTCTGTACCTCTATTATGTTGGTGCAGCTTCGGAACTTTTAAATATCTTGATATATCTCGAGAACTACGCATCTGATCAAAAAATATCATAGAACATAAAAAGTAGGAAACTTAATTCTCTACAAAAAAGGTCTCTTAACATTTTCCCATAGCTGGCATCGTTTCCGAGATATTTGCAGATTTAGCTCAAGGGAAGGGGCCTGACGGACATATTCCGAGATATTTCTTATTCTTGTTGTTCCTCTTCTGCACAGCTAAGCTGGAAGTGGCATTTGCCGCTCGTAATAGTGCAGAGTTATCTCAAAGAAAGAGGCCACGGTGTTTCTGTATCTCTATTATGTTGGTGCGGCTTCGGAACTTTTAAATATCTCGATATATCTCGAAAACTACGCTTCTGATCAAAAAATATCGGAGAACGTAAATTGTAGGAAACATAATTCTCTACAAAAAAGGTCTCTTAATATTTTCCCATAGCTGGCATCGTTTCCGAGATATTTGCAGATTTAGCTCAAGGGAAGGGGCCTGACGGACATACTCCGAGATATTTCTTCTTCTTGTTGTTCCTCTTCTGCACAGCTAAGCTGGAAGTGGCATTTGCAGCTCGCAATAGTGCAGAGTTATCTCAAAGAAAGAGGCCACGGTGTTTCTGTATCTCTATTATGTTGGTGCGGCTTCGGAACTTTTAAATATCTCGATATATCTCGAAAACTACGCTTCTGATCAAAAAATATCAGAGATCGTAAATTGTAGGAAACATGATTCTCTAGAAAAAAGGTCTCTTAACATTTTGCCATAGCTCGCTTCGTTTCCGAGATATTTGCTGATTTATCTCAAGGGAAGGGGCCTGACGGACATATTTCGAGATATTTCTTCTTCTTGTTGTTCTTCTTCTGCACAGCTAAGCTGGAAGTGGCATTTGCAGGTCGCAATAGTGCAGAGTTATCTCAAAGAAAGGGGCCACGGTGTTTCTGCATCTCTATTATGTTGGTGCGGCTTCGGAACTTTTAAATATCTCGATATATCTCGAAAACTACACTTCTGATCAAAAAATATCGGAGAACGTAAATTGTAGGAAACATAATTCTCTACAAAAAAGGTATCTTAACATTTTGCCATAGCTCGCTTCGTCTCCGAGATATTTGCAGATTTATCTCAAGGGAAGGGGCTTGACGGACATATTTCGAGATATTTCTTCTTCTTGTTGTTCTTCTTCTGCACAGCTAAGCTGGAAGTGGCATTTGCAGGTCGCAATAGTGCAGAGTTATCTCAAAGAAAGGGGCCACGGTGTTTCTGTATCTCTATTATGTTGGTGCGGCTTCGGATCTTTTAAATATCTCGATATATCTCGAAAACTACGCTTCTGATCAAAAAATATCATAGAGCGTAAATTGTAGGAAACATAATTCTCTACAAAAAAGGTCTCTTAACATTTTGCCATAGCTCGCTTCGTTTCCGAGATATTTGCAGATTTATCTCAAGGGAAGGGGCCTGACGGACATATTTCGAGATATTTCTTCTTCTTGTTGTTCTTCTTCTGCACAGCTAAGCTGGAAGTGGCATTTGCAGCTCGCAATAGTGCAGAGTTATCTCAAAGAAAGTGGCCACGGTGTTTCTGTATCTCTATTACGTTGGTGCGGCTTCGGAACTTTTAAATATCTTGATATATCTCGAGAACTACGCATCTGATCAAAAAATATCATAGAACATAAAAAGTAGGAAACTTAATTCTCTACAAAAAAGGTCTCTTATCATTTTGCCATAGCTCGCTTCGTTTCCGAGATATTTGCAAATTTATCTCAAGGGAAGGGGCCTGACGGACATATTTCGCGATATTTCTTCTTCTTGTTGTTCTTCTTCTGCACAGCTAAGCTGGAAGTGGCATTTGCAGCTAGCAATAGTGCAGAGTTATCTCAAAGAAAGGGGCCACGGTGTTTCTGTATCTCTACTATGTTGGTGCGGCTTCGGAACTTTTAAATATCTTGATATATCTCGAGAACTACGCATCTGATCAAAAAATATCATAGAACATAAAACGTAGGAAACTTAATTCTCTACAAATAAGGTCTCTTAACATTTTGCCGTAGCTCGCTTCGTTCCCGAGATATTTGCAGATTTATCTCAAGGGAAGGGGCCTGACGGACATATTTCGAGATATTTCTTCTTCTTGTTGTTCTTCTTCTGCACAGCTAAGCTGGAAGTGGCATTTGCAGCTCGCAATAGTGCAGAGTTATCTCAAAGAAAGGGGCCACGGTGTTTCTGTATCTCTATTATGTTGGTGCGGCTTCGGAACTTTTAAATATCTCGATATATCTCGAAAACTACGCTTCTGATCAAAAAATATCAGAGAACGTAAATTGTAGGAAACATAATTCTCTACAAAAAAGGTCTCTTAATATTTTCCCATAGCTGGCATCGTTTCCGAGATATTTGCAGATTTAGCTCAAGGGAAGGGGCCTGACGGACATACTCCGAGATATTTCTTCTTCTTGTTGTTCCTCTTCTGCACAGCTAAGCTGGAAGTGGCATTTGCAGCTCGCAATAGTGCAGAGTTATCTCAAAGAAAGAGGCCACGGTGTTTCTGTATCTCTATTATGTTGGTGCGGCTTCGGATCTTTTAAATATCTCGATATATCTCGAAAACTACGCTTCTGATCAAAAAATATCATAGAGCGTAAATTGTAGGAAACATAATTCTCTACAAAAAAGGTCTCTTATCATTTTGCCATAGCTCGCTTCGTTTCCGAGATATTTGCAAATTTATCTCAAGGGAAGGGGCCTGACGGACATATTTCGCGATATTTCTTCTTCTTGTTGTTCTTCTTCTGCACAGCTAAGCTGGAAGTGGCATTTGCAGCGCGCAATAGTGCAGAGTTATCTCAAAGAAAGGGGCCACGGTGTTTCTGTATCTCTATTATGTTGGTGCGGCTTCGGAACTTTTAAATATCTTGATATATCTCGAGAACTACGCATCTGATCAAAAAATATCATACAACATAAAAAGTAGGAAACTTAATTCTCTACAAAAAAGGTCTCTTAACATTTTGCCATAGCTCGCTTCGTTTCCGAGATATTTGCAGATTTATCTCAAGGGAAGGGGCCTGACGGACATATTTCGAGATACTTCTTCTTCTTGTTGTTCTTCTTCTGCACAGCTAAGCTGGAAGTGGCATTTGCAGCTCGCAATAGTGCAGAGTTATCTCAAAGAAAGGGGCCACGGTGTTTCTGTACCTCTATTATGTTGGTGCAGCTTCGGAACTTTTAAATATCTTGATATATCTCGAGAACTACGCATCTGATCAAAAAATATCATAGAACATAAAAAGTAGGAAACTTAATTCTCTACAAAAAAGGTATCTTAACATTTTGCCATAGCTCGCTTCGTCTCCGAGATATTTGCAGATTTATCTCAAGGGAAGGGGCTTGACGGACATATTTCGAGATATTTCTTCTTCTTGTTGTTCTTCTTCTGCACAGCTAAGCTGGAAGTGGCATTTGCAGGTCGCAATAGTGCAGAGTTATCTCAAAGAAAGGGGCCACGGTGTTTCTGTATCTCTATTATGTTGGTGCGGCTTCGGATCTTTTAAATATCTCGATATATCTCGAAAACTACGCTTCTGATCAAAAAATATCATAGAGCGTAAATTGTAGGAAACATAATTCTCTACACAAAAGGTCTCTTAACATTTTGCCATAGCTCGCTTCGTTTCCGAGATATTTGCAGATTTATCTCAAGGGAAGGGGCCTGACGGACATATTTTGAGATATTTCTTCTTCTTGTTGTTCTTCTTCTGCACAGCTAAGCTGGAAGTGGCATTTGCAGCTCGCAATAGTGCAGAGTTATCTCCAAGAAAGGGGCCACGGTGTTTCTGTACCTCTATTATGTTGGTGCAGCTTCGGAACTTTTAAATATCTTGATATATCTCGAGAACTACGCATCTGATCAAAAAATATCATAGAACATAAAAAGTAGGAAACTTAATTCTCTACAAAAAAGGTCTCTTAACATTTTCCCATAGCTGGCATCGTTTCCGAGATATTTGCAGATTTAGCTCAAGGGAAGGGGCCTGACGGACATATTCCGAGATATTTCTTATTCTTGTTGTTCCTCTTCTGCACAGCTAAGCTGGAAGTGGCATTTGCCGCTCGCAATAGTGCAGAGTTATCTCAAAGAAAGAGGCCACGGTGTTTCTGTATCTCTATTATGTTGGTGCGGCTTCGGAACTTTTAAATATCTCGATATATCTCGAAAACTACGCTTCTGATCAAAAAATATCGGAGAACGTAAATTGTAGGAAACATAATTCTCTACAAAAAAGGTCTCTTAATATTTTCCCATAGCTGGCATCGTTTCCGAGATATTTGCAGATTTAGCTCAAGGGAAGGGGCCTGACGGACATACTCCGAGATATTTCTTCTTCTTGTTGTTCCTCTTCTGCACAGCTAAGCTGGAAGTGGCATTTGCAGCTCGCAATAGTGCAGAGTTATCTCAAAGAAAGAGGCCACGGTGTTTCTGTATCTCTATTATGTTGGTGCGGCTTCGGAACTTTTAAATATCTCGATATATCTCGAAAACTACGCTTCTGATCAAAAAATATCAGAGATCGTAAATTGTAGGAAACATAATTCTCTAGAAAAAAGGTCTCTTAACATTTTGCCATAGCTCGCTTCGTTTCCGAGATATTTGCTGATTTATCTCAAGGGAAGGGGCCTGACGGACATATTTCGAGATATTTCTTCTTCTTGTTGTTCTTCTTCTGCACAGCTAAGCTGGAAGTGGCATTTGCAGGTCGCAATAGTGCAGAGTTATCTCAAAGAAAGGGGCCACGGTGTTTCTGCATCTCTATTATGTTGGTGCGGCTTCGGAACTTTTAAATATCTCGATATATCTCGAAAACTACACTTCTGATCAAAAAATATCGGAGAACGTAAATTGTAGGAAACATAATTCTCTACAAAAAAGGTCTCTTATCATTTTGCCATAGCTCGCTTCGTTTCCGAGATATTTGCAAATTTATCTCAAGGGAAGGGGCCTGACGGACATATTTCGCGATATTTCTTCTTCTTGTTGTTCTTCTTCTGCACAGCTAAGCTGGAAGTGGCATTTGCAGCGCGCAATAGTGCAGAGTTATCTCAAAGAAAGGGGCCACGGTGTTTCTGTATCTCTATTATGTTGGTGCGGCTTCGGAACTTTTAAATATCTTGATATATCTCGAGAACTACGCATCTGATCAAAAAATATCATACAACATAAAAAGTAGGAAACTTAATTCTCTACAAAAAAGGTCTCTTAACATTTTGCCATAGCTCGCTTCGTTTCCGAGATATTTGCAGATTTATCTCAAGGGAAGGGGCCTGACGGACATATTTCGAGATACTTCTTCTTCTTGTTGTTCTTCTTCTGCACAGCTAAGCTGGAAGTGGCATTTGCAGCTCGCAATAGTGCAGAGTTATCTCAAAGAAAGGGGCCACGGTGTTTCTGTACCTCTATTATGTTGGTGCAGCTTCGGAACTTTTAAATATCTTGATATATCTCGAGAACTACGCATCTGATCAAAAAATATCATAGAACATAAAAAGTAGGAAACTTAATTCTCTACAAAAAAGGTCTCTTAACATTTTGCCATAGCTCGCTTCGTTTCCGAGATATTTGCAGATTTATCTCAAGGGAAGGGGCCTGACGGACATATTTCGAGATATTTCTTCTTCTTGTTGTTCTTCTTCTGCACAGCTAAGCTGGAAGTGGCATTTGCAGCGCGCAATAGTGCAGAGTTATCTCAAAGAAAGGGGCCACGGTGTTTCTGTATCTCTATTATGTTGGTGCGGCTTCGGAACTTTTAAATATCTTGATATATGTCGAGAACTACGCATCTGATCAAAAAATATCATACAACATAAAAAGTAGGAAACTTAATTCTCTACAAAAAAGGTCTCTTAACATTTTGCCATAGCTCGCTTCGTTTCCGAGATATTTGCAGATTTATCTCAAGGGAAGGGGCCTGACGGACATATTTCGAGATATTTCTTCTTCTTGTTGTTCTTCTTCTGCACAGCTAAGCTGGAAGTGGCATTTGCAGCTCGCAATAGTGCAGAGTTATCTCAAAGAAAGGGGCCACGGTGTTTCTGTACCTCTATTATGTTGGTGCAGCTTCGGAACTTTTAAATATCTTGATATATCTCGAGAACTACGCATCTGATCAAAAAATATCATAGAACATAAAAAGTAGGAAACTTAATTCTCTACAAAAAAGGTATCTTAACATTTTGCCATAGCTCGCTTCGTCTCCGAGATATTTGCAGATTTATCTCAAGGGAAGGGGCTTGACGGACATATTTCGAGATATTTCTTCTTCTTGTTGTTCTTCTTCTGCACAGCTAAGCTGGAAGTGGCATTTGCAGCGCGCAATAGTGCAGAGTTATCTCAAAGAAAGGGGCCACGGTGTTTCTGTATCTCTATTATGTTGGTGCGGCTTCGGAACTTTTAAATATCTTGATATATCTCGAGAACTACGCATCTGATCAAAAAATATCATAGAACATAAAAAGTAGGAAACTTAATTCTCTACAAAAAAGGTCTCTTAACATTTTGCCATAGCTCGCTTCGTTTCCGAGATATTTGCAGATTTATCTCAAGGGAAGGGGCCTAGCGGACATACTCCGAGATATTTCTTCTTCATGTTGTTCTTCTTCTGCACAGCTAAGCTGGAAGTGGCATTTGCAGCTCGCAATAGTGCATAGTTATCTCAAAGAAAGGGGCCACGGTGTTTCTGTATCTCTATTATGTTGGTGCGGCTTCGGAGCTTTTAAATATCTTGATATATCTCGAGAACTACGCATCTGATCAAAAAATATCATAGAACATAAAAAGTAGGAAACTTAATTCTCTACAAAAAAGGTCTCTTAACATTTTGCCATAGCTCGCTTCGTTTCCGAGATATTTGCAGATTTATCTCAAGGGAAGGGGCCTAGCGGACATATTTCGTGATATTTCTTCTTCTTGTTGTTCTTCTTCTGCACAGCTAAGCTGGAAGTGGCATTTGCAGCTCGCAATAGTGCAGAGTTATCTCAAAGAAAGGGGCCACGGTGTTTCTGTATCTCTATTATGTTGGTGCGGCTTCGGAACTTTTAAATATCTTGATATATCTCGAAAACTACGCTTCTGATCAAAAAATATCAGAGAACATAAATTGTAGGAAACATAATTCTCTACAAAAAAGGTCTCTTAACATTTTGCCATAGCTCGCTTCGTTTCCGAGATATTTGCAGATTTATCTCAAGGGAAGGGGCCTGACGGACATATTTCGAGATATTTCTTCTTCTTGTTGTTCTTCTTCTGCACAGCTAAGCTGGAAGTGGCATTTGCGGCTCGCAATAGTGCAGAGTTATCTCAAAGAAAGGGGCCACGGTGTTTCTGTATCTCTATTCTGTTGGTGCGGCTTCGGAACTTTTAAATATCTCGATATATCTCGAAAACTACGCTTCTGATCAAAAAATATCGTAGAACATAAATTGTAGGAAACATAATTCTCTACAAAAAACGTCTCTTAACGTTTTGCCATAGCTCGCTTCGTTTCCGAGATATTTGCAGATATATCTCAAGGGAAGGGGCCTGACGGACATATTTCGAGATATTTCTTCTTCTTGTTGTTCTTCTTCTGCACAGCTAAGCTGGAAGTGGCATTTGCAGCTCGCAATAGTGCAGAGTTATCTCAAAGAAAGGGGCCACGGTGTTTCTGTATCTCTATTATGTTGGTGCGGCTTCGGAACTTTTAAATATCTCGATATATCTCGAAAACTACGCTTCTGATCAAAAAATATCGTAGAACATAAATTGTAGGAAACATAATTCTCTACAAAAAACTTCTCTTAACGTTTTGCCATAGCTCGCTTCGTTTCCGAGATATTTGCAGATATATCTCAAGGGAAGGGGCCTGACGGACATATTTCGAGATATTTCTTCTTCTTGTTGTTCTTCTTCTGCACAGCTAAGCTGGAAGTGGCATTTGCAGCTCGCAATAGTGCAGAGTTATCTCAAAGAAAGGGGCCACGGTGTTTCTGTATCTCTATTATGTTGGTGCGGCTTCGGAACTTTTAAATATCTCGATATATCTCGATAACTACGCTTCTGATCAAAAAATATCGTAGAACATAAATTGTAGGAAACATAATTCTCTACAAAAAACGTATCTTAACGTTTTGCCATAGCTCGCTTCGTTTCCGAGATATTTGCAGATATATCTCAAGGGAAGGGGCCAGACGGACATATTTCGAGATATTTCTTCTTCTTGTTGTTCTTCTTCTGCACAGCTAAGCTGGAAGTGGCATTTGCAGCTCGCAATAGTGCAGAATTATCTCAAAGAAAGGGGCCACGGTGTTTCTGTATCTCTACTATGTTGGTGCGGCTTCGGAACTTTTAAATATCTTGATATATCTCGAGAACTACGCATCTGATCAAAAAATATCATAGAAGATAAAAAGTAGGAAACTTAATTCTCTACAAAAAAGGTCTCTGAACATTTTGCCATAGCTCGCTCCGTTTCCGAGATATTTGCAGATATATCTCAAGGGAAGGGGCCTGACGGACATATTCCGAGATATTTCTTCTTCTTGTTGTTCTTCTTCTGCACAGCTAAGCTGGAAGTGGCATTTGCGGCTCGCACTAGTGCAGAGTTATCTCAAAGAAAGGGGCCACGGTGTTTCTGTATCTCTATTATGTTGGTGCGGCTTCGGAACTTTTAAATATCTCGATATATCTCGAAAACTACGCTTCTGATCAAAAAATATCATAGAACATAAATTGTAGGAAACATAATTCTCTACACAAAACGTCTCTTAACATTTTGCCATAGCTCGCTTCGTTTCCGAGATATTTGCAGATTCAGCTCAAAGGAACGGGCCTGACGGATATATTTCGAGATATTTCTTCTTCTTGTTGTTCTTCTTCTGCACAGCTAAACTGGAAGTGGCATTTCCAGCTCGCAATAGTGCAGAGTTATCTCAAAGAAAGGGGCCACGGTGTTTCTGTATCTCTATTATGTTGGTGCGGCTTCGGAACTTTTAAATATCTCGATATATCTCGATAACTACGCTTCTGATCAAAAAATATCATAAAACATAAATTGTAGGAAACATAATTCTCTCCAAGAAAGGTCTCTTAACATTTTGCCATAGCTCGCTTCGTTTCCGAGATATTTGCAGATATATCTCAAGGGAAGGGGCCTGACGGACATATTTCGAGATATTTCTTCTTCTTGTTGTTCTTCTTCTGCACAGCTAAGCTGGAAGTGGCATTTGCGGCTCGCACTAGTTGCAGAGTTATCTCAAAGAAAGGGGCCACGGTGTTTCTGTATCTCTATTATGTTGGTGCGGCTTCGGAACTTTTAAATATCTCGATATATCTCGAAAACTACGCTTCTGATCAAAAAATATCGTAGAACATAAATTGTAGGAAACATAATTCTCTACAAAAAACGTCTCTTAACGTTTTGCCATAGCTCACTTCGTTTCCGAGATATTTGCAGATATATCTCAAGGGAAGGGGCCTGACGGACATATTTCGAGATATTTCTTCTTCTTGTTGTTCTTCTTCTGCACAGCTAAGCTGGAAGTGGCATTTGCAGCTCGCAATAGTGCAGAGTTATCTCAAAGAAGGGGGCCACGGTGTTTCTGTATCTCTATTCTGTTGGTGCGGCTTCGGAACTTTTAAATATCTCGATATATCTCGAAAACTACGCTTCTGATCAAAAAATGTCGTAGAACATTAATTGTAGGAAACATAATTCTCTACAAAAAACGTCTCTTAACGTTTTGCCATAGCTCGCTTCGTTTCCGAGATATTTGCAGATATATCTCAAGGGAAGGGGCCTGACGGACATATTTCGAGATATTTCTTCTTCTTGTTGTTCTTCTTCTGCACAGCTAAGCTGGAAGTGGCATTTGCAGCTCGCAATAGTGCAGAGTTATCTCAAAGAAAGGGGCCACGGTGTTTCTGTATCTCTATTATGTTGGTGCGGCTTCGGAACTTTTAAATATCTTGATATATCTCGAGAACTACGCATCTGATCAAAAAATATCATAGAACATAAAAAGTAGGAAACTTAATTCTCTACAAAAAAGGTCTCTTAACATTTTGCCATAGCTCGCTTCGTTTCCGAGATATTTGCAGATATATCTCAAGGGAAGGGGCCTGACGGACATATTTCGAGATATTTCTTCTTCTTGTTGTTCTTCTTCCGCACAGCTAAGCTGGAAGTGGCATTTGCGGCTCGCACTAGTGCAGAGTTATCTCAAAGAAAGGGGCCACGGTGTTTCTGTATCTCTATTATGTTGGTGCAGCTTCGGAACTTTTAAATATCTCGATATATCTCGAAAACTACGCTTCTGATCAAAAAATATCGTAGAACATAAATTGTAGGAAACATAATTCTCTACAAAAAACATCTCTTAACGTTTTGCCATAGCTCGCTTCGTTTCCGAGATATTTGCAGATTCAGCTCAAAGGAACGGGCCTGACGGACATATTTCGAGATATTTCTTCTTCTTGTTGTTCTTCTTCTGCACAGCTAAACTGGAAGTGGCATTTCCAGCTCGCAATAGTGCAGAATTATCTCAAAGAAAGGGGCCACGGTGTTTCTGTATCTCTATTATGTTGGTGCTGCTTCGGAACTTTTAAATATCTCGATATATCTCGATAACTACGCTTCTGATCAAAAAATATCATAAAACATAAATTGTAGGAAACATAATTCTCTACAAGAAAGGTCTCTTAACATTTTGCCATAGCTCGCTTCGTTTCCGAGATATTTGCAGATATATCTCAAGGGAAGGGGCCTGACGGACATATTTCGAGATATTTCTTCTTCTTGTTGTTCTTCTTCTGCACAGCTAAGCTGGAAGTGGCATTTGCAGCTCGCAATAGTGCAGAGTTATCTCAAAGAAAGGGGCCACGGTGTTTCTGTATTTCTATTATGTTGGTGCGGCTTTGGAACTTTTAAATATCTTGATATATCTCGAGAACTACGCATCTGATCAAAAAATATCATAGAACATAAAAAGTAGGAAACATAATTCTCTACAAAAAAGGTCTCTTAAGATTTTGCCATAGCTCGCTTCGTTTCGGAGATATTTGCAGATATATCTCAAGGGAAGGGGCCTGACGGACATATTTCGAGATATTTCTTCTTCTTGTTGTTCTTCTTCTGCACAGCTAAGCTGGAAGTGGCATTTGCGGCTCGCACTAGTGCAGAGTTATCTCAAAGAAAGGGGCCACGGTGTTTCTGTATCTCTATTATGTTGGTGCGGCTTCGGAACTTTTAAATATCTCGATATATCTCGAAAACTACGCTTCTGATCAAAAAATATCATAGAACATAAATTGTAGGAAACATAATTCTCTACAAAAAATGTCTCTTAACATTTTGCCATAGCTCGCTTCGTTTCCGAGATATTTGCAGATTCAGCTCAAAGGAACGGGCCTGACGGACATATTTCGAGATATTTCTTCTTCTTGTTGTTCTTCTTCTGCACAGCTAAACTGGAAGTGGCATTTCCAGCTCGCAATAGTGCAGAGTTATCTCAAAGAAAGGGGCCACGGTGTTTCTGTATCTCTATTATGTTGGTGCGGCTTCGGAACTTTTAAATATCTCGATATATCTCGATAACTACGCTTCTGATCAAAAAATATGATAGAACATAAATTGTAGGAAACATAATTCTCTACAAAAAAGGTCTCTTAACATTTTGCCATAGCTCGCTTCGTTTCCGAGATATTTGCAGATATATCTCAAGGGAAGGGGCCTGACGGACATATTTCGAGATATTTCTTCTTCTTGTTGTTCTTCTTCTGCACAGCTAAGCTGGAAGTGGCATTTGCGGCTCGCACTAGTGCAGAGTTATCAAAGAAAGGGGCCACGGTGTTTCTGTATCTCTATTATGTTGGTGCGGCTTCGGAACTTTTAAATATCTCGATATATCTCGAAAACTACGCTTCTGATCAAAAAATATCATACAACATAAATTGTAGGAAACATAATTCTCTACAAAAAAGGTCTCTTAACATTTTGCCATAGCTCGCTTCGTTTCCGAGATATTTGCAGATACATCTCAAGGGAAGGGGCCTGACGGACATATTTCGAGATATTTCTTCTTCTTGTTGTTCTTCTTCTGCACAGCTAAGCTGGAAGTGGCATTTGCAGCTCGCAATAGTGCAGAGTTATCTCAAAGAAGGGGGCCACGGTGTTTCTGTATCTCTATTCTGTTGGTGCGGCTTCGGAACTTTTAAATATCTCGATATATCTCGAAAACTACGCTTCTGATCAAAAAATATCGTAGAACATTAATTGTAGGAAACATAATTCTCTACAAAAAACGTCTCTTAACGTTTTGCCATAGCTCGCTTCGTTTCCGAGATATTTGCAGATATATCTCAAGGGAAGGGGCCTGACGGACATATTCCGAGATATTTCTTCTTCTTGTTGTTCTTCTTCTGCACAGCTAAGCTGGAAGTGGCATTTGCGGCTCGCACTAGTGCAGAGTTATCTCAAAGAAAGGGGCCACGGTGTTTCTGTATCTCTATTATGTTGGTGCGGCTTCGGAACTTTTAAATATCTCGATATATCTCGAAAACTACGCTTCTGATCAAAAAATATCATAGAACATAAATTGTAGGAAACATAATTCTCTACAAAAAACGTCTCTTAACATTTTGCCATAGCTCGCTTCGTTTCCGAGATATTTGCAGATTCAGCTCAAAGGAACGGGCCTGACGGATATATTTCGAGATATTTCTTCTTCTTGTTGTTCTTCTTCTGCACAGCTAAACTGGAAGTGGCATTTCCAGCTCGCAATAGTGCAGAGTTATCTCAAAGAAAGGGGCCACGGTGTTTCTGTATCTCTATTATGTTGGTGCGGCTTCGGAACTTTTAAATATCTCGATATATCTCGATAACTACGCTTCTGATCAAAACATATCATAAAACATAAATTGTAGGAAACATAATTCTCTCCAAGAAAGGTCTCTTAACATTTTGCCATAGCTCGCTTCGTTTCCGAGATATTTGCAGATATATCTCAAGGGAAGGGGCCTGACGGACATATTTCGAGATATTTCTTCTTCTTGTTGTTCTTCTTCTGCACAGCTAAGCTGGAAGTGGCATTTGCGGCTCGCACTAGTTGCAGAGTTATCTCAAAGAAAGGGGCCACGGTGTTTCTGTATCTCTATTATGTTGGTGCGGCTTCGGAACTTTTAAATATCTCGATATATCTCGAAAACTACGCTTCTGATCAAAAAATATCGTAGAACATAAATTGTAGGAAACATAATTCTCTACAAAAAACGTCTCTTAACGTTTTGCCATAGCTCACTTCGTTTCCGAGATATTTGCAGATATATCTCAAGGGAAGGGGCCTGACGGACATATTTCGAGATATTTCTTCTTCTTGTTGTTCTTCTTCTGCACAGCTAAGCTGGAAGTGGCATTTGCAGCTCGCAATAGTGCAGAGTTATCTCAAAGAAGGGGGCCACGGTGTTTCTGTATCTCTATTCTGTTGGTGCGGCTTCGGAACTTTTAAATATCTCGATATATCTCGAAAACTACGCTTCTGATCAAAAAATATCGTAGAACATTAATTGTAGGAAACATAATTCTCTACAAAAAACGTCTCTTAACGTTTTGCCATAGCTCGCTTCGTTTCCGAGATATTTGCAGATATATCTCAAGGGAAGGGGCCTGACGGACATATTTCGAGATATTTCTTCTTCTTGTTGTTCTTCTTCTGCACAGCTAAGCTGGAAGTGGCATTTGCAGCTCGCAATAGTGCAGAGTTATCTCAAAGAAAGGGGCCACGGTGTTTCTGTATCTCTATTATGTTGGTGCGGCTTCGGAACTTTTAAATATCTTGATATATCTCGAGAACTACGCATCTGATCAAGAAATATCATAGAACATAAAAAGTAGGAAAGTTAATTCTCTACAAAAAAGGTCTGTTAACATTTTGCCATAGCTCGCTTCGTTTCCGAGATATTTGCAGATATATCTCAAGGGAAGGGGCCTGACGGACATATTTCGAGATATTTCTTCTTCTTGTTGTTCTTCTTCTGCACAGCTAAGCTGGAAGTGGCAATTGCGGCTCGCACTAGTGCAGAGTTATCTCAAAGAAAGGGGCCACGGTGTTTCTGTATCTCTATTATGTTGGTGCGGCTTCGGAACTTTTAAATATCTCGATATATCTCGAAAACTACGCTTCTGATCAAAAAATATCGTAGAACATAAATTGTAGGAAACATAATTCTCTACAAAAAACGTCTCTTAACGTTTTGCCATAGCTCGCTTCGTTTCCGAGATATTTGCAGATTCAGCTCAAAGGAACGGGCCTGACGGACATATTTCGAGATATTTCTTCTTCTTGTTGTTCTTCTTCTGCACAGCTAAACTGGAAGTGGCATTTCCAGCTCGCAATAGTGCAGAATTATCTCAAAGAAAGGGGCCACGGTGTTTCTGTATCTCTATTATGTTGGTGCGGCTTCGGAACTTTTAAATATCTCGATATATCTCGATAACTACGCTTCTGATCAAAAAATATCATAAAGCATAAATTGTAGGAAACATAATTCTCTACAAGAAAGGTCTCTTAACATTTTGCCATAGCTCGCTTCGTTTCCGAGATATTTGCAGATATATCTCAAGGGAAGGGGCCTGACGGACATATTTCGAGATATTTCTTCTTCTTGTTGTTCTTCTTCAGCACAGCTAAGCTGGAAGTGGCATTTGCAGCTCGCAATAGTGCAGAGTTATCTCAAAGAAAGGGGCCACGGTGTTTCTGTATTTCTATTATGTTGGTGCGGCTTTGGAACTTTTAAATATCTTGATATATCTCGAGAACTACGCATCTGATCAAAAAATATCATAGAACATAAAAAGTAGGAAACATAATTCTCTACAAAAAAGGTCTCTTAAGATTTTGCCATAGCTCGCTTCGTTTCGGAGATATTTGCAGATATATCTCAAGGGAAGGGGCCTGACGGACATATTTCGAGATATTTCTTCTTCTTGTTGTTCTTCTTCTGCACAGCTAAGCTGGAAGTGGCATTTGCGGCTCGCACTAGTGCAGAGTTATCTCAAAGAAAGGGGCCACGGTGTTTCTGTATCTCTATTATGTTGGTGCGGCTTCGGAACTTTTAAATATCTCGATATATCTCGAAAACTACGCTTCTGATCAAAAAATATCATAGAACATAAATTGTAGGAAACATAATTCTCTACAAAAAATGTCTCTTAACATTTTGCCATAGCTCGCTTCGTTTCCGAGATATTTGCAGATTCAGCTCAAAGGAACGGGCCTGACGGACATATTTCGAGATATTTCTTCTTCTTGTTGTTCTTCTTCTGCACAGCTAAACTGGAAGTGGCATTTCCAGCTCGCAATAGTGCAGAGTTATCTCAAAGAAAGGGGCCACGGTGTTTCTGTATCTCTATTATGTTGGTGCGGCTTCGGAACTTTTAAATATCTCGATATATCTCGATAACTACGCTTCTGATCAAAAAATATGATAGAACATAAATTGTAGGAAACATAATTCTCTACAAAAAAGGTCTCTTAACATTTTGCCATAGCTCGCTTCGTTTCCGAGATATTTGCAGATATATCTCAAGGGAAGGGGCCTGACGGACATATTTCGAGATATTTCTTCTTCTTGTTGTTCTTCTTCTGCACAGCTAAGCTGGAAGTGGCATTTGCGGCTCGCACTAGTGCAGAGTTATCAAAGAAAGGGGCCACGGTGTTTCTGTATCTCTATTATGTTGGTGCGGCTTCGGAACTTTTAAATATCTCGATATATCTCGAAAACTACGCTTCTGATCAAAAAATATCATACAACATAAATTGTAGGAAACATAATTCTCTACAAAAAAGGTCTCTTAACATTTTGCCATAGCTCGCTTCGTTTCCGAGATATTTGCAGATACATCTCAAGGGAAGGGGCCTGACGGACATATTTCGAGATATTTCTTCTTCTTGTTGTTCTTCTTCTGCACAGCTAAGCTGGAAGTGGCATTTGCGGCTCGCACTAGTGCAGAGTTATCTCAAAGAAAGGGGCCACGGTGTTTCTGTATCTCTATTATGTTGGTGCGGCTTCGGAACTTTTAAATATCTCGATATATCTCGAAAACTACGCGTCTGATCAAAAAATATCGTAGAACATAAATTGTAGGAAACATAATTCTCTACAAAAAAGGTCTCTTAACATTTTGCCATAGCTCGCTTCGTTTCCGAGATATTTGCAGATTTATCTCAAGGGAAGGGGCCTGACGGACATATTTCGAGATATTTCTTCTTCTTGTTGTTCTTCTTCTGCACAGCTAAGCTGGAAGTGGCATTTGCGGCTCGCACTAGTGCAGAGTTATCTCAAAGAAAGGGGCCACGGTGTTTCTGTATCTCTATTATGTTGGTGCGGCTTCGGAACTTTTAAATATCTCGATATATCTCGAAAACTACGCTTCTGATCAAAAAATATCATAGAACATAAATTGTAGGAAACATAATTCTCTACAAAAAATGTCTCTTAACATTTTGCCATAGCTCGCTTCGTTTCCGAGATATTTGCAGATTCAGCTCAAAGGAACGGGCCTGACGGACATATTTCGAGATATTTCTTCTTCTTGTTGTTCTTCTTCTGCACAGCTAAACTGGAAGTGGCATTTCCAGCTCGCAATAGTGCAGAGTTATCTCAAAGAAAGGGGCCACGGTGTTTCTGTATCTCTATTATGTTGGTGCGGCTTCGGAACTTTTAAATATCTCGATATATCTCGATAACTACGCTTCTGATCAAAAAATATGATAGAACATAAATTGTAGGAAACATAATTCTCTACAAAAAAGGTCTCTTAACATTTTGCCATAGCTCGCTTCGTTTCCGAGATATTTGCAGATATATCTCAAGGGAAGGGGCCTGACGGACATATTTCGAGATATTTCTTCTTCTTGTTGTTCTTCTTCTGCACAGCTAAGCTGGAAGTGGCATTTGCGGCTCGCACTAGTGCAGAGTTATCAAAGAAAGGGGCCACGGTGTTTCTGTATCTCTATTATGTTGGTGCGGCTTCGGAACTTTTAAATATCTCGATATATCTCGAAAACTACGCTTCTGATCAAAAAATATCATACAACATAAATTGTAGGAAACATAATTCTCTACAAAAAAGGTCTCTTAACATTTTGCCATAGCTCGCTTCGTTTCCGAGATATTTGCAGATACATCTCAAGGGAAGGGGCCTGACGGACATATTTCGAGATATTTCTTCTTCTTGTTGTTCTTCTTCTGCACAGCTAAGCTGGAAGTGGCATTTGCAGCTCGCAATAGTGCAGAGTTATCTCAAAGAAGGGGGCCACGGTGTTTCTGTATCTCTATTCTGTTGGTGCGGCTTCGGAACTTTTAAATATCTCGATATATCTCGAAAACTACGCTTCTGATCAAAAAATATCGTAGAACATTAATTGTAGGAAACATAATTCTCTACAAAAAACGTCTCTTAACGTTTTGCCATAGCTCGCTTCGTTTCCGAGATATTTGCAGATATATCTCAAGGGAAGGGGCCTGACGGACATATTCCGAGATATTTCTTCTTCTTGTTGTTCTTCTTCTGCACAGCTAAGCTGGAAGTGGCATTTGCGGCTCGCACTAGTGCAGAGTTATCTCAAAGAAAGGGGCCACGGTGTTTCTGTATCTCTATTATGTTGGTGCGGCTTCGGAACTTTTAAATATCTCGATATATCTCGAAAACTACGCTTCTGATCAAAAAATATCATAGAACATAAATTGTAGGAAACATAATTCTCTACAAAAAACGTCTCTTAACATTTTGCCATAGCTCGCTTCGTTTCCGAGATATTTGCAGATTCAGCTCAAAGGAACGGGCCTGACGGATATATTTCGAGATATTTCTTCTTCTTGTTGTTCTTCTTCTGCACAGCTAAACTGGAAGTGGCATTTCCAGCTCGCAATAGTGCAGAGTTATCTCAAAGAAAGGGGCCACGGTGTTTCTGTATCTCTATTATGTTGGTGCGGCTTCGGAACTTTTAAATATCTCGATATATCTCGATAACTACGCTTCTGATCAAAACATATCATAAAACATAAATTGTAGGAAACATAATTCTCTCCAAGAAAGGTCTCTTAACATTTTGCCATAGCTCGCTTCGTTTCCGAGATATTTGCAGATATATCTCAAGGGAAGGGGCCTGACGGACATATTTCGAGATATTTCTTCTTCTTGTTGTTCTTCTTCTGCACAGCTAAGCTGGAAGTGGCATTTGCGGCTCGCACTAGTTGCAGAGTTATCTCAAAGAAAGGGGCCACGGTGTTTCTGTATCTCTATTATGTTGGTGCGGCTTCGGAACTTTTAAATATCTCGATATATCTCGAAAACTACGCTTCTGATCAAAAAATATCGTAGAACATAAATTGTAGGAAACATAATTCTCTACAAAAAACGTCTCTTAACGTTTTGCCATAGCTCACTTCGTTTCCGAGATATTTGCAGATATATCTCAAGGGAAGGGGCCTGACGGACATATTTCGAGATATTTCTTCTTCTTGTTGTTCTTCTTCTGCACAGCTAAGCTGGAAGTGGCATTTGCAGCTCGCAATAGTGCAGAGTTATCTCAAAGAAGGGGGCCACGGTGTTTCTGTATCTCTATTCTGTTGGTGCGGCTTCGGAACTTTTAAATATCTCGATATATCTCGAAAACTACGCTTCTGATCAAAAAATATCGTAGAACATTAATTGTAGGAAACATAATTCTCTACAAAAAACGTCTCTTAACGTTTTGCCATAGCTCGCTTCGTTTCCGAGATATTTGCAGATATATCTCAAGGGAAGGGGCCTGACGGACATATTTCGAGATATTTCTTCTTCTTGTTGTTCTTCTTCTGCACAGCTAAGCTGGAAGTGGCATTTGCAGCTCGCAATAGTGCAGAGTTATCTCAAAGAAAGGGGCCACGGTGTTTCTGTATCTCTATTATGTTGGTGCGGCTTCGGAACTTTTAAATATCTTGATATATCTCGAGAACTACGCATCTGATCAAGAAATATCATAGAACATAAAAAGTAGGAAAGTTAATTCTCTACAAAAAAGGTCTGTTAACATTTTGCCATAGCTCGCTTCGTTTCCGAGATATTTGCAGATATATCTCAAGGGAAGGGGCCTGACGGACATATTTCGAGATATTTCTTCTTCTTGTTGTTCTTCTTCTGCACAGCTAAGCTGGAAGTGGCAATTGCGGCTCGCACTAGTGCAGAGTTATCTCAAAGAAAGGGGCCACGGTGTTTCTGTATCTCTATTATGTTGGTGCGGCTTCGGAACTTTTAAATATCTCGATATATCTCGAAAACTACGCTTCTGATCAAAAAATATCGTAGAACATAAATTGTAGGAAACATAATTCTCTACAAAAAACGTCTCTTAACGTTTTGCCATAGCTCGCTTCGTTTCCGAGATATTTGCAGATTCAGCTCAAAGGAACGGGCCTGACGGACATATTTCGAGATATTTCTTCTTCTTGTTGTTCTTCTTCTGCACAGCTAAACTGGAAGTGGCATTTCCAGCTCGCAATAGTGCAGAATTATCTCAAAGAAAGGGGCCACGGTGTTTCTGTATCTCTATTATGTTGGTGCGGCTTCGGAACTTTTAAATATCTCGATATATCTCGATAACTACGCTTCTGATCAAAAAATATCATAAAGCATAAATTGTAGGAAACATAATTCTCTACAAGAAAGGTCTGTTAACATTTTGCCATAGCTCGCTTCGTTTCCGAGATATTTGCAGATATATCTCAAGGGAAGGGGCCTGACGGACATATTTCGAGATATTTCTTCTTCTTGTTGTTCTTCTTCAGCACAGCTAAGCTGGAAGTGGCATTTGCAGCTCGCAATAGTGCAGAGTTATCTCAAAGAAAGGGGCCACGGTGTTTCTGTATTTCTATTATGTTGGTGCGGCTTTGGAACTTTTAAATATCTTGATATATCTCGAGAACTACGCATCTGATCAAAAAATATCATAGAACATAAAAAGTAGGAAACATAATTCTCTACAAAAAAGGTCTCTTAAGATTTTGCCATAGCTCGCTTCGTTTCGGAGATATTTGCAGATATATCTCAAGGGAAGGGGCCTGACGGACATATTTCGAGATATTTCTTCTTCTTGTTGTTCTTCTTCTGCACAGCTAAGCTGGAAGTGGCATTTGCGGCTCGCACTAGTGCAGAGTTATCTCAAAGAAAGGGGCCACGGTGTTTCTGTATCTCTATTATGTTGGTGCGGCTTCGGAACTTTTAAATATCTCGATATATCTCGAAAACTACGCTTCTGATCAAAAAATATCATAGAACATAAATTGTAGGAAACATAATTCTCTACAAAAAATGTCTCTTAACATTTTGCCATAGCTCGCTTCGTTTCCGAGATATTTGCAGATTCAGCTCAAAGGAACGGGCCTGACGGACATATTTCGAGATATTTCTTCTTCTTGTTGTTCTTCTTCTGCACAGCTAAACTGGAAGTGGCATTTCCAGCTCGCAATAGTGCAGAGTTATCTCAAAGAAAGGGGCCACGGTGTTTCTGTATCTCTATTATGTTGGTGCGGCTTCGGAACTTTTAAATATCTCGATATATCTCGATAACTACGCTTCTGATCAAAAAATATGATAGCACATAAATTGTAGGAAACATAATTCTCTACAAAAAAGGTCTCTTAACATTTTGCCATAGCTCGCTTCGTTTCCGAGATATTTGCAGATATATCTCAAGGGAAGGGGCCTGACGGACATATTTCGAGATATTTCTTCTTCTTGTTGTTCTTCTTCTGCACAGCTAAGCTGGAAGTGGCATTTGCGGCTCGCACTAGTGCAGAGTTATCAAAGAAAGGGGCCACGGTGTTTCTGTATCTCTATTATGTTGGTGCGGCTTCGGAACTTTTAAATATCTCGATATATCTCGAAAACTACGCTTCTGATCAAAAAATATCATACAACATAAATTGTAGGAAACATAATTCTCTACAAAAAAGGTCTCTTAACATTTTGCCATAGCTCGCTTCGTTTCCGAGATATTTGCAGATACATCTCAAGGGAAGGGGCCTGACGGACATATTTCGAGATATTTCTTCTTCTTGTTGTTCTTCTTCTGCACAGCTAAGCTGGAAGTGGCATTTGCGGCTCGCACTAGTGCAGAGTTATCTCAAAGAAAGGGGCCACGGTGTTTCTGTATCTCTATTATGTTGGTGCGGCTTCGGAACTTTTAAATATCTCGATATATCTCGAAAACTACGCGTCTGATCAAAAAATATCGTAGAACATAAATTGTAGGAAACATAATTCTCTACAAAAAAGGTCTCTTAACATTTTGCCATAGCTCGCTTCGTTTCCGAGATATTTGCAGATTTATCTCAAGGGAAGGGGCCTGACGGACATATTTCGAGATATTTCTTCTTCTTGTTGTTCTTCTTCTGCACAGCTAAGCTGGAAGTGGCATTTGCGGCTCGCGCTAGTGCAGAGTTATCTCAAAGAAAGGGGCCACGGTGTTTCTGTATCTCTATTATGTTGGTGCGGCTTCGGAACTTTTAAATATCTCGATATATCTCGAAAACTACGCTTCTGATCAAAAAATATCATAGAACATAAATTGTAGGAAACATAATTCTCTACAAAAAACGTCTCTTAACATTTTGCCATAGCTCGCTTCGTTTCCGAGATATTTGCAGATACAGCTCAAGGGAAGGGGCCTGACGGACATATTTCGAGATATTTCTTCTTCTTGTTGTTCTTCTTCTGCACAGCTAAGCAGGAAGTGGCATTTGCAGCTCGCAATAGTGTAGAGTTATCTCAAAGAAAGGGGCCACGGTGTTTCTGTATCTCTATTATGTTGGTGCGGCTTCGGAACTTTTAAATATCTCGATATATCTCGAAAACTACGCTTCTGATCAAAAAATATCAGAGAACATAACTTGTAGGAGACATAATTCTCTACAAAAAAGGTCTCTTAACATTTTGCCATAGCTCGCTTCGTTTCCGAGATATTTGCAGATATATCTCGAGGGAAGGGGCCTGACGGACATATTTCGAGATATTTCTTCTTCTTGTTGTTCTTCTTCTGCACAGCTAAGCTGGAAGCGGCATTTGCGGCTCGCACTAGTGCAGAGTTATCTCAAAGAAAGGGGCCACGGTGTTTCTGTATCTCTATTATGTTGGTGCGGCTTCGGAACTTTTAAGTATCTCGATATATCTCGAAAACTACGCATCTGATCAAAAAATATCATAGAACATAAAAAGTAGGAAACTTAATTCTCTACAAAAAAGGTCTCTTAACATTTTGCAATAGCTCGCTTTGTTTCCGAGATATTTGCAGATTTATCACGAGGGAAGGGGCCTGACGGACATATTTCGAGATATTTCTTCTTCTTGTTGTTCTTCTTCTGTACAGCTAAACTGGAAGTGGCATTTCCAGCTCGCAATAGCGCAGAGTTATCTCAAAGAAAGGGGCCACGGTGTTTCTGTATCTTTTTTATGTTGTTGCGGCTTCGGAACCTTTAAATATCTCGATATATCTCGAAAACTACGCATCTGATCAAAAAATATCATAGAACATAAATAGTAGGAAACTTAATTTCCTACAAAAAAGGTCTCTCAACGTTTTGCCATAGCTCGCATTGTTTCCGAGATATTTGCAGATTCATCTCAAAGGATCGGGCCTGACGGACATATTTCGAGATATTTCTTCTTCTTGTTGTTCTTCGTCTGCACAGCTAAACTGGAAGTGGCATTTCCAGCTCGCAATAGTGCAGAGTTATCTCGCAGAAATGGGCCACGCTGTTTCTGTATCTCTATTATGTTGGTGCGGCTTCGGAACTTTTAAATATCTTGATATATCTCGAGAACTACGCATCTGATCAAGAAATATCATAGAACATAAATAGTAGGAATCTTAATTTCCTACAAAAAAGATCTCTTAATATTTTGCCATAGCTTGCATTGTTTCCGAGATATTTGCAGATTTAGCTCAAGGGAAGGGGCCTGACGGACTTAATCCGAGATATTTCTTGTTCTTGTTGTGCTTCTTCTGCACAGCTAAGCTCGAACTGGCATTTGCAGCTCGCAATAGTGCAGAGTTATCTCACAGAAAGGGGCCACGGTGTTTCCGTATCTCTATTATGTTGGTGCGGCTTCGGAACCTTTAAATATCTCGATATATCTCGAAAACTACGCAGCTGATCAAAAAATATCATAGAACATAAATAATAGGAAACTTAATTTCCTACAAAAAGGGTCTCTCAACGTTTTGCCATAGCTCGCATTGTTTCCGAGATATTTGCAGATTCAGCTCAAAGGAACGGGCCTGACGGACATATTCCGAGATATTTCTTGTTCTTGTTGTGCTTCTTCCGCACAGCTAAGCTCGAACTGGCATTTGCAGCTCGCAATAGTGCAGAGTTATCTCACAGAAAGGGGCCAAGGTGTTTCTGTATCTCTATTACGTTGGTGCGGCTTCGGAACTTTTAAATATCTTGATATATCTCGAGAATTACGCATCTGATCAAAAAATATCATAGAACATAAGAAGTAGGAAACTTAGTTCTCTACAAAAAAGGTCTCTTAACATTTTGCCATAGCTCGCATCGTTTCCGAGATATTTGCAGATTTAGCTCAAGGGAAGGGGCCTGACGGACATATTCCGAGATATTTCTTGTTATTGTTGTGCTTCTTCTGCACAGCTAAGCTGGAACTGGCATTTGCAGCTCGCAATAGTACAGAGTTATCTCACAGAAAGGGGCCACGGTGTTTCTGTATCTCTATTATGTTGGTGCGGCTTCGGAACTTTTAAATATCTTGATATATCTCGAAAACTACGCCTCTGATCCAAAAATATCATAGAGCATAAATAGTAGGAAACTTAATTTCCTACAAAAAAGGTCTCTTAATAGTTTGCCATAGCTCGCTTCGTTTCCGAGATATTTGCAGATATATCTCAAGGGAAGGGGCCTGACGGACATATTTCGAGATATTTCTTCTTCTTGTTGTTCTTCTTCTGCACAGCTAAGCTGGAAGTGGCATTTGCGGCTCGCACTAGTGCAGAGTTATCTCAAAGAAAGGGGCCACGGTGTTTCTGTATCTCTATTATGTTGGTGCGGCTTCGGAACTTTTAAATATCTCGATATATCTCGAAAACTACGCTTCTGATCAAAAAATATCATAGAACATAAATTGTAGGAAACATAATTCTCTACAAAAAACGTCTCTTAACATTTTGCCATAGCTCGCTTCGTTTCCGAGATATTTGCAGATTCAGCTCAAAGGAACGGGCCTGACGGACATATTTCGAGATATTTCTTCTTCTTGTTGTTCTTCTTCTGCACAGCTAAGCTGGAAGTGGCATTTGCGGCTCGCACTAGTGCAGAGTTATCTCAAAGAAAGGGGCCACGGTGTTCCTGTATCTCTATTATGTTGGTGCGGCTTCGGAACTTTTAAATATCTCGATATATCTCGAAAACTACGCCTCTGATCAAAACATATCATAGAACATAAATTGTAGGAAACATAATTCTCTACAAAAAAGGTCTCCTAACATTTTGCCATGGCTCGCTTCGTTTCCGAGATATTTGCAGATATATCTCAAGGGAAGGGGCCTGACGGACATATTTCGAGATATTTCTTCTTCTTGTTGTTCTTCTTCTGCACAGCTAAGCTGGAAGTGGAATTTGCAGCTCGCAATAGTGCAGAGTTATCTCAAAGAAAGGGGCCACGGTGTTTCTGTATCTCTATTATGTTGGTGCGGCTTCGGAACTTTTAAATATCTCGATATATCTCGAAAACTACGCTTCTGATCAAAAAACATCGTAGAACATAAATTGTAGGAAACATAATTCTCTACAAAAAACGTCTCTTAACGTTTTGCCATAGCTCGCTTCGTTTCCGAGATATTTGCAGATATATCTCAAGGGAAGGGGCCTGACGGACATATTTCGAGATATTTCTTCTTCTTGTTGTTCTTCTTCTGCACAGCTAAGCTGGAAGTGGCATTTGCAGCTCGCAATAGTGCAGAGTTATCTCAAAGAAAGGGGCCACGGTGTTTCTGTATCTCTATTATGTCGGTGCGGCTTCGGAACTTTTAAATATCTTGATATATCTCGAGAACTACGCATCTGATCAAAAAATATCATAGAACATAAAAAGTAGGAAACTTAATTCTCTACAAAAAAGGTCTCTTAACATTTTGCCATAGCTCGCTTCGTTTCCGAGATATTTGCAGATATATCTCAAGGGAAGGGGCCTGACGGACATATTTCGAGATATTTCTTCTTCTTGTTGTTCTTCTTCCGCACAGCTAAGCTGGAAGTGGCATTTGCGGCTCGCACTAGTGCAGAGTTATCTCAAAGAAAGGGGCCACGGTGTTTCTGTATCTCTATTATGTTGGTGCGGCTTCGGAACTTTTAAATATCTCGATATATCTCGAAAACTACGCTTCTGATCAAAAAATATCATAGAACATAAATTGTAGGAAACATAATTCTCTACAAAAAAGGTCTGTTAACATTTTGCCATAGCTCGCTTCGTTTCCGAGATATTTGCAGATACATCTCAAGGGAAGGGGCCTGACGGACATATTTCGAGATATTTCTTCTTCTTGTTGTTCTTCTTCTGCACAGCTAAGCTGGAAGTGGCATTTGCAGCTCGCAATAGTGCAGAGTTATCTCAAAGAAAGGGGCCACGGTGTTTCAGTATCTCTATTATGTTGGTGCGGCTTCGGAACTTTTAAATATCTCGAGATATCTCGAAAACTACGCTTCTGATCAAAAAACATCGTAGAACATAAATTGTAGGAAACATAATTCTCTACAAAAAAGGTCGCTTATCATTTTGCCATAGCTCACTTCGTTTCCGAGATATTTGCAGATTTATCTCAAGGGAAGGGGCCTGACGGACATATTTCGCGATATTTCTTCTTCTTGTTGTTCTTCTTCTGCACAGCTAAGCTGGAAGTGGCATTTGCAGCTCGCAATAGTGCAGAGTTATCTCAAAGAAAGGGGCCACGGTGTTTCTGTATCTCTATTATGTTGGTGCGGCTTCGGAACTTTTAAATATCTCGATATATCTCGAAAACTACGCTTCTGATCAAAAAATATCATAGAACATAAATTGTAGGAAACATAATTCTCTACAAAAAAGGTCTGTTAACATTTTGCCATAGCTCGCTTCGTTTCCGAGATATTTGCAGATACATCTCAAGGGAAGGGGCCTGACGGACATATTTCGAGATATTTCTTCTTCTTGTTGTTCTTCTTCTGCACAGCTAAGCTGGAAGTGGCATTTGCAGCTCGCAATAGTGCAGAGTTATCTCAAAGAAAGGGGCCACGGTGTTTCTGTATCTCTATTATGTTGGTGCGGCTTCGGAACTTTTAAATATCTCGAGATATCTCGAAAACTACGCTTCTGATCAAAAAATATCATAGAACATAACTTGTAGGAGACATAATTCTCTACAAAAAAGGTCTCTTAACATTTTGCCATAGCTCGCTTCGTTTCCGAGATATTTGCAGATTTATCTCGAGGGAAGGGGCCTGACGGACATATTTCGAAATATTTCTTCTTCTTGATGTTCTTCTTCTGCACAGCTAAGCTGGAAGCGGCATTTGCGGCTCGCACTAGTGCAGAGTTATCTCAAAGAAAGGGGCCACGGTGTTTCTGTATCTCTATTACGTTGGTGCGGCTTCGGAACTTTTAAATATCTTGATATATCTCGAGAATTACGCATCTGATCAAAAAATATCATAGAACATAAGAAGTAGGAAACTTAATTCTCTACAAAAAAGGTCTCTTAACATTTTGCCATAGCTCGCATCGTTTCCGAGATATTTGCAGATTTAGCTCAAGGGAAGGGGCCTGACGGACATATTCCGAGATATTTCTTGTTATTGTTGTGCTTCTTCTGCACAGCTAAGCTGGAACTGGCATTTGCAGCTCGCAATAGTGCAGAGTTATCTCACAGAAAGGGGCCACGGTGTTTCTGTATCTCTATTATGTTGGTGCGGCTTCGGATCTTTTAAATATCTCGATATATCTCGAAAACTACGCTTCTGATCAAAAAATATCATAGAACATAAATTGTAGGAAACATAATTCTCTACAAAAAAGGTCTCTCAACATTTTGCCATAGCTCGCTTCGTTTCCGAGATATTTGCAGATTTATCTCAAGGGAAGGGGCCTGACGGACATATTTCGAGATATTTCTTCTTCTTGTTGGTCTTCTTCTGCACAGCTAAACTGGAAGTGGCATTTCCAGCTCGCAATAGTGCAGAGTTATCTCAAAGAAAGGGACCACGGTGTTTCTGTATCTCTATTATGTTGGTGCGGCTTCGGAACTTTAAAATATCTTGATATATCTCGAGAACTACGCATCTGATCAAAAAATATCATAGAACATAAAAGGTAGGAAACTTAATTCTCTACAAATAAAGTCTCTTAACATTTTGCCATAGCTCGCTTCGTTTCCGAGATATTTGCAGATTTATCTCAAGGGAAGGGGCCTGACGGACATATTTCGAGATATTTCTTCTTCTTGTTGTTCTTCTTCTGCACAGCTAAGCTGGAACTGGCATTTCCAGCTCGCAATAGCGCAGAGTTATCTCAAAGAAAGGGGCCACGGTGTTTCAGTATCTCTATTATGTTGGTGCGGCTTCGGAACTTTTAAATATCTTGATATATCTCGAGAACTACGCATCTGATCAAAAAATATCATAGAACATAAAAAGTAGGAAACTTAATTCTCTACAAAAAAGGTCTCTTAACATTTTGCCATAGCTCGCTTCGTTTCCGAGATATTTGCAGATTTATCTCAAGGGAAGGGGCCTGACGGACATATTTCGAGATATTTCTTCTTCTTGTTGTTCTTCTTCTGCACAGCTAAGCTGGAAGTGGCATTTGCAGCTCGCAATAGTGCAGAGTTATCTCAAAGAAAGGGGCCACGGTGTTTCTGTATCTCTATTATGTTGGTGCGGCTTCGGAACTTTTAAATATCTTGATATATCTCGAGAACTACGCATCTGATCAAAAAATATCATAGAACATAAAAAGTAGGAAACTTAATTCTCTACAAATAAAGTCTCTTAACATTTTGCCATAGCTCGCTTCGTTTCCGAGATATTTGCAGATTTATCTCAAGGGAAGGGGCCTGACGGACATATTTCGAGATATTTCTTCTTCTTGTTGTTCTTCTTCTGCACAGCTAAGCTGGAAGTGGCATTTCCGGCTCGCACTAGTGCAGAGTTATCTCAAAGAAAGGGGCCACGGTGTTTCTGTATCTCTATTATGTTGGTGCGGCTTCGGAACTTTTATATATCTTGATATATCTCGAGAACTACGCATCTGATCAAAAAATATCATAGAACATAAAAAGTAGGAAACTTAATTCTCTACAAAAAAGGTCTCTTAACATTTTGTCATAGCTCGCTTCGTTTCCGAGATATTTGCAGATTTATATCAAGGGAAGGGGCCTGACGGACATATTTCGAGATATTTCTTCTTCTTGTTGTTCTTCTTCTGCACAGCTAAACTGGAAGTGGCATTTCCAGCTCGCAATAGTGCAGAGTTATCTCAAAGAAAGGGGCCACGGTGTTTCTGTATCTCTATTATGTTGGTGCGGCTTCGGAACTTTTAAATATCTTGATATATCTCGAGAACTACGCGTCTGATCAAAAAATATCATAGAAGATAAAAAGTAGGAAACTTAATTCTCTACAAAAACGGTCTCTTAACATTTTGCCATAGCTCGCTTCGTTTCCGAGATATTTGCAGATTTATCTCAAGGGAAGGGGCCTGACGGACATATTTCGAGATATTTCTTCTTCTTGTTGTTCTTCTTGTGCACAGCTAAGCTGGAAGTGGCATTTGCAGCTCGCAATAGTGCAGAGTTATCTCAAAGAAAGGGGCCACGGTGTTTCTGTATCTCTATTATGTTGGTGCGGCTTCGGAACTTTTAAATATCTTGATATATCTCGAGAACTACGCGTCTGATCAAAAAATATCATAGAAGATAAAAAGTAGGAAACTTAATTCTCTATAAAAAAGGTCTCTTAACATTTTGCCATAGCTCGCTTCGTTTCCGAGATATTTGCAGATATATCTCAAGGGAAGGGGCCTGACGGACATATTTCGAGATATTTCTTCTTCTTGTTGTTCTTCTTGTGCACAGCTAAGCTGGAAGTGGCATTTACAGCTCGCAATAGTGCAGAGTTATCTCAAAGAAAGGGGCCACGGTGTTTCTGTATCTCTATTATGTTGGTGCGGCTTCGGAACTTTTAAATATCTCGATATATCTCGAAAACTACGCTTCTGATCAAAAAATATCATAGAACATAAATTGTAGGAAACATAATTCTCTACAAAAAACGTCTCTTAACATTTTGCCATAGCTCTCTTTGTTTCCGAGATATTTGCAGATTTATCTCAAGGGAAGGGGCCTGACGTACATATTTCGAGATATTTCTTCTTCTTGTTGTTCTTCTTCTGCACAGCTAAACTGGAAGTGGCATTTCCAGCTCGCAATAGTGCAGAGTTATCTCAAAGAGAGGGGCCACGGTGTTCCTGTATCTCTATTATGTTGGTGCGGCTTCGGAACTTTTATATATCTTGATATATCTCGAGAAGTACGCATCTGATCAAAAAATATCATAAAACATAAAAAGTAGGAAACTTAATTCTCTACAAAAAAGGTCTCTCAACATTTTGCCATAGCTCGCTTCGTTTCCGAGATATTTGCAGATTTATCTCAAGGGAAGGGGCCTGACGGACATATTTCGAGATATTTCTTCTTCTTGTTGTTCTTCTTCTGCACAGCTAAGCTGGAAGTGGCATTTGCGGCTCGCACTAGTGCAGAGTTATCTCAAAGAAAGGGGCCACGGTGTTTCTGTATCTCTATTATGTTGGTACGGCTTCGGAACTTTTAAATATCTTGATATATCTCGAGAACTACGCATCTGATCAAAAAATATCATAGAACATAAATAGTAGGAAACTTAATTCTCTACAAAAAAGGTCTCTTAACATTTTGCCATAGCTCTCTTCGTTTCCGAGATATTTGCAGATTTATCTCAAGGGAAGGGGCCTGACGGACATATTTCGAGATACTTCTTCTTCTTGTTGTTCTTCTTCTGCACAGCTAAGCTGGAAGTGGCATTTGCAGCTCGCAATAGTGCAGAGTTATCTCAAAGAAAGGGGCCACGGTGTTTCTGTATCTCTATTATGTTGGTGCGGCTTCGGAACTTTTAAATATCTTGATATATCTCGAGAACTATTCGTCTGATCAAAAAATATCATAGAAGATAAAAAGTAGGAAACTTAATTCTCTACAAAAAAGGTCTCTTAACATTTTGGCATAGCTCGCTTCGTTTCCGAGATATTTGCAGATTTATCTCAAGGGAAGGGGCCTAACGAACATATTTCGAGATATTTCTTCTTCTTGTTGTTCTTCTTCTGCACAGCAAAACTGGAAGTGGCATTTCCAGCTCGCAATAGTGCAGAGTTATCTCAAAGAAAGGAGCCACGGTGTTTCTGTATCTCTATTATGTTGGTGCGGCTTCGGAACTTTTAAATATCTTGATATATCTCGAGAACTACGCATCTGATCAAAAAATATCATAGAACATAAAAAGTAGAAAACTTAATTCTCTACAAATAAGGTCTCTTAACATTTTGCCATAGCTCGCTTCGTTTCCGAGATATTTGCAGATTTATCTCAAGGGAAGGGGCCTGACGGACATATTTCGAGATATTTCTTCTTCTTGTTGTTCTTCTTCTGCACAGCTAAGCTGGAAGTGGCATTTGCAGCTCGCAATAGTGCAGAGTTATCTCAAAGAAAGGGGCCACGGTGTTTCTGTATCTCTATTATGTTGGTGCGGCTTCGGAACTTTTAAATATCTTGATATATCTCGAGAACTACGCGTCTGATCAAAAAATATCATAAAACATAAAAAGTAGGAAACTTAATTCTCTACAAAAAAGGTCTCTGAACATTTTGCCATAGCTCGCTTCGTTTCCGAGATATTTGCAGATATATCTCAAGGGAAGGGGCCTGACGGACATGTTTCGAGATATTTCTTCTTCTTGTTGTTCTTCTTGTGCACAGCTAAGCTGGAAGTGGAATTTACAGCTCGCAATAGTGCAGAGTTATCTCAAAGAAAGGGGCCACGGTGTTTCTGTATCTCTATTATGTTGCTGCGGCTTCGGAACTTTTAAATATCTCGATATATCTCGAAAACTACGCGTCTGATCAAAAAATATCATAGAACATAAATTGTAGGAAACATAATTCTCTACAAAAAACGTCTCTTAACATTTTGCCATAGCTCTCTTCGTTTCCGAGATATTTGCAGATTAATCTCAAGGGAAGGGGCCTGACGTACATATTTCGAGATATTTCTTCTTCTTGTTGTTCTTCTTCTGCACAGCTAAACTGGATGTGGCATTTCCAGCTCGCAATAGTGCAGAGTTATCTCAAAGAGAGGGGCCACGGTGTTTCTGTATCTCTATTATGTTGGTGCGGCTTCGGAACTTTTATATATCTTGATATATCTCGAGAACTACGCATCTGATCAAAAAATATCATAGAACATAAATAGTAGGAAACTTAATTCTCTACAAAAAAGGTCTCTTAACATTTTGCCATAGCTCTCTTCGTTTCCGAGATATTTGCAGATTTATCTCAAGGGAAGGGGCCTGACGGACATATTTCGAGATACTTCTTCTTCTTGTTGTTCTTCTTCTGCACAGCTAAGCTGGAAGTGGCATTTGCAGCTCGCAATAGTGCAGAGTTATCTCAAAGAAAGGGGCCACGGTGTTTCTGTATCTCTATTATGTTGGTGCGGCTTCGGAACTTTTAAATATCTTGATATATCTCGAGAACTATTCGTCTGATCAAAAAATATCATAGAAGATAAAAAGTAGGAAACTTAATTCTCTACAAAAAAGGTCTCTTAACATTTTGGCATAGCTCGCTTCGTTTCCGAGATATTTGCAGATTTATCTCAAGGGAAGGGGCCTAACGGACATATTTCGAGATATTTCTTCTTCTTGTTGTTCTTCTTCTGCACAGCTAAACTGGAAGTGGCCTTTCCAGCTCGCAATAGTGCAGAGTTATCTCAAAGAAAGGAGCCACGGTGTTTCTGTATCTCTATTATGTTGGTGCGGCTTCGGAACTTTTAAATATCTTGATATATCTCGAGAACTACGCATCTGATCAAAAAATATCATAGTACATAAAAAGTAGAAAACTTAATTCTCTACAAATAAGGTCTCTTAACATTTTGCCATAGCTCGCTTCGTTTCCGAGATATTTGCAGATTTATCTCAAGGGAAGGGGCCTGACGGACATATTTCGAGATATTTCTTCTTCTTGTTGTTCTTCTTCTGCACAGCTAAGCTGGAAGTGGCATTTGCAGCTCGCAATAGTGCAGAGTTATCTCAAAGAAAGGGGCCACGGTGTTTCTGTATCTCTATTATGTTGGTGCGGCTTCGGAACTTTTAAATATCTTGATATATCTCGAGAACTACGCGTCTGATCAAAAAATATCATAGAAGATAAAAAGTAGGAAACTTAATTCTCTACAAAAAAGGTCTCTTAACATTTTGCCATAGCTCGCTTCCTTTCCGAGATATTTGCAGATATATCTCAAGGGAAGGGGCCTGACGGACATATTTCGAGATAGTTCTTCTTCTTGTTGTTCTTCTTGTGCACAGCTAAGCTGGAAGTGGCATTTACAGCTCGCAATAGTGCAGAGTTATCTCAAAGAACGGGGCCACGGTGTTTCTGTATCTCTATTATGTTGGTGCGGCTTCGGAACTTTTAAATATCTCGATATATCTCGAAAACTACGCTTCTGATCAAAAAATATCATAGAACATAAATTGTAGGAAACATAATTCTCTACAAAAAACGTCTCTTAACATTTTGCCATAGCTCTCTTCGTTTCCGAGATATTTGCAGATTTATCTCAAGGGAAGGGGCCTGACGTACATATTTCGAGATATTTCTTCTTCTTGTTGTTCTTCTTCTGCACAGCTAAGCTGGAAGTGGCATTTGCAGCTCGCAATAGTGCAGAGTTATCTCAAAGAAAGGGGCCACGGTGTTTCTGTATCTCTATTATGTTGGTGCGGCTTCGGAACTTTTAAATATCTTGATATATCTCGAGAACTACGCATCTGATCAAAAAATATCATAGAACATAAAAAGTAGGAAACTTAATTCTCTACAAAAAAGGTCTCTTAACATTTTGTCATAGCTCGCTTCGTTTCCGAGATATTTGCAGATTTATATCAAGGGAAGGGGCCTGACGGACATATTTCGAGATATTTCTTCTTCTTGTTGTTCTTCTTCTGCACAGCTAAACTGGAAGTGGCATTTCCAGCTCGCAATAGTGCAGAGTTATCTCAAAGAAAGGGGCCACGGTGTTTCTGTATCTCTATTATGTTGGTGCGGCTTCGGAACTTTTAAATATCTTGATATATCTCGAGAACTACGCGTCTGATCAAAAAATATCATAGAAGATAAAAAGTAGGAAACTTAATTCTCTACAAAAACGGTCTCTTAACATTTTGCCATAGCTCGCTTCGTTTCCGAGATATTCGCAGATATATCTCAAGGGAAGGGGCCTGACGGACATATTTCGAGATATTTCTTCTTCTTGTTGTTCTTCTTGTGCACAGCTAAGCTGGAAGTGGCATTTGCAGCTCGCAATAGTGCAGAGTTATCTCAAAGAAAGAGGCCACGGTGTTTCTGTATCTCTATTATGTTGGTGCGGCTTCGGAACTTTTAAATATCTTGATATATCTCGAGAACTACGCATCTGATCAAAAAATATCATAGAACATAAAAAGTAGGAAACTTAATTCTCTACAAAAAAGGTCTCTTAATATTTTGTCATAGCTCGCTTCGTTTCCGAGATATTTGCAGATTTATATCAAGGGAAGGGGCGTGACGGACATATTTCGAGATATTTCTTCTTCTTGTTGTTCTTCTTCTGCACAGCTAAACTGGAAGTGGCATTTCCAGCTCGCAATAGTGCAGAGTTATCTCAAAGAAAGGGGCCACGGTGTTTCTGTATCTCTATTATGTTGGTGCGGCTTCGGAACTTTTAAATATCTTGATATATCTCGAGAACTACGCATCTGATCAAAAAATATCATGGAACATAAAAAGTAGGATACTTAATTCTCTACAAAAAAGGTCTCTTAACATTTTGCCATAGCTCGCTTCGTTTCCGAGATATTTGCAGATTCATCTCAAGGGAAGGGGCCTGACGGACATATTTCGAGATATTTCTTCTTCTGCACAGCTAAGCTGGAAGTGGCATTTGCAGCTCGCAATAGTGCAGAGTTATCTCAAAGAAAGGGGCCACGGTGTTTCTGTATCTCTATTATGTTGGTGCGGCTTCGGAACTTTTAAATATCTTGATATATCTCGAGAACTACGCGTCTGATCAAAAAATATCATAGAAGATAAAAAGTAGGAAACTTAATTCTCTATAAAAAAGGTCTCTTAACATTTTGCCATAGCTCGCTTCGTTTCCGAGATATTTGCAGATATATCTCAAGGGAAGGGGCCTGACGGACATATTTCGAGATATTTCTTCTTCTTGTTGTTCTTCTTGTGCACAGCTAAGCTGGAAGTGGCATTTACAGCTCGCAATAGTGCAGAGTTATCTCAAAGAAAGGGGCCACGGTGTTTCTGTATCTCTATTATGTTGGTGCGGCTTCGGAACTTTTAAATATCTCGATATATCTCGAAAACTACGCTTCTGATCAAAAAATATCATAGAACATAAATTGTAGGAAACATAATTCTCTACAAAAAACGTCTCTTAACATTTTGCCATAGCTCTCTTCGTTTCCGAGATATTTGCAGATTTATCTCAAGGGAAGGGGCCTGACGTACATATTTCGAGATATTTCTTCTTCTTGTTGTTCTTCTTCTGCACAGCTAAACTGGAAGTGGCATTTCCAGCTCGCAATAGTGCAGAGTTATCTCAAAGAGAGGGGCCACGGTGTTCCTGTATCTCTATTATGTTGGTGCGGCTTCGGAACTTTTATATATCTTGATATATCTCGAGAAGTACGCATCTGATCAAAAAATATCATAAAACATAAAAAGTAGGAAACTTAATTCTCTACAAAAAAGGTCTCTCAACATTTTGCCATAGCTCGCTTCGTTTCCGAGATATTTGCAGATTTATCTCAAGGGAAGGGGCCTGACGGACATATTTCGAGATATTTCTTCTTCTTGTTGTTCTTCTTCTGCACAGCTAAGCTGGAAGTGGCATTTGCGGCTCGCACTAGTGCAGAGTTATCTCAAAGAAAGGGGCCACGGTGTTTCTGTATCTCTATTATGTTGGTACGGCTTCGGAACTTTTAAATATCTTGATATATCTCGAGAACTACGCATCTGATCAAAAATATCATAGAACATAAATAGTAGGAAACTTAATTCTCTACAAAAAAGGTCTCTTAACATTTTGCCATAGCTCTCTTCGTTTCCGAGATATTTGCAGATTTATCTCAAGGGAAGGGGCCTGACGGACATATTTCGAGATACTTCTTCTTCTTGTTGTTCTTCTTCTGCACAGCTAAGCTGGAAGTGGCATTTGCAGCTCGCAATAGTGCAGAGTTATCTCAAAGAAAGGGGCCACGGTGTTTCTGTATCTCTATTATGTTGGTGCGGCTTCGGAACTTTTAAATATCTTGATATATCTCGAGAACTATTCGTCTGATCAAAAAATATCATAGAAGATAAAAAGTAGGAAACTTAATTCTCTACAAAAAAGGTCTCTTAACATTTTGGCATAGCTCGCTTCGTTTCCGAGATATTTGCAGATTTATCTCAAGGGAAGGGGCCTAACGAACATATTTCGAGATATTTCTTCTTCTTGTTGTTCTTCTTCTGCACAGCAAAACTGGAAGTGGCATTTCCAGCTCGCAATAGTGCAGAGTTATCTCAAAGAAAGGAGCCACGGTGTTTCTGTATCTCTATTATGTTGGTGCGGCTTCGGAACTTTTAAATATCTTGATATATCTCGAGAACTACGCGTCTGATCAAAAAATATCATAAAACATAAAAAGTAGGAAACTTAATTCTCTACAAAAAAGGTCTCTGAACATTTTGCCATAGCTCGCTTCGTTTCCGAGATATTTGCAGATATATCTCAAGGGAAGGGGCCTGACGGACATATTTCGAGATATTTCTTCTTCTTGTTGTTCTTCTTGTGCACAGCTAAGCTGGAAGTGGCATTTACAGCTCGCAATAGTGCAGAGTTATCTCAAAGAAAGGGGCCACGGTGTTTCTGTATCTCTATTATGTTGGTGCGGCTTCGGAACTTTTAAATATCTCGATATATCTCGAAAACTACGCTTCTGATCAAAAAATATCATAGAACATAAATTGTAGGAAACATAATTCTCTACAAAAAACGTCTCTTACCATTTTGCCATAGCTCTCTTCGTTTCCGAGATATTTGCAGATTTATCTCAAGGGAAGGGGCCTGACGTACATATTTCGAGATATTTCTTCTTCTTGTTGTTCTTCTTCTGCACAGCTAAGCTGGAAGTGGCATTTGCAGCTCGCAATAGTGCAGAGTTATCTCAAAGAAAGGGGCCACGGTGTTTCTGTATCTCTATTATGTTGGTGCGGCTTCGGAACTTTTAAATATCTTGATATATCTCGAGAACTACGCATCTGATCAAAAAATATCATAGAACATAAAAAGTAGGAAACTTAATTCTCTACAAAAAAGGTCTCTTAACATTTTGTCATAGCTCGCTTCGTTTCCGAGATATTTGCAGATTTATATCAAGGGAAGGGGCCTGACGGACATATTTCGAGATATTTCTTCTTCTTGTTGTTCTTCTTCTGCACAGCTAAACTGGAAGTGGCATTTCCAGCTCGCAATAGTGCAGAGTTATCTCAAAGAAAGGGGCCACGGTGTTTCTGTATCTCTATTATGTTGGTGCGGCTTCGGAACTTTTAAATATCTTGATATATCTCGAGAACTACGCATCTGATCAAAAAATATCATGGAACATAAAAAGTAGGATACTTAATTCTCTACAAAAAAGGTCTCTTAACATTTTGCCATAGCTCGCTTCGTTTCCGAGATATTTGCAGATTCATCTCAAGGGAAGGGGCCTGACGGACATATTTCGAGATATTTCTTCTTCTGCACAGCTAAGCTGGAAGTGGCATTTGCAGCTCGCAATAGTGCAGAGTTATCTCAAAGAAAGGGGCCACGGTGTTTCTGTATCTCTATTATGTTGGTGCGGCTTCGGAACTTTTAAATATCTTGATATATCTCGAGAACTACGCGTCTGATCAAAAAATATCATAGAAGATAAAAAGTAGGAAACTTAATTCTCTATAAAAAAGGTCTCTTAACATTTTGCCATAGCTCGCTTCGTTTCCGAGATATTTGCAGATATATCTCAAGGGAAGGGGCCTGACGGACATGTTTCGAGATATTTCTTCTTCTTGTTGTTCTTCTTGTGCACAGCTAAGCTGGAAGTGGAATTTACAGCTCGCAATAGTGCAGAGTTATCTCAAAGAAAGGGGCCACGGTGTTTCTGTATCTCTATTATGTTGCTGCGGCTTCGGAACTTTTAAATATCTCGATATATCTCGAAAACTACGCGTCTGATCAAAAAATATCATAGAACATAAATTGTAGGAAACATAATTCTCTACAAAAAACGTCTCTTAACATTTTGCCATAGCTCTCTTCGTTTCCGAGATATTTGCAGATTAATCTCAAGGGAAGGGGCCTGACGTACATATTTCGAGATATTTCTTCTTCTTGTTGTTCTTCTTCTGCACAGCTAAACTGGAAGTGGCATTTCCAGCTCGCAATAGTGCAGAGTTATCTCAAAGAGAGGGGCCACGGTGTTTCTGTATCTCTATTATGTTGGTGCGGCTTCGGAACTTTTATATATCTTGATATATCTCGAGAACTACGCATCTGATCAAAAAATATCATAGAACATAAATAGTAGGAAACTTAATTCTCTACAAAAAAGGTCTCTTAACATTTTGCCATAGCTCTCTTCGTTTCCGAGATATTTGCAGATATATCTCAAGGGAAGGGGCCTGACGGACATATTTCGAGATACTTCTTCTTCTTGTTGTTCTTCTTCTGCACAGCTAAGCTGGAAGTGGCATTTGCAGCTCGCAATAGTGCAGAGTTATCTCAAAGAAAGGGGCCACGGTGTTTCTGTATCTCTATTATGTTGGTGCGGCTTCGGAACTTTTAAATATCTTGATATATCTCGAGAACTACGCGTCTGATCAAAAAATATCATAGAAGATAAAAAGTAGGAAACTTAATTCTCTACAAAAAAGGTCTCTTAACATTTTGCCATAGCTCGCTTCGTTTCCGAGACATTTGCAGATATATCTCAAGGGAAGGGGCCTGACGGACATATTTCGAGATAGTTCTTCTTCTTGTTGTTCTTCTTGTGCACAGCTAAGCTGGAAGTGGCATTTACAGCTCGCAATAGTGCAGAGTTATCTCAAAGAAAGGGGCCACGGTGTTTCTGTATCTCTATTATGTTGGTGCGGCTTCGGAACTTTTAAATATCTTGATATATGTCGAGAACTACGCATCTGATCAAAAAATATCATAGAACATAAAAAGTAGGAAACTTAATTCTCTACAAAAAACGTCTCTTAACATTTTGCCATAGCTCTCTTCGTTTCCGAGATATTTGCAGATTTATCTCAAGGGAAGGGGCCTGACGGACATATTTCGAGATATTTCTTCTTCTTGTTGTTCTTCTTCTGCACAGCTAAGCTGGAAGTGGCATTTGCAGCTCGCAATAGTGCAGAGTTATCTCAAAGAAAGAGGCCACGGTGTTTCTGTATCTCTATTATGTTGGTGCGGCTTCGGAACATTTAAATATCTTGATATATCTCGAGAACTACGCATCTGATCAAAAAATATCATAGAACATAAAAAGTAGGAAACTTAATTCTCTACAAAAAAGGTCTCTTAACATTTTGCCATAGCTCTCTTCGTTTCCGAGATAGTTGCAGATTTATCTCAAGGGAAGGGGCCTGACGTACATATTTCGAGATATTTCTTCTTCTTGTTGTTCTTCTTCTGCACAGCTAAGCTGGAAGTGGCATTTGCAGCTCGCAATAGTGCAGAGTTATCTCAAAGAAAGGGGCCACGGTGTTTCTGTATCTCTATTATGTTGGTGCGGCTTCGGAACTTTTAAATATCTTGATATATCTCGAGAACTACGCATCTGATCAAAAAATATCATAGAACATAAAAAGTAGGAAACTTAATTCTCTACAAAAAAGGTCTCTTAACATTTTGTCATAGCTCGCTTCGTTTCCGAGATATTTGCAGATTTATATCAAGGGAAGGGGCCTGACGGACATATTTCGAGATATTTCTTCTTCTTGTTGTTCTTCTTCTGCACAGCTAAACTGGAAGTGGCATTTCCAGCTCGCAATAGTGCAGAGTTATCTCAAAGAGAGGGGCCACGGTGTTTCTGTATCTCTATTATGTTGGTGCGGCTTCGGAACTTTTATATATCTTGATATATCTCGAGAACTACGCATCTGATCAAAAAATATCATAAAACATAAAAAGTAGGAAACTTAATTCTCTACAAAAAAGGTCTCTCAACATTTTGCCATAGCTCGCTTCGTTTCCGAGATATTTGCAGATTTATCTCAAGGGAAGGGGCCTGACGGACATATTTCGAGATATTTCTTCTTCTTGTTGTTCTTCTTCTGCACAGCTAAGCTGGAAGTGGCATTTGCGGCTCGCACTAGTGCAGAGTTATCTCAAAGAAAGGGGCCACGGTGTTTCTGTATCTCTATTATGTTGGTACGGCTTCGGAACTTTTAAATATCTTGATATATCTCGAGAACTACGCATCTGATCAAAAAATATCATAGAACATAAAAAGTAGGAAACATAATTCTCTACAAAAAACGTCTCATAACATTTTGCCATAGTTCGCTTCGTTTCCGAGATATTTGCAGATTCAGCTCAAAGGAACGGGCCTGAAGGACATATTTCGAGATATTTCTTCTTCTTGTTGTTCTTCTTGTGCACAGCTAAGCTGGAAGTGGCATTTACAGCTCGCAATAGTGCAGAGTTATCTCAAAGAAAGGGGCCACGGTGTTTCTGTATCTCTATTATGTTGGTGCGGCTTCGGAACTTTTAAATATCTCGATATATCTCGAAAACTACGCTTCTGATCAAAAAATATCATAGAACATAAATTGTAGGAAACATAATTCTCTACAAAAAACGTCTCTTAACATTTTGCCATAGCTCTCTTCGTTTCCGAGATATTTGCAGATTTATCTCAAGGGAAGGGGCCTGACGTACATATTTCGAGATATTTCTTCTTCTTGTTGTTCTTCTTCTGCACAGCTAAACTGGAAGTGGCATTTCCAGCTCGCAATAGTGCAGAGTTATCTCAAAGAGAGGGGCCACGGTGTTTCTGTATCTCTATTATGTTGGTGCGGCTTCGGAACTTTTATATATCTTGATATATCTCGAGAACTACGCATCTGATCAAAAAATATCATAAAACATAAAAAGTAGGAAACTTAATTCTCTACAAAAAAGGTCTCTCAACATTTTGCCATAGCTCGCTTCGTTTCCGAGATATTTGCAGATTTATCTCAAGGGAAGGGGCCTGACGGACATATTTCGAGATATTTCTTCTTCTTGTTGTTCTTCTTCTGCACAGCTAAGCTGGAAGTGGCATTTGCGGCTCGCACTAGTGCAGAGTTATCTCAAAGAAAGGGGCCACGGTGTTTCTGTATCTCTATTATGTTGGTACGGCTTCGGAACTTTTAAATATCTTGATATATCTCGAGAACTACGCATCTGATCAAAAAATATCATAGAACATAAATAGTAGGAAACTTAATTCTCTACAAAAAAGGTCTCTTAACATTTTGCCATAGCTCTCTTCGTTTCCGAGATATTTGCAGATTTATCTCAAGGGAAGGGGCCTGACGGACATATTTCGAGATACTTCTTCTTCTTGTTGTTCTTCTTCTGCACAGCTAAGCTGGAAGTGGCATTTGCAGCTCGCAATAGTGCAGAGTTATCTCAAAGAAAGGGGCCACGGTGTTTCTGTATCTCTATTATGTTGGTGCGGCTTCGGAACTTTTAAATATCTTGATATATCTCGAGAACTATTCGTCTGATCAAAAAATATCATAGAAGATAAAAAGTAGGAAACTTAATTCTCTACAAAAAAGGTCTCTTAACATTTTGGCATAGCTCGCTTCGTTTCCGAGATATTTGCAGATTTATCTCAAGGGAAGGGGCCTAACGGACATATTTCGAGATATTTCTTCTTCTTGTTGTTCTTCTTCTGCACAGCTAAACTGGAAGTGGCATTTCCAGCTCGCAATAGTGCAGAGTTATCTCAAAGAAAGGGGCCACGGTGTTTCTGTATCTCTATTATGTTGGTGCGGCTTCGGAACTTTTAAATATCTTGATATATCTCGAGAACTACGCATCTGATCAAAAAATATCATGGAACATAAAAAGTAGGATACTTAATTCTCTACAAAAAAGGTCTCTTAACATTTTGCCATAGCTCGCTTCGTTTCCGAGATATTTGCAGATTCATCTCAAGGGAAGGGGCCTGACGGACATATTTCGAGATATTTCTTCTTCTGCACAGCTAAGCTGGAAGTGGCATTTGCAGCTCGCAATAGTGCAGAGTTATCTCAAAGAAAGGGGCCACGGTGTTTCTGTATCTCTATTATGTTGGTGCGGCTTCGGAACTTTTAAATATCTTGATATATCTCGAGAACTACGCGTCTGATCAAAAAATATCATAGAAGATAAAAAGTAGGAAACTTAATTCTCTATAAAAAAGGTCTCTTAACATTTTGCCATAGCTCGCTTCGTTTCCGAGATATTTGCAGATATATCTCAAGGGAAGGGGCCTGACGGACATATTTCGAGATATTTCTTCTTCTTGTTGTTCTTCTTGTGCACAGCTAAGCTGGAAGTGGAATTTACAGCTCGCAATAGTGCAGAGTTATCTCAAAGAAAGGGGCCACGGTGTTTCTGTATCTCTATTATGTTGGTGCGGCTTCGGAACTTTTAAATATCTCGATATATCTCGAAAACTACGCTTCTGATCAAAAAATATCATAGAACATAAATTGTAGGAAACATAATTCTCTACAAAAAACGTCTCTTAACATTTTGCCATAGCTCTCTTCGTTTCCGAGATATTTGCAGATTTATCTCAAGGGAAGGGGCCTGACGTACATATTTCGAGATATTTCTTCTTCTTGTTGTTCTTCTTCTGCACAGCTAAACTGGAAGTGGCATTTCCAGCTCGCAATAGTGCAGAGTTATCTCAAAGAGAGGGGCCACGGTGTTTCTGTATCTCTATTATGTTGGTGCGGCTTCGGAACTTTTATATATCTTGATATATCTCGAGAACTACGCATCTGATCAAAAAATATCATAAAACATAAAAAGTAGGAAACTTAATTCTCTACATAAAAGGTCTCTCAACATTTTGCCATAGCTCGCTTCGTTTCCGAGATATTTGCAGATTTATCTCAAGGGAAGGGGCCTGACGGACATATTTCGAGATATTTCTTCTTCTTGTTGTTCTTCTTCTGCACAGCTAAGCTGGAAGTGGCATTTGCGGCTCGCACTAGTGCAGAGTTATCTCAAAGAAAGGGGCCACGGTGTTTCTGTATCTCTATTATGTTGGTACGGCTTCGGAACTTTTAAATATCTTGATATATCTCGAGAACTACGCATCTGATCAAAAAATATCATAGAACATAAATAGTAGGAAACTTAATTCTCTACAAAAAAGGTCTCTTAACATTTTGCCATAGCTCTCTTCGTTTCCGAGATATTTGCAGATTTATCTCAAGGGAAGGGGCCTGACGGACATATTTCGAGATACTTCTTCTTCTTGTTGTTCTTCTTCTGCACAGCTAAGCTGGAAGTGGCATTTGCAGCTCGCAATAGTGCAGAGTTGTCTCAAAGAAAGGGGCCACGGTGTTTCTGTATCTCTATTATGTTGGTGCGGCTTCGGAACTTTTAAATATCTTGATATATCTCGAGAACTATTCGTCTGATCAAAAAATATCATAGAAGATAAAAAGTAGGAAACTTAATTCTCTACAAAAAAGGTCTCTTAACATTTTGGCATAGCTCGCTTCGTTTCCGAGATATTTGCAGATTTATCTCAAGGGAAGGGGCCTAACGGACATATTTCGAGATATTTCTTCTTCTTGTTGTTCTTCTTCTGCACAGCTAAACTGGAAGTGGCATTTCCAGCTCGCAATAGTGCAGAGTTATCTCAAAGAAAGGGGCCACGGTGTTTCTGTATCTCTATTATGTTGGTGCGGCTTCGGAACTTTTAAATATCTTGATATATCTCGAGAACTACGCATCTGATCAAAAAATATCATGGAACATAAAAAGTAGGATACTTAATTCTCTACAAAAAAGGTCTCTTAACATTTTGCCATAGCTCGCTTCGTTTCCGAGATATTTGCAGATTCATCTCAAGGGAAGGGGCCTGACGGACATATTTCGAGATATTTCTTCTTCTGCACAGCTAAGCTGGAAGTGGCATTTGCAGCTCGCAATAGTGCAGAGTTATCTCAAAGAAAGGGGCCACGGTGTTTCTGTATCTCTATTATGTTGGTGCGGCTTCGGAACTTTTAAATATCTTGATATATCTCGAGAACTACGCGTCTGATCAAAAAATATCATAGAAGATAAAAAGTAGGAAACTTAATTCTCTATAAAAAAGGTCTCTTAACATTTTGCCATAGCTCGCTTCGTTTCCGAGATATTTGCAGATATATCTCAAGGGAAGGGGCCTGACGGACATATTTCGAGATATTTCTTCTTCTTGTTGTTCTTCTTGTGCACAGCTAAGCTGGAAGTGGAATTTACAGCTCGCAATAGTGCAGAGTTATCTCAAAGAAAGGGGCCACGGTGTTTCTGTATCTCTATTATGTTGGTGCGGCTTCGGAACTTTTAAATATCTCGATATATCTCGAAAACTACGCTTCTGATCAAAAAATATCATAGAACATAAATTGTAGGAAACATAATTCTCTACAAAAAACGTCTCTTAACATTTTGCCATAGCTCTCTTCGTTTCCGAGATATTTGCAGATTTATCTCAAGGGAAGGGGCCTGACGTACATATTTCGAGATATTTCTTCTTCTTGTTGTTCTTCTTCTGCACAGCTAAACTGGAAGTGGCATTTCCAGCTCGCAATAGTGCAGAGTTATCTCAAAGAGAGGGGCCACGGTGTTTCTGTATCTCTATTATGTTGGTGCGGCTTCGGAACTTTTATATATCTTGATATATCTCGAGAACTACGCATCTGATCAAAAAATATCATAGAACATAAATAGTAGGAAACTTAATTCTCTACAAAAAAGGTCTCTTAACATTTTGCCATAGCTCTCTTCGTTTCCGAGATATTTGCAGATTTATCTCAAGGGAAGGGGCCTGACGGACATATTTCGAGATACTTCTTCTTCTTGTTGTTCTTCTTCTGCACAGCTAAGCTGGAAGTGGCATTTGCAGCTCGCAATAGTGCAGAGTTATCTCAAAGAAAGGGGCCACGGTGTTTCTGTATCTCTATTATGTTGGTGCGGCTTCGGAACTTTTAAATATCTTGATATATCTCGAGAACTATTCGTCTGATCAAAAAATATCATAGAAGATAAAAAGTAGGAAACTTAATTCTCTACAAAAAAGGTCTCTTAACATTTTGGCATAGCTCGCTTCGTTTCCGAGATATTTGCAGATTTATCTCAAGGGAAGGGGCCTAACGGACATATTTCGAGATATTTCTTCTTCTTGTTGTTCTTCTTCTGCACAGCTAAACTGGAAGTGGCATTTCCAGCTCGCAATAGTGCAGAGTTATCTCAAAGAAAGGAGCCACGGTGTTTCTGTATCTCTATTATGTTGGTGCGGCTTCGGAACTTTTAAATATCTTGATATATCTCGAGAACTACGCATCTGATCAAAAAATATCATAGAACATAAAAAGTAGAAAACTTAATTCTCTACAAAAAAGGTCTCTTAATATTTTGGCATAGCTCGCTTCGTTTCCGAGATATTTGCAGATTTATCTCAAGGGAAGGGGCCTAACGGACATATTTCGAGATATTTCTTCTTCTTGTTGTTCTTCTTCTGCACAGCTAAACTGGAAGTGGCATTTCCAGCTCGCAATAGTGCAGAGTTATCTCAAAGAAAGGAGCCACGGTGTTTCTGTATCTCTATTATGTTGGTGCGGCTTCGGAACTTTTAAATATCTTGATATATCTCGAGAACTACGCATCTGATCAAAAAATATCATAGAACATAAAAAGTAGAAAACTTAATTCTCTACAAATAAGGTCTCTTAACATTTTGCCATAGCTCGCTTCGTTTCCGAGATATTTGCAGATTTATCTCAAGGGAAGGGGCCTGACGGACATATTTCGAGATATTTCTTCTTCTTGTTGTTCTTCTTCTGCACAGCTAAGCTGGAAGTGGCATTTGCAGCTCGCAATAGTGCAGAGTTATCTCAAAGAAAGGGGCCACGGTGTTTCTGTATCTCTATTATGTTGGTGCGGCTTCGGAACTTTTAAATATCTTGATATATCTCGAGAACTACGCGTCTGATCAAAAAATATCATAGAAGATAAAAAGTAGGAAACTTAATTCTCTACAAAAAAGGTCTCTTAACATTTTGCCATAGCTCGCTTCGTTTCCGAGATATTTGCAGATATATCTCAAGGGAAGGGGCCTGACGGACATATTTCGAGATATTTCTTCTTCTTGTTGTTCTTCTTGTGCACAGCTAAGCTGGAAGTGGCATTTACAGCTCGCAATAGTGCAGAGTTATCTCAAAGAAAGTGGCCACGGTGTTTCTGTATCTCTATTATGTTGGTGCGGCTTCGGAACTTTTAAATATCTCGATATATCTCGAAAACTACGCTTCTGATCAAAAAATATCATAGAACATAAATTGTAGGAAACATAATTCTCTACAAAAAACGTCTCTTAACATTTTGCCATAGCTCTCTTCGTTTCCGAGATATTTGCAGATTTATCTCAAGGGAAGGGGCCTGACGTACATATTTCGAGATATTTCTTCTTCTTGTTGTTCTTCTTCTGCACAGCTAAACTGGAAGTGGCATTTCCAGCTCGCAATAGTGCAGAGTTATCTCAAAGAGAGGGGCCACGGTGTTTCTGTATCTCTATTATGTTGGTGCGGCTTCGGAACTTTTAAATATCTTGATATATGTCGAGAACTACGCATCTGATCAAAAAATATCATAGAACATAAAAAGTAGGAAACTTAATTCTCTACAAAAAACGTCTCTTAACATTTTGCCATAGCTCTCTTCGTTTCCGAGATATTTGCAGATTTATCTCAAGGGAAGGGGCCTGACGTACATATTTCGAGATATTTCTTCTTCTTGTTGTTCTTCTTCTGCACAGCTAAGCTGGAAGTGGCATTTGCAGCTCGCAATAGTGCAGAGTTATCTCAAAGAAAGGGGCCACGGTGTTTCTGTATCTCTATTATGTTGGTGCGGCTTCGGAACTTTTAAATATCTTGATATATCTCGAGAACTACGCATCTGATCAAAAAATATCATAGAACATAAAAAGTAGGAAACTTAATTCTCTACAAAAAAGGTCTCTTAACATTTTGTCATAGCTCGCTTCGTTTCCGAGATATTTGCAGATTTATATCAAGGGAAGGGGCCTGACGGACATATTTCGAGATATTTCTTCTTCTTGTTGTTCTTCTTCTGCACAGCTAAACTGGAAGTGGCATTTCCAGCTCGCAATAGTGCAGAGTTATCTCAAAGAAAGGGGCCACGGTGTTTCTGTATCTCTATTATGTTGGTGCGGCTTCGGAACTTTTAAATATCTTGATATATCTCGAGAACTACGCATCTGATCAAAAAATATCATGGAACATAAAAAGTAGGATACTTAATTCACTACAAAAAAGGTCTCTTAACATTTTGCCATAGCTCGCTTCGTTTCCGAGATATTTGCAGATTCATCTCAAGGGAAGGGGCCTGACGGACATATTTCGAGATATTTCTTCTTCTGCACAGCTAAGCTGGAAGTGGCATTTGCAGCTCGCAATAGTGCAGAGTTATCTCAAAGAAAGGGGCCACGGTGTTTCTGTATCTCTATTATGTTGGTGCGGCTTCGGAACTTTTAAATATCTTGATATATCTCGAGAACTACGCGTCTGATCAAAAAATATCATAGAAGATAAAAAGTAGGAAACTTAATTCTCTATAAAAAAGGTCTCTTAACATTTTGCCATAGCTCGCTTCGTTTCCGAGATATTTGCAGATATATCTCAAGGGAAGGGGCCTGACGGACATATTTCGAGATATTTCTTCTTCTTGTTGTTCTTCTTGTGCACAGCTAAGCTGGAAGTGGCATTTACAGCTCGCAATAGTGCAGAGTTATCTCAAAGAAAGGGGCCACGGTGTTTCTGTATCTCTATTATGTTGGTGCGGCTTCGGAACTTTTAAATATCTCGATATATCTCGAAAACTACGCTTCTGATCAAAAAATATCATAGAACATAAATTGTAGGAAACATAATTCTCTACAAAAAACGTCTCTTAACATTTTGCCATAGCTCTCTTCGTTTCCGAGATATTTGCAGATTTATCTCAAGGGAAGGGGCCTGACGTACATATTTCGAGATATTTCTTCTTCTTGTTGTTCTTCTTCTGCACAGCTAAACTGGAAGTGGCATTTCCAGCTCGCAATAGTGCAGAGTTATCTCAAAGAAAGGAGCCACGGTGTTTCTGTATCTCTATTATGTTGGTGCGGCTTCGGAACTTTTAAATATCTTGATATATCTCGAGAACTACGCGTCTGATCAAAAAATATCATAGAAGATAAAAAGTAGGAAACTTAATTCTCTACAAAAAAGGTCTCTTAACATTTTGCCATAGCTCGCTTCGTTTCCGAGATATTTGCAGATATATCTCAAGGGAAGGGGCCTGACGGACATATTTCGAGATATTTCTTCTTCTTGTTGTTCTTCTTGTGCACAGCTAAGCTGGAAGTGGCATTTACAGCTCGCAATAGTGCAGAGTTATCTCAAAGAAAGGGGCCACGGTGTTTCTGTATCTGTATTATGTTGGTGCGGCTTCGGAACTTTTAAATATCTCGATATATCTCGAAAACTACGCTTCTGATCAAAAAATATCATAGAACATAAATTGTAGGAAACATAATTCTCTACAAAAAAGGTCTCTTAACATTTTGTCATAGCTCGCTTCGTTTCCGAGATATTTGCAGATTTATATCAAGGGAAGGGGCCTGACGGACATATTTCGAGATATTTCTTCTTCTTGTTGTTCTTCTTCTGCACAGCTAAACTGGAAGTGGCATTTCCAGCTCGCAATAGTGCAGAGTTATCTCAAAGAAAGGGGCCACGGTGTTTCTGTATCTCTATTATGTTGGTGCGGCTTCGGAACTTTTAAATATCTTGATATATCTCGAGAACTACGCATCTGATCAAAAAATATCATGGAACATAAAAAGTAGGATACTTAATTCTCTACAAAAAAGGTCTCTTAACATTTTGCCATAGCTCGCTTCGTTTCCGAGATATTTGCAGATTCATCTCAAGGGAAGGGGCCTGACGAACATATTTCGAGATATTTCTTCTTCTGCACAGCTAAGCTGGAAGTGGCATTTGCAGCTCGCAATAGTGCAGAGTTATCTCAAAGAAAGGGGCCACGGTGTTTCTGTATCTCTATTATGTTGGTGCGGCTTCGGAACTTTTAAATATCTTGATATATCTCGAGAACTACGCGTCTGATCAAAAAATATCATAGAAGATAAAAAGTAGGAAACTTAATTCTCTACAAAAAAGGTCTCTTAACATTTTGCCATAGCTCGCTTCGTTTCCGAGATATTTGCAGATATATCTCAAGGGAAGGGGCCTGACGGACATATTTCGAGATATTTCTTCTTCTTGTTGTTCTTCTTGTGCACAGCTAAGCTGGAAGTGGCATTTACAGCTCGCAATAGTGCAGAGTTACCTCAAAGAAAGGGGCCACGGTGTTTCTGTATCTCTATTATGTTGGTGCGGCTTCGGAACTTTTAAATATCTCGATATATCTCGAAAACTACGCTTCTGATCAAAAAATATCATAGAACATAAATTGTAGGAAACATAATTCTCTACAAAAAACGTCTCTTAACATTTTGCCATAGCTCTCTTCGTTTCCGAGATATTTGCAGATTTATCTCAAGGGAAGGGGCCTGACGTACATATTTCGAGATATTTCTTCTTCTTGTTGTTCTTCTTCTGCACAGCTAAGCTGGAAGTGGCATTTGCAGCTCGCAATAGTGCAGGGTTATCTCAAAGAAAGGGGCCACGGTGTTTCTGTATCTCTATTATGTTGGTGCGGCTTCGGAACTTTTAAATATCTTGATATATCTCGAGAACTACGCATCTGATCAAAAAATATCATAGAACATAAAAAGTAGGAAACCTAATTCTCTACAAAAAAGGTCTCTTAACATTTTGTCATAGCTCGCTTCGTTTCCGAGATATTTGCAGATTTATATCAAGGGAAGGGGCCTGACGGACATATTTCGAGATATTTCTTCTTCTTGTTGTTCTTCTTCTGCACAGCTAAACTGGAAGTGGCATTTCCAGCTCGCAATAGTGCAGAGTTATCTCAAAGAAAGGGGCCACGGTGTTTCTGTATCTCTATTATGTTGGTGCGGCTTCGGAACTTTTAAATATCTTGATATATCTCGAGAACTACGCATCTGATCAAAAAATATCATGGAACATAAAAAGTAGGATACTTAATTCTCTACAAAAAAGGTCTCTTAACATTTTGCAATAGCTCGCTTCGTTTCCGAGATATTTGCAGATTCATCTCAAGGGAAGGGGCCTGACGAACATATTTCGAGATATTTCTTCTTCTGCACAGCTAAGCTGGAAGTGGCATTTGCAGCTCGCAATAGTGCAGAGTTATCTCAAAGAAAGGGGCCACGGTGTTTCTGTATCTCTATTATGTTGGTGCGGCTCCGGAACTTTTAAATATCTTGATATATCTCGAGAACTACGCGTCTGATCAAAAAATATCATAGAAGATAAAAAGTAGGAAACTTAATTCTCTACAAAAAAGGTCTCTTAACATTTTGCCATAGCTCGCTTCGTTTCCGAGATATTTGCAGATATATCTCAAGGGAAGGGGCCTGACGGACATATTTCGAGATATTTCTTCTTCTTGTTGTTCTTCTTGTGCACAGCTAAGCTGGAAGTGGCATTTACAGCTCGCAATAGTGCAGAGTTATCTCAAAGAAAGGGGCCACGGTGTTTCTGTATCTCTATTATGTTGGTGCGGCTTCGGAACTTTTAAATATCTCGATATATCTCGAAAACTACGCTTCTGATCAAAAAATATCATAGAACATAAATTGTAGGAAACATAATTCTCTACAAAAAACGTCTCTTAACATTTTGCCATAGCTCTCTTCGTTTCCGAGATATTTGCAGATTTATCTCAAGGGAAGGGGCCTGACGTACATATTTCGAGATATTTCTTCTTCTTGTTGTTCTTCTTCTGCACAGCTAAACTGGAAGTGGCATTTCCAGCTCGCAATAGTGCAGAGTTATCTCAAAGAGAGGGGCCACGGTGTTTCTGTATCTCTATTATGTTGGTGCGGCTTCGGAACTTTTAAATATCTTGATATATGTCGAGAACTACGCATCTGATCAAAAAATATCATAGAACATAAAAAGTAGGAAACCTAATTCTCTACAAAAAAGGTCTCTTAACATTTTGTCATAGCTCGCTTCGTTTCCGAGATATTTGCAGATTTATATCAAGGGAAGGGGCCTGACGGACATATTTCGAGATATTTCTTCTTCTTGTTGTTCTTCTTCTGCACAGCTAAACTGGAAGTGGCATTTCCAGCTCGCAATAGTGCAGAGTTATCTCAAAGAAAGGGGCCACGGTGTTTCTGTATCTCTATTATGTTGGTGCGGCTTCGGAACTTTTAAATATCTTGATATATCTCGAGAACTACGCATCTGATCAAAAAATATCATGGAACATAAAAAGTAGGATACTTAATTCTCTACAAAAAAGGTCTCTTAACATTTTGCCATAGCTCGCTTCGTTTCCGAGATATTTGCAGATTCATCTCAAGGGAAGGGGCCTGACGAACATATTTCGAGATATTTCTTCTTCTGCACAGCTAAGTTGGAAGTGGCATTTGCAGCTCGCAATAGTGCAGAGTTATCTCAAAGAAAGGGGCCACGGTGTTTCTGTATCTCTATTATGTTGGTGCGGCTTCGGAACTTTTAAATATCTTGATATATCTCGAGAACTACGCGTCTGATCAAAAAATATCATAGAAGATAAAAAGTAGGAAACTTAATTCTCTACAAAAAAGGTCTCTTAACATTTTGCCATAGCTCGCTTCGTTTCCGAGATATTTGCAGATATATCTCAAGGGAAGGGGCCTGACGGACATATTTCGAGATATTTCTTCTTCTTGTTGTTCTTCTTGTGCACAGCTAAGCTGGAAGTGGCATTTACAGCTCGCAATAGTGCAGAGTTATCTCAAAGAAAGGGGCCACGGTGTTTCTGTATCTCTATTATGTTGGTGCGGCTTCGGAACTTTTAAATATCTCGATATATCTCGAAAACTACGCTTCTGATCAAAAAATATCATAGAACATAAATTGTAGGAAACATAATTCTCTACAAAAAACGTCTCTTAACATTTTGCCATAGCTCTCTTCGTTTCCGAGATATTTGCAGATTTATCTCAAGGGAAGGGGCCTGACGTACATATTTCGAGATATTTCTTCTTCTTGTTGTTCTTCTTCTGCACAGCTAAACTGGAAGTGGCATTTCCAGCTCGCAATAGTGCAGAGTTATCTCAAAGAGAGGGGCCACGGTGTTTCTGTATCTCTATTATGTTGGTGCGGCTTCGGAACTTTTAAATATCTTGATATATGTCGAGAACTACGCATCTGATCAAAAAATATCATAGAACATAAAAAGTAGGAAACCTAATTCTCTACAAAAAAGGTCTCTTAACATTTTGTCATAGCTCGCTTCGTTTCCGAGATATTTGCAGATTTATATCAAGGGAAGGGGCCTGACGGACATATTTCGAGATATTTCTTCTTCTTGTTGTTCTTCTTCTGCACAGCTAAACTGGAAGTGGCATTTCCAGCTCGCAATAGTGCAGAGTTATCTCAAAGAAAGGGGCCACGGTGTTTCTGTATCTCTATTATGTTGGTGCGGCTTCGGAACTTTTAAATATCTTGATATATCTCGAGAACTACGCATCTGATCAAAAAATATCATGGAACATAAAAAGTAGGATACTTAATTCTCTACAAAAAAGGTCTCTTAACATTTTGCCATAGCTCGCTTCGTTTCCGAGATATTTGCAGATTCATCTCAAGGGAAGGGGCCTGACGAACATATTTCGAGATATTTCTTCTTCTGCACAGCTAAGTTGGAAGTGGCATTTGCAGCTCGCAATAGTGCAGAGTTATCTCAATGAAAGGGGCCACGGTGTTTCTGTATCTCTATTATGTTGGTGCGGCTTCGGAACTTTTAAATATCTTGATATATCTCGAGAACTACGCGTCTGATCAAAAAATATCATAGAAGATAAAAAGTAGGAAACTTAATTCTCTACAAAAAAGGTCTCTTAACATTTTGCCATAGCTCGCTTCGTTTCCGAGATATTTGCAGATATATCTCAAGGGAAGGGGCCTGACGGACATATTTCGAGATATTTCTTCTTCTTGTTGTTCTTCTTGTGCACAGCTAAGCTGGAAGTGGCATTTACAGCTCGCAATAGTGCAGAGTTATCTCAAAGAAAGGGGCCACGGTGTTTCTGTATCTCTATTATGTTGGTGCGGCTTCGGAACTTTTAAATATCTTGATATATGTCGAGAACTACGCATCTGATCAAAAAATTTCATAGAACATAAAAAGTAGGAAACCTAATTCTCTACAAAAAAGGTCTCTTAACATTTTGTCATAGCTCGCTTCGTTTCCGAGATATTTGCAGATTTATATCAAGGGAAGGGGCCTGACGGACATATTTCGAGATATTTCTTCTTCTTGTTGTTCTTCTTCTGCACAGCTAAACTGGAAGTGGCATTTCCAGCTCGCAATAGTGCAGAGTTATCTCAAAGAAAGGGGCCACGGTGTTTCTGTATCTCTATTATGTTGGTGCGGCTTCGGAACTCTTAAATATCTCGATATATCTCGAAAACTACGCTTCTGATCAAAAAATATCATACAACATAAATTGTAGGAAACATAATTCTCTACAAAAAACGTCTCTTAACATTTTGCCATAGCTCTCTTCGTTTCCGAGATATTTGCAGATTTATCTCAAGGGAAGGGGCCTGACGTACATATTTCGAGATATTTCTTCTTCTTATTGTTCTTCTTCTGCACAGCTAAACTGGAAGTGGCATTTCCAGCTCGCAATAGTGCAGAGTTATCTCAAAGAGAGGGGCCAGGGTGTTTCTGTATCTCTATTATGTTGGTGCGGCTTCGGAACTTTTAAATATCTTGATATATGTCGAGAACTACGCATCTGATCAAAAAATATCATAGAAGATAAAAAGTAGGAAACTTAATTCTCTACAAAAAAGGTCTCTTAACATTTTGCCATAGCTCGCTTCGTTTCCGAGATATTTGCAGATATATCTCAAGGGAAGGGGCCTGACGGACATATTTCGAGATATTTCTTCTTCTTGTTGTTCTTCTTGTGCACAGCTAAGCTGGAAGTGGCATTTACAGCTCGCAATAGTGCAGAGTTATCTCAAAGAAAGGGGCCACGGTGTTTCTGTATCTCTATTATGTTGGTGCGGCTTCGGAACTTTTAAATATCTTGATATATGTCGAGAACTACGCATCTGATCAAAAAATTTCATAGAACATAAAAAGTAGGAAACCTAATTCTCTACAAAAAAGGTCTCTTAACATTTTGTCATAGCTCGCTTCGTTTCCGAGATATTTGCAGATTTATATCAAGGGAAGGGGCCTGACGGACATATTTCGAGATATTTCTTCTTCTTGTTGTTCTTCTTCTGCACAGCTAAACTGGAAGTGGCATTTCCAGCTCGCAATAGTGCAGAGTTATCTCAAAGAAAGGGGCCACGGTGTTTCTGTATCTCTATTATGTTGGTGCGGCTTCGGAACTCTTAAATATCTCGATATATCTCGAAAACTACGCTTCTGATCAAAAAATATCATACAACATAAATTGTAGGAAACATAATTCTCTACAAAAAACGTCTCTTAACATTTTGCCATAGCTCTCTTCGTTTCCGAGATATTTGCAGATTTATCTCAAGGGAAGGGGCCTGACGTACATATTTCGAGATATTTCTTCTTCTTGTTGTTCTTCTTCTGCACAGCTAAACTGGAAGTGGCATTTCCAGCTCGCAATAGTGCAGAGTTATCTCAAAGAGAGGGGCCAGGGTGTTTCTGTATCTCTATTATGTTGGTGCGGCTTCGGAACTTTTAAATATCTTGATATATGTCGAGAACTACGCATCTGATCAAAAAATATCATAGAACATAAAAAGTAGGAAACTTAATTCTCTACAAAAAACGTTTCTTAACATTTTGCCATAGCTCTCTTCGTTTCCGAGATATTTGCAGATTTATCTCAAGGGGAGGGGCCTGACGGACATATTTCGAGATATTTCTTCTTCTTGTTGTTCTTCTTCTGCACAGCTAAGCTGGAAGTGGCATTTGCAGCTCGCAATAGTGCAGAGTTATCTCAAAGAAAGAGGCCACGGTGTTTCTGTATCTCTATTATGTTGGTGCGGCTTCGGAACTTTTAAATATCTTGATATATCTCGAGAACTACGCATCTGATCAAAAAATATCATAGAACATAAAAAGTAGGAAACTTAATTCTCTACAAAAAAGGTCTCTTAAGATTTTGTCATAGCTCGCTTCGTTTCCGAGATATTTGCAGATTTATATCAAGGGAAGGGGCCTGACGGACATATTTCGAGATATTTCTTCTTCTTGTTGTTCTTCTTCTGCACAGCTAAACTGGAAGTGGCATTTCCAGCTCGCAATAGTGCAGAGTTATCTCAAAGAAAGGGGCCACGGTGTTTCTGTATCTCTATTATGTTGGTGCGGCTTCGGAACTTTTAAATATCTTGATATATCTCGAGAACTACGCATCTGATCAAAAAATATCATGGAACATAAAAAGTAGGATACTTAATTCTCTACAAAAAAGGTCTCTTAACATTTTGCCATAGCTCGCTTCGTTTCCGAGATATTTGCAGATTCATCTCAAGGGAAGGGGCCTGACGGACATATTTCGAGATATTTCTTCTTCTGCACAGCTAAGCTGGAAGTGGCATTTGCAGCTCGCAATAGTGCAGAGTTATCTCAAAGAAAGGGGCCACGGTGTTTCTGTATCTCTATTATGTTGGTGCGGCTTCGGAACTTTTAAATATCTTGATATATCTCGAGAACTACGCGTCTGATCAAAAAATATCATAGAAGATAAAAAGTAGGAAACTTAATTCTCTATAAAAAAGGTCTCTTAACATTTTGCCATAGCTCGCTTCGTTTCCGAGATATTTGCAGATATATCTCAAGGGAAGGGGCCTGACGGACATATTTCGAGATATTTCTTCTTCTTGTTGTTCTTCTTGTGCACAGCTAAGCTGGAAGTGGAATTTACAGCTCGCAATAGTGCAGAGTTATCTCAAAGAAAGGGGCCACGGTGTTTCTGTATCTCTATTATGTTGGTGCGGCTTCGGAACTTTTAAATATCTCGATATATCTCGAAAACTACGCTTCTGATCAAAAAATATCATAGAACATAAATTCTAGGAAACATAATTCTCTACAAAAAACGTCTCTTAACATTTTGCCATAGCTCTCTTCGTTTCCGAGATATTTGCCGATTTATCTCAAGGGAAGGGGCCTGACGTACATATTTCGAGATATTTCTTCTTCTTGTTGTTCTTCTTCTGCACAGCTAAACTGGAAGTGGCATTTCCAGCTCGCAATAGTGCAGAGTTATCTCAAAGAGAGGGGCCACGGTGTTTCTGTATCTCTATTATGTTGGTGCGGCTTCGGAACTTTTATATATCTTGATATATCTCGAGAACTACGCATCTGATCAAAAAATATCATAAAACATAAAAAGTAGGAAACTTAATTCTCTACAAAAAAGGTCTCTCAACATTTTGCCATAGCTCGCTTCGTTTCCGAGATATTTGCAGATTTATCTCAAGGGAAGGGGCCTGACGGACATATTTCGAGATATTTCTTCTTCTTGTTGTTCTTCTTCTGCACAGCTAAGCTGGAAGTGGCATTTGCGGCTCGCACTAGTGCAGAGTTATCTCAAAGAAAGGGGCCACGGTGTTTCTGTATCTCTATTATGTTGGTACGGCTTCGGAACTTTTAAATATCTTGATATATCTCGAGAACTACGCATCTGATCAAAAAATATCATAGAACATAAATAGTAGGAAACTTAATTCTCTACAAAAAAGGTCTCTTAACATTTTGCCATAGCTCTCTTCGTTTCCGAGATATTTGCAGATTTATCTCAAGGGAAGGGGCCTGACGGACATATTTCGAGATACTTCTTCTTCTTGTTGTTCTTCTTCTGCACAGCTAAGCTGGAAGTGGCATTTGCAGCTCGCAATAGTGCAGAGTTGTCTCAAAGAAAGGGGCCACGGTGTTTCTGTATCTCTATTATGTTGGTGCGGCTTCGGAACTTTTAAATATCTTGATATATCTCGAGAACTATTCGTCTGATCAAAAAATATCATAGAAGATAAAAAGTAGGAAACTTAATTCTCTACAAAAAAGGTCTCTTAACATTTTGGCATAGCTCGCTTCGTTTCCGAGATATTTGCAGATTTATCTCAAGGGAAGGGGCCTAACGGACATATTTCGAGATATTTCTTCTTCTTGTTGTTCTTCTTCTGCACAGCTAAACTGGAAGTGGCATTTCCAGCTCGCAATAGTGCAGAGTTATCTCAAAGAAAGGGGCCACGGTGTTTCTGTATCTCTATTATGTTGGTGCGGCTTCGGAACTTTTAAATATCTTGATATATCTCGAGAACTACGCATCTGATCAAAAAATATCATGGAACATAAAAAGTAGGATACTTAATTCTCTACAAAAAAGGTCTCTTAACATTTTGCCATAGCTCGCTTCGTTTCCGAGATATTTGCAGATTCATCTCAAGGGAAGGGGCCTGACGGACATATTTCGAGATATTTCTTCTTCTGCACAGCTAAGCTGGAAGTGGCATTTGCAGCTCGCAATAGTGCAGAGTTATCTCAAAGAAAGGGGCCACGGTGTTTCTGTATCTCTATTATGTTGGTGCGGCTTCGGAACTTTTAAATATCTTGATATATCTCGAGAACTACGCGTCTGATCAAAAAATATCATAGAAGATAAAAAGTAGGAAACTTAATTCTCTATAAAAAAGGTCTCTTAACATTTTGCCATAGCTCGCTTCGTTTCCGAGATATTTGCAGATATATCTCAAGGGAAGGGGCCTGACGGACATATTTCGAGATATTTCTTCTTCTTGTTGTTCTTCTTGTGCACAGCTAAGCTGGAAGTGGAATTTACAGCTCGCAATAGTGCAGAGTTATCTCAAAGAAAGGGGCCACGGTGTTTCTGTATCTCTATTATGTTGGTGCGGCTTCGGAACTTTTAAATATCTCGATATATCTCGAAAACTACGCTTCTGATCAAAAAATATCATAGAACATAAATTGTAGGAAACATAATTCTCTACAAAAAACGTCTCTTAACATTTTGCCATAGCTCTCTTCGTTTCCGAGATATTTGCAGATTTATCTCAAGGGAAGGGGCCTGACGTACATATTTCGAGATATTTCTTCTTCTTGTTGTTCTTCTTCTGCACAGCTAAACTGGAAGTGGCATTTCCAGCTCGCAATAGTGCAGAGTTATCTCAAAGAGAGGGGCCACGGTGTTTCTGTATCTCCATTATGTTGGTGCGGCTTCGGAACTTTTAAATATCTTGATATATCTCGAGAACTACGCATCTGATCAAAAAATATCATAGAACATAAAAAGTAGGAAACTTAATTCTCTACAAAAAAGGTCTCTTAACATTTTGTCATAGCTCGCTTCGTTTCCGAGATATTTGCAGATTTATATCAAGGGAAGGGGCCTGACGGACATATTTCGAGATATTTCTTCTTCTTGTTGTTCTTCTTCTGCACAGCTAAACTGGAAGTGGCATTTCCAGCTCGCAATAGTGCAGAGTTATCTCAAAGAAAGGGGCCACGGTGTTTCTGTATCTCTATTATGTTGGTGCGGCTTCGGAACTTTTAAATATCTTGATATATCTCGAGAACTACGCATCTGATCAAAAAATATCATGGAACATAAAAAGTAGGATACTTAATTCTCTACAAAAAAGGTCTCTTAACATTTTGCCATAGCTCGCTTCGTTTCCGAGATATTTGCAGATTCATCTCAAGGGAAGGGGCCTGACGGACATATTTCGAGATATTTCTTCTTCTGCACAGCTAAGCTGGAAGTGGCATTTGCAGCTCGCAATAGTGCAGAGTTATCTCAAAGAAAGGGGCCACGGTGTTTCTGTATCTCTATTATGTTGGTGCGGCTTCGGAACTTTTAAATATCTTGATATATCTCGAGAACTACGCGTCCGATCAAAAAATATCATAGAAGATAAAAAGTAGGAAACTTAATTCTCTATAAAAAAGGTCTCTTAACATTTTGCCATAGCTCGCTTCGTTTCCGAGATATTTGCAGATATATCTCAAGGGAAGGGGCCTGACGGACATATTTCGAGATATTTCTTCTTCTTGTTGTTCTTCTTGTGCACAGCTAAGCTGGAAGTGGCATTTACAGCTCGCAATAGTGCAGAGTTATCTCAAAGAAAGGGGCCACGGTGTTTCTGTATCTCTATTATGTTGGTGCGGCTTCGGAACTTTTAAATATCTCGATATATCTCGAAAACTACGCTTCTGATCAAAAAATATCATAGAACATAAATTGTAGGAAACATAATTCTCTACAAAAAACGTCTCTTAACATTTTGCCATAGCTCTCTTCGTTTCCGAGATATTTGCAGATTTATCTCAAGGGAAGGGGCCTGACGTACATATTTCGAGATATTTCTTCTTCTTGTTGTTCTTCTTCTGCACAGCTAAACTGGAAGTGGCATTTCCAGCTCGCAATAGTGCAGAGTTATCTCAAAGAGAGGGGCCACGGTGTTTCTGTATCTCTATTATGTTGGTGCGGCTTCGGAACTTTTATATATCTTGATATATCTCGAGAACTACGCATCTGATCAAAAAATATCATAAAACATAAAAAGTAGGAAACTTAATTCTCTACAAAAAAGGTCTCTCAACATTTTGCCATAGCTCGCTTCGTTTCCGAGATATTTGCAGATTTATCTCAAGGGAAGGGGCCTGACGGACATATTTCGAGATATTTCTTCTTCTTGTTGTTCTTCTTCTGCACAGCTAAGCTGGAAGTGGCATTTGCGGCTCGCACTAGTGCAGAGTTATCTCAAAGAAAGGGGCCACGGTGTTTCTGTATCTCTATTATGTTGGTACGGCTTCGGAACTTTTAAATATCTTGATATATCTCGAGAACTACGCATCTGATCAAAAAATATCATAGAACATAAATAGTAGGAAACTTAATTCTCTACAAAAAAGGTCTCTTAACATTTTGCCATAGCTCTCTTCGTTTCCGAGATATTTGCAGATTTATCTCAAGGGAAGGGGCCTGACGGACATATTTCGAGATACTTCTTCTTCTTGTTGTTCTTCTTCTGCACAGCTAAGCTGGAAGTGGCATTTGCAGCTCGCAATAGTGCAGAGTTATCTCAAAGAAAGGGGCCACGGTGTTTCTGTATCTCTATTATGTTGGTGCGGCTCCGGAACTTTTAAATATCTTGATATATCTCGAGAACTACGCGTCTGATCAAAAAATATCATAGAAGATAAAAAGTAGGAAACTTAATTCTCTACAAAAAAGGTCTCTTAACATTTTGCCATAGCTCGCTTCGTTTCCGAGATATTTGCAGATATATCTCAAGGGAAGGGGCCTGACGGACATATTTCGAGATATTTCTTCTTCTTGTTGTTCTTCTTGTGCACAGCTAAGCTGGAAGTGGCATTTACAGCTCGCAATAGTGCAGAGTTATCTCAAAGGGGCCACGGTGTTTCTGTATCTCTATTATGTTGGTGCGGCTTCGGAACTTTTAAATATCTCGATATATCTCGAAAACTACGCTTCTGATCAAAAAATATCATACAACATAAATTGTAGGAAACATAATTCTCTACAAAAAACGTCTCTTAACATTTTGCCATAGCTCTCTTCGTTTCCGAGATATTTGCAGATTTATCTCAAGGGAAGGGGCCTGACGTACATATTTCGAGATATTTCTTCTTCTTATTGTTCTTCTTCTGCACAGCTAAACTGGAAGTGGCATTTCCAGCTCGCAATAGTGCAGAGTTATCTCAAAGAGAGGGGCCAGGGTGTTTCTGTATCTCTATTATGTTGGTGCGGCTTCGGAACTTTTAAATATCTTGATATATGTCGAGAACTACGCATCTGATCAAAAAATATCATAGAAGATAAAAAGTAGGAAACTTAATTCTCTACAAAAAAGGTCTCTTAACATTTTGCCATAGCTCGCTTCGTTTCCGAGATATTTGCAGATATATCTCAAGGGAAGGGGCCTGACGGACATATTTCGAGATATTTCTTCTTCTTGTTGTTCTTCTTGTGCACAGCTAAGCTGGAAGTGGCATTTACAGCTCGCAATAGTGCAGAGTTATCTCAAAGAAAGGGGCCACGGTGTTTCTGTATCTCTATTATGTTGGTGCGGCTTCGGAACTTTTAAATATCTTGATATATGTCGAGAACTACGCATGTGATCAAAAAATTTCATAGAACATAAAAAGTAGGAAACCTAATTCTCTACAAAAAAGGTCTCTTAACATTTTGTCATAGCTCGCTTCGTTTCCGAGATATTTGCAGATTTATATCAAGGGAAGGGGCCTGACGGACATATTTCGAGATATTTCTTCTTCTTGTTGTTCTTCTTCTGCACAGCTAAACTGGAAGTGGCATTTCCAGCTCGCAATAGTGCAGAGTTATCTCAAAGAAAGGGGCCACGGTGTTTCTGTATCTCTATTATGTTGGTGCGGCTTCGGAACTCTTAAATATCTCGATATATCTCGAAAACTACGCTTCTGATCAAAAAATATCATACAACATAAATTGTAGGAAACATAATTCTCTACAAAAAACGTCTCTTAACATTTTGCCATAGCTCTCTTCGTTTCCGAGATATTTGCAGATTTATCTCAAGGGAAGGGGCCTGACGTACATATTTCGAGATATTTCTTCTTCTTGTTGTTCTTCTTCTGCACAGCTAAACTGGAAGTGGCATTTCCAGCTCGCAATAGTGCAGAGTTATCTCAAAGAGAGGGGCCAGGGTGTTTCTGTATCTCTATTATGTTGGTGCGGCTTCGGAACTTTTAAATATCTTGATATATGTCGAGAACTACGCATCTGATCAAAAAATATCATAGAACATAAAAAGTAGGAAACTTAATTCTCTACAAAAAACGTTTCTTAACATTTTGCCATAGCTCTCTTCGTTTCCGAGATATTTGCAGATTTATCTCAAGGGGAGGGGCCTGACGGACATATTTCGAGATATTTCTTCTTCTTGTTGTTCTTCTTCTGCACAGCTAAGCTGGAAGTGGCATTTGCAGCTCGCAATAGTGCAGAGTTATCTCAAAGAAAGAGGCCACGGTGTTTCTGTATCTCTATTATGTTGGTGCGGCTTCGGAACTTTTAAATATCTTGATATATCTCGAGAACTACGCATCTGATCAAAAAATATCATAGAACATAAAAAGTAGGAAACTTAATTCTCTACAAAAAAGGTCTCTTAACATTTTGTCATAGCTCGCTTCGTTTCCGAGATATTTGCAGATTTATATCAAGGGAAGGGGCCTGACGGACATATTTCGAGATATTTCTTCTTCTTGTTGTTCTTCTTCTGCACAGCTAAACTGGAAGTGGCATTTCCAGCTCGCAATAGTGCAGAGTTATCTCAAAGAAAGGGGCCACGGTGTTTCTGTATCTCTATTATGTTGGTGCGGCTTCGGAACTTTTAAATATCTCGATATATCTCGAACACTACGCTTCTGATCAAAAAATATCATAGAACATAAATTGTAGGAAACATAATTCTCTACAAAAAACGTCTCTTAACATTTTGCCATAGCTCTCTTCGTTTCCGAGATATTTGCAGATTTATCTCAAGGGAAGGGGCCTGACGTACATATTTCGAGATATTTCTTCTTCTTGTTGTTCTTCTTCTGCACAGCTAAGCTGGAAGTGGCATTTGCAGCTCGCAATAGTGCAGAGTTATCTCAAAGAAAGGGGCCACGGTGTTTCTGTATCTCTATTATGTTGGTGCGGCTTCGGAACTTTTAAATATCTTGATATATCTCGAGAACTACGCATCTGATCAAAAAATATCATAGAACATAAAAAGTAGGAAACTTAATTCTCTACAAAAAAGGTCTCTTAACATTTTGCCATAGCTCTCTTCGTTTCCGAGATATTTGCAGATTTATCTCAAGGGAAGGGGCCTGACGGACATACTTCGAGATATTTCTTCTTCTTGTTGTTCTTCTTGTGCACAGCTAAGCTGGAAGTGGCATTTACAGCTCGCAATAGTGCAGAGTTGTCTCAAAGAAAGGGGCCACGGTGTTTCTGTATCTCTATTATGTTGGTGCGGCTTCGGAACTTTTAAATATCTCGATATATCTCGAAAACTACGCTTCTGATCAAAAAATATCATAGAACATAAATTGTAGGAAACATAATTCTCTACAAAAAACGTCTCTTAACATTTTGCCATAGCCCTCTTCGTTTCCGAGATATTTGCAGATTTATCTCAAGGGAAGGGGCCTGACGTACATATTTCGAGATATTTCTTCTTCTTGTTGTTCTTCTTCTGCACAGCTAAACTGGAAGTGGCATTTCCAGCTCGCAATAGTGCAGAGTTATCTCAAAGAGAGGGGCCACGGTGTTTCTGTATCTCTATTATGTTGGTGCGGCTTCGGAACTTTTAAATATCTTGATATATGTCGAGAACTACGCATCTGATCAAAAAATATCATAGAACATAAAAAGTAGGAAACTTAATTCTCTACAAAAAACGTCTCTTAACATTTTGCCATAGCTCTCTTCGTTTCCGAGATATTTGCAGATTTATCTCAAGGGAAGGGGCCTGACGGACATATTTCGAGATATTTCTTCTTCTTGTTGTTCTTCTTCTGCACAGCTAAGCTGGAAGTGGCAATTGCAGCTCGCAATAGTGCAGAGTTATCTCAAAGAAAGAGGCCATGGTGTTTCTGTATCTCTATTATGTTGGTGCGGCTTCGGAACTTTTAAATATCTTGATATATCTCGAGAACTACGCATCTGATCAAAAAATATCATAGAACATAAAAAGTAGGAAACTTAATTCTCTACAAAAAAGGTCTCTTAACATTTTGTCATAGCTTCGTTTCCGAGATATTTGCAGATATATATATCAAGGGAAGGGGCCTGACGGACATATTTCGAGATATTTCTTCTTCTTGTTGTTCTTCTTCTGCACAGCTAAACTGGAAGTGGCATTTCCAGCTCGCAATAGTGCAGAGTTATCTCAAAGAAAGGGGCCACGGTGTTTCTGTATCTCTATTATGTTGGTGCGGCTTCGGAACTTTTAAATATCTCGATATATCTCGAAAACTACGCTTCTGATCAAAAAATATCATAGAACATAAATTGTAGGAAACATAATTCTCTACAAAAAAGGTCTCTTAACATTTTGCCATAGCTCGCTTCGTTTCCGAGATATTTGCAGATTCATCTCAAGGGAAGGGGCCTGACGGACATATTTCGAGATATTTCTTCTTCTGCACAGCTAAGCTGGAAGTGGCATTTGCAGCTCGCAATAGTGCAGAGTTATCTCAAAGAAAGGGGCCACGGTGTTTCTGTATCTCTATTATGTTGGTGCGGCTTCGGAACTTTTAAATATCTTGATATATCTCGAGAACTACGCGTCTGATCAAAAAATATCATAGAAGATAAAAAGTAGGAAACTTAATTCTCTACAGAAAAGGTCTCTCAACATTTTGCCATAGCTCGCTTCGTTTCCGAGATATTTGCAGATATATCTCAAGGGAAGGGGCCTGACGGACATATTTCGAGATATTTCTTCTTCTTGTTGTTCTTCTTGTGCACAGCTAAGCTGGAAGTGGCATTTACAGCTCGCAATAGTGCAGAGTTGTCTCAAAGAAAGGGGCCACGGTGTTTCTGTATCTCTATTATGTTGGTGCGGCTTCGGAACTTTTAAATATCTCGATATATCTCGAAAACTACGCTTCTGATCAAAAAATATCATAGAACATAAATTGTAGGAAACATAATTCTCTACAAAAAACGTCTCTTAACATTTTGCCATAGCTCGCTTCGTTTCCGAGATATTTGCAGATTTATCTCAAGGGAAGGGGCCTGACGGACATATTTCGAGATATTTCTTCTTCTTGTTGTTCTTCTTCTGCACAGCTAAACTGGAAGTGGCATTTCCAGCTCGCAATAGTGCAGAGTTATCTCAAAGAAAGGGGCCACGGTGTTTCTGTATCTCTATTATGTTGGTGCGGCTTCGGAACTTTTAAATATCTCGATATATCTCGAAAACTACGCTTCTGATCAAAAAATATCATAGAACATAAATTGTAGGAAACATAATTGTCTACAAAAAACGTCTCTTAACATTTTGCCATAGCTCTCTTCGTTTCCGAGATATTTGCAGATTTATCTCAAGGGAAGGGGCCTGACGGACATATTTCGAGATATTTCTTCTTCTTGTTGTTCTTCTTCTGCACAGCTAAACTGGAAGTGGCATTTCCAGCTCGCAATAGTGCAGAGTTATCTCAAAGAAAGGGGCCACGGTGTTTCTGTATCTCTATTATGTTGGTGCGGCTTCGGAGCTTTTAAATATCTTGATATATCTCGAGAACTACGCATCTGATCAAAAAATATCATGGAACATAAAAAGTAGGATACTTAATTCTCTACAAAAAAGGTCTCTTAACATTTTGCCATAGCTCGCTTCGTTTCCGAGATATTTGCAGATTCATCTCAAGGGAAGGGGCCTGACGAACATATTTCGAGATATTTCTTCTTCTGCACAGCTAAGTTGGAAGTGGCATTTGCAGCTCGCAATAGTGCAGAGTTATCTCAAAGAAAGGGGCCACGGTGTTTCTGTATCTCTATTATGTTGGTGCGGCTTCGGAACTTTTAAATATCTTGATATATCTCGAGAACTACGCGTCTGATCAAAAAATATCATAGAAGATAAAAAGTAGGAAACTTAATTCTCTACAAAAAAGGTCTCTTAACATTTTGCCATAGCTCGCTTCGTTTCCGAGATATTTGCAGATATATCTCAAGGGAAGGGGCCTGACGGATATATTTCGAGATATTTCTTCTTCTTGTTGTTCTTCTTGTGCACAGCTAAGCTGGAAGTGGCATTTACAGCTGGCAATAGTGCATAG